>NW_026067918.1:1551205-1579415 GCF_014885135.2 Alexandromys fortis
CTGATGTCTCTCCTGGTGCCTGGACTGGATCTCCTTGCTGCTTCGGTGTCTCGTAAACAAAGGACCTACCTAGCTCTCTGCAGGCAGGCTAGTGGGAACAAAGGAGCTACCACCCTCCCGTTTGCCCTGCCGATTCGGATTCGGTCCTAGAGCCCAGACAGGCTGAGATGTTATGTGGTCAACGAGGGAAGGGAGTCAGATGGAGGGGGGAGGGATGTGGATGCAAGCTGGGTGGGATAGGAAGAGAGAGGGGGTATCGGGCAGAGTCGCCCCTGAGGATGACCAGGAAGTGTAGGAGGGGTGTCTGAGTTCCCTGTTCCGGGCTGCTGCCGCGGTCAGAAACTCACTCACCCCAGTGATGTCTCTCCTGGTGCCTGGACTGGATCTCCTTGCTGCTTCGGTGTCTCGTAAACAAAGGCTGTTCTCTGAATCTTAAGGTGGTAGTAGACGTATCTTGTCTAGGACTGAGCCCTCAAGTGTTCTCCATTCTTCACATCTTCTTCAGCTCAGGGCCTTTTCATTTGTCTCTGTTGATTTCAGGAAGAGGCTTCTCTGTTCACGCCTGAGAGCACTGTTCATCTGAGGTTATAAAGAGAGATAGTTCAGGGGTGACATAATGCTATATCAATGCCTCTAAGCAACCACATTAATGTCCACCGTCTACCAGGGCCCAGGACCTCTATAGTCACAGACTTTGAATTAGATTTAGTTTTAGGCATGGACATTTATCTTATAGAGCAAACCCCAAATTAAATTAGGGAGTATCTGGTCCCCTCATATCCATCATGCCGCTGTCAGGTCAGCGGGCACATCTGTCTGGCAGGTGGGTCCTATAATTCTTTGACTTCCATCCAGGTTAGATTGTCAGTGCCGTTACCTCACGATAGACTGCATAACACCATTTGGCATCCTGAACACCAACCAGTTTGGAGGAATCTCCTAGTATGGCTCCAGTGTGATTTTTCTGCATCTTCTATTCCTAGTATGTGGTGTCTGCAGCAGTAGGGTCTTAGGACTAGGTATGGTGGGTAACCGGGAGAAATTGCAAGAGCTTGGGGTTTTTTGGGGGGCTCTCTAAATCAGTATATGTCTTTTGTAATTTTCCTTTGCCTAAAGGATTTCCTGTAAGTTTCTCTTTTAGCACATGACTTTCAGTAATGAATTTTTTTAGTGCCTGTATGTCTGAATTTTTTTTTATTTTTGTCTTCCTTTTTATATTTATTATTAAAATATAAATGATAAGCTATAAAATTCATTCTACTGAAGTGGATGGTCCAGTGCTTTTATTATATTTATAAAGTCATTCAGCCAATATTTAAATTTAGAGCATTTTTGTCATCTCCAAAGGAAGGACGTTTTCCCATCATCCTTCGTCTCCCAGAACCCTAGGTAATTAAACAAGTGTCGTTTCTTTTCTGTGGAGCACTATTATTCATTTTGCAGATGATGGAATCAGAGTGTTTGGGCTTTTTACCTCTAGTGTTTTCAAGTTTCATCTTGTCCTGTATTTCATCATCTTGACACAAGCTAGAACTATCTGGGAAGAGGGTCTTCAGCTGAGAAAATGCCTCCATCACATTGGATGGCTGCAAGTCAGCATGGCAGGTTTCTGATTGATGATGATGTGGGGGAACCCAGTCTGCTCTGGGCAGTGCCACACCTGGCAGTTGATCCTGGGTGTGTAAGAAAGCAAAGTGAATGAGTCGTGAGGAGCAAGTCAGTAAGCAACATCCCTCCATGGTCCCTGCTTCAGTTCCAGCCTCCAGGTTCTGGTTTTCAGTTCTTCCTGCCTTCATCAGACTTCCCCTGATGAGGGACTGTTATCTGAAAGCCAAATTGACACCTTCTTCCCCAGGTTCCTATTGGTTTTGGCTAACCAGAACACATTTCATTCATAAGTCGCTTGCATCCATAGCTCATTCATTTTATTGTTTGGATTGCTGTCTGATGATCAGTTGTGAGGATATGTTTTATCTCTGGTTTTCTGTTGAGTTCAATGATAGAAAGTAAAGCATCAATATCTCTATGTATTATGGAACTAGAGAGGCACTCACATACCAGTCACAGTTTCTATGCTGTGCTTTATCTAAGAGTCTTTCAGATTTGCCTTCTTGTCTTTTTGCTGAATCTCCATTGTTCCTGATGCTGTGTGGGGTCAACCGTCTAACTGCAATTTCCTTTTCTGAAATATTTACTTTATTTTTATGTGCATTGATGTTTTTGCCACGGGTGTTGGGTCCCCTGAAACTGAAGTTATAGACAGGTGTGAGCTGCCATGTGGGTTCTGGAATTGAACCCAGATCCTCTGGAAAAGCAGCCAGTGCTTTAACCACTGAGCGATGTCTCCAGCCCCTTTCTTGTCTTGTGTTGTTTCCTTTTGCTGCTTTCAAGAGCTTTCTTTTACCTTTGAGTTTCAGCAGTTTGGCTCTCTTGCATCTTATCAATTTCTTTGTATCAACTTTCCTGGGATTCCTTAACATTATTAAAAGTAGGAAGTGGAGAGAGAGATGTCTCAGCCATGAAGAGCGAGCTCTTGCTGTCTTTCCAGAGGAACCCAGTTCGGTTGCTGTCAGCCCCGTCACAGTAGCTCAGAACTGTAACTCCAGCTCTAGGTATCTGACATCCATTGTCCACCGGCACATGTGCTGTGCGCACTTGCTAGGATAACAGGCTGGAAAGTTTGGAGCCAGCCTGGCTTTCCTAACTAGTGCCAGGCTCATTGGGGCTTACTGTCTGAAACAATCAAAAAATGCCAAAACAAAGCAAATAATGACTTCATGTGAAGATACTTTATTTAATGTCAGGATGTATACAGATGCAAGTCTGTTCTACTTTGTCAGAAGATCAGAGAGTTTAAGTTTATTTTTGTACTTTCAGAGTTGCTGACAACAGGTGTGGCTACTAAACAAGAGATCCCGATCTAGGGTGTGCTTACTTGGTGTTTTGGACATTAAGATGGCCCATAGACCAAAGGTCAGAGAATTCAAACATACTCCTGTGCTCCTTCATTTAAAATAGGAGGTTTGACTTAGTGGCTGCCTGCAGGATACTTAGTCTAGGGTGCATTCACTGCCCCCAACATCATATGTTTGCTTTGCTTAGAAAATAATTGCTTGATATCTCAAGTATTGAAGCAAATAACTGTTCTTGTTGTCCTATGTATCATGTTACAATAGTCTCCCCCCCCTTTTGTGTTGGGGTATAAAAGTGTATGGAAAATTAAACACAAGAGAACTCAGAACTCAAAATTCAGCATTCAGGACCCGGTGAATTCCCTTCCCGGTACTATCCTGTGTGCTGTGAGACAATGGTTTTACCCTGTAAAGATCTGTTTCTTGTACTTGTTTAAAAAATGCTGATTGGCCAGTAACCAGGCAGGAAGTTGAAGTGAGGCAATAGGAACAGGAGAATTCTGGGAAGAGGAAAGTCTTAGTCTACAGTCTTCACCCAGTTGCAGAGGAAGCAAGATGTGACTGCCTCACCGAAAAAGGTACCAAGCCACGTGGCTAACACAGATAAGAATTATGGGCTAATATAAGTTATAAGAGTTAATAAGAAGTCTGAGCTACTAGACCAACCAGTTTATAATTAATGTGGATCTTTATGTGTTTCTTTGGGGCTGAACGGCTGTGGGATGGGGCGGGATAGAAATCTGTCAACACCTGCATCTCTGTGTTTCTATTTTATCTCTGTTCCTCCTACCCAACATTTCTAATAACCAGGCCCCTACCCTGGAACATACGAACTTGCCTGGCTGGACCGCAGTAGACATCATCCTCAAATATGCATTTTTCTGTCCCTTTCACTCTTCTTTCTTGGATACCCATGCTACGTTAGTCACATGCACACTTGCACACATACACATCTCAATGAATGTAGCTCAGAAAGATGAATGCTGCCTTCATTTATTCATTTGGAATTCTTGCACATTTTTTTGATATTTGATGCTTAGATAATATGTTATAATAGCTTAATACTAATTTTCAGTCTTTACATATTCATGTCTTTCTTTTCCTGCCTTTTCTCTGTGTGTGTTTGTATGTAAATTATGAATATATATATACATACATGCATATATATATAATGCTTTACTTTTTAAACTTTTCATTGATTCTTTATGGATTTCACATCATGCATTCTGGTCCCATTAATCTCTGCATCTCTTTGTCTCTACCCTCTGCCCTTGCAACTTTCCTACAAATAAAACAAAAAAAGATCTTGTCCTGGAAGCTGTAGTATGTCACAGTGAGTCATACAGTGTACCCTTCAGTCCATACATCTTTACTTGCAAGTCATTTGTTGAATCAGTGGTCTGGTTTGAGGCCTGTGGCTTCTTCTGAGCCCTCGGTGAGACTCTTCTTGCATATCTCGCTGTTGCCCTGTGTCATGGAGATCCCACAGCGTTGGATCTGTAGGACTGGCCTCTCCATATGTTCCAGCAGTTCATAGATGGGGTGAATGTTGGGGTGGGCCAACTCATAGCTCTGGGTCAGGGTGGTAGCTGTGTTGGTTGGCCCTGAAGCTCTCTCTCATTCTCACTACAAGGGCAGACTCTCAAGCACTGTGTTGGCTATGCATCAGGCAGCAAGGGTGGGGCTGCTTCTCCTGCTCTCATGCCCTTGGGATGGACTCACTGGCACCCACACCACCAGGGCAACTCCATCGTGTTGCCTAGGAGAGGTGCGGGGCCACTCTCCGAGACAGGAACAGCTCTCCAACTCTCATGCCCCCAAGGTTAGCTCTCCTTCCTGCCACGGACGTTGAGGGGAAAGGAGAAGTTTCTTTCACACCACCATCTGGCAGATGCAGGGGCATGGTGAGTTCTCCTGAACTCAAGACAGCCCACCCCTGCCCCTCCCAACAGGGTCAGCTCTACTGTGCTGCCCAGGTGAGGTGCAGGGCCAGCTCTCCTGAACACTGCAGCTGCTGAGGGCCAGGTAGGTCTTCCACTCTCGTAACCCAGGGGCCAGCTCTCCTGCTCGCCAGAAGTGGCAAGTGGTGAGGGGTTGGGGGGGTGGGCATCTCTTCCTCACTCATCCTGCCTTAAGGCAGACAAGTAGTGGGGCCAGCTTCCCCACATTCACACCCTAGGGACCTAGTGAGCAGGAAGGCTTACCTGCATCCCTGCTTAGGTCAGCTCTGCTGCCTTCACTAGGCAAGATGCAGGACCCTCTCTCCCAAGTGCTGTAGCTTGTGAGGGGCAGGGCCAGATCTTCTGCTCACTTGACTTTGGGGGTAACTTTCCTGCCTGCATCAGGGGGCAAAGGGTGAGGGGCACCTCTTGTTTATATTGCAATGGCTTATCTAACTAATAGAGAAATCTCTGCCATGTAGGCAAACTCCAGAGTCACTACTTGGACATTCTGCCTTGATTTTTGTCTTTGGCCTCACTCTCGGATGGCTCTTGCCTGGGACATGAACTACTTTACTGGTCAGTTATTCTCCTCAAATCTTAGCTATTTGAATTTTTTTTTAATTCCTGGCTATCTATGTTACCAGCAAGGTGCTGCCAGTGTTGGGGAATCTCACACTGTGTTCGTCATTTATCTGTGGATTGTTAGCTTAATTATTTCCCATAGTCCCAGGAAGTTGGAGCTTTGGTCCCACACAGATGACCGTAGATGGAGATGGTTTCTTTAATTCAAGCCTTGACTCCTTGGGAAGTGCTGCTGATTATCTTACAGCCAGTGTTCATCCGAGACGTGTTAAGTGTTTGTGTTTAGTAACATTTCTGGTCTTTGTGGAAGCATCCGTTTATAGCTTGGGGAATGTTTTTGCTGCTCCTCGTGTTTCTCGGATAGCTCCCGGGCAGCTTGGTTCAGGCACACAGAACGTCTGGTGTCCTGAGATGACACTATGATTTCAGGAGGGTGCTTTGTGACTGTCCCTCTCCCTTGGTTTCTCTCTGATAACTTTCTGTCACTCAATACTCTTTGTTATTGGTACCAGAAAGCTAAGAGTGAGCTTGGATTGATTGCTCTCCGCTGAGATAGCGTATGTGAAGTAGATAACAACCGCTTCAGTAGCCTTGCTCCCAATTCCAGGATTTGTGTTGACCTGCTTTTGCTTCCCAGTTCTTTCTGGCCTGTGTCTCCATCTGGTTGGTGGGTTCATGTCCTCACTGTGCTTCTTCTGCTCGGTCATGTGTTCAGTTTTTGCTTGTTTGTTTTATTTTCAGACACTGTGATTTTTTTCTTGTTGACAAATGATATTATTATATTCCTATAAATATTCTGGAATGCATTGTGTAGTATAGTTACGTTCATCAGAAAGATTGTATACCTTTGAATTCTGCCTTTGAGCTTTGTTGGGCGATTTTGTTGCTTCAGCACTTCTGGATTCAAGTCAGTCTGGCTCTTAGCAAGGGTGGGTATTCCTTGTCACGTGGGCACACTGGGTGCCACCATATAGTCTTCGCTGGTTTTCAAAACTCTCCTCACACACAGTCTGTGATTCCCTAAGAGGGGTACTCTTTGGATCCCAACAGTCCCTTGGCAGTCTGTGCGCTTTGAACTCTTGTGGTGTTGGTCTGTTTGGACCCTGAGCTTTGTGTCCAACTCAGAGGCTCACCCCCTGCCTGGGTGACTTGCCATGATGTAGTGCCAGGGCTCCTTTTCACCTCTTTCTGTCCTCAGTGGTTACTGTTTTGAGATGTTTCATGCCTTGTGTCTTGAGAGCCATTATTTCAGTATTTTGTTAGGGTTTTGAGCATTTCAAGTGAGACCAGTTCCTGTTGGACTGTCTCAGGTGGGGTTTGCAGCTGTTGTCGGTTGGTTTTAAATCTCTTCTAGCCACTGGATGGAGTAGCTAGGGATGAATGCAATTCCTTTTAGCCGCTCTCTTTTTAGGGTTTTCTTCATAAAGCCTATTTGTTGCAAGGCAGGGGCAGGTGAGTGCTGGCCGGACGTACAGCCACACCCACTCTGGGTTGATATTCAACCTCTTACATCTCCAGAGTAGCACCGGGAACAGGAAACATACAGCATCCCTTGCAGTCTGCTTATACCAGGGCAGGTGCAGTCATTGGCATCCGATTGAGGAAGGAAGGTGGAAGGGGGGTTTTGTTGAAGAGAGATATCCGTGCTTGGCCTTTTAGGATATGGTCAGTGCAAAGACTCTTATTTGGGGCTGTTTGGTTGTTACTTTCTCATCTGTGAACTTTACTGAGGTGTGATGAGACACAGGCGATAATTTATTTTTAGCCATAAGTGGTCTCTTCCGGCTCACAAAGATCTAGGTTCACTAGTCCATGATCATATGGGGACAGGCCTTTGAAGCCTCTGGTAGGAGAACTGTATAGGTATGGTGAACAGTGTGTAACACAGTTAAGGCCCGTGCATGTCATTCCAGGCCAGGCAGCAAAGAGAGTGGAGAGTCTGTGGTGTCACAGCCCCATGTAACCAACCACACAACAACAACCCACCCAGTAGGTTCCACCTCTGGAAAGTTCCGACTTCTCCAATTAGGCTACGGGCTGGGAACTAAACCTTAACACATGGGCTTTGAGGATTCATCAGATCCAACGGTAGCATTGACAGATGGACCTTATGTCATGATTATTATGGGAATATAGGAAAATTTAAGTGATTTCACATTTGATGCTGTTTTTTATCTTTACCAGTGGTAACAGCGAGAGTTTCAACTTTTAAACCCATGTGTAAGCCTAATCTTCCAGCAACAAGCATGTCTGCAAAAAAATATTGTCGTCAAATATCACGAACACTTCCGACATTCTATCCCGTAACCAGACCAGTAATACAATGTGCTGGAGGCCCCTACCTGTTGTGTACACTTGGTAATATTGACTGCCATGGCTTGTTGGGACACAGAAAATGTTCAGTATGTCCATGTCCAGAAGACCCTTCTGATCTCAGACATCTACAGAAACTTCAGAAACAGGAGGAGTGAGGCAATGTGTTTAAACTATCCTCTCCCTCAGCATTTAAATTGGTATTTTAATTAATGAAGCAATCTGCTTTGAGGGCAATGTTCTATGTTTTGGTACTTGTTGGGTTTTTATTTTGAAAGATACTACTCTGTAAGCAATGGAGCATACAGAGTGGGAGACCTCAGGCCTCACTCAGGGTTGGTGTGAAGATTTTCTCCTTCTTTCGAACTCCTCTTAATTTTGATAACTATAATGAAACTACAGCCCTTCATATTCTCCCTTCTCTCTTA
Source organism: Alexandromys fortis (assembly GCF_014885135.2). Lineage (NCBI taxonomy): Eukaryota > Metazoa > Chordata > Mammalia > Rodentia > Cricetidae > Alexandromys > Alexandromys fortis. The sequence continues at coordinate 1,559,384 of NW_026067918.1, forward strand.
CCACACAGTTATTGTTTCATTGACATTCAACTGTCATGCAGTATCTCAAATCTGCAATTGGGTTGGTTTGTATTTCTTGATGGCTGCATATGTGTTTGGCTTTAGAATTTCGTCATGGTGAGCCACACCCGTGCCTCAAGGGTTCAGCCACATCTGACCTTTGTATTAGGTACCTGTTGGGAAAACTAAGCCACCTCAGGATTTCAGGGTTCGTGAGTGCTGCTTTCACGGGCCAACAGTGAGCGGTCAGATGGGCACTCTGAGTGCAGAAGAGTTGGAGGCTTCGTGGGACGCTGGGCAGACAGTTGTGTTTCTCTTTCCACCACACACCAGCTTTGCTTGTTTCTAGGGTCAGTGGTGCTGTTCACCATCGCCCAATGTGTGGTGTCTTGATAGCCTCGGTTTTAGGTATTTCTTTTTCCTGAATTTTAATGGTTTTGCCAAAGTTAATTGCAGTTGCTGTTACTCCAGGTAGGAGAAGTATTGCCCCATCTGGGTTAGCTGTCTTAGCCGCTAACATCTCTGCAGGCTTACAAATGAGATTGAACTGCTTCCAGCCACGTGCCTTAAGCTGGCTTTGGCTCATTCACACAGTAGTAGCAGGGGGCTCAGATAAGACCAGTCACTCTGGTTCAAGAGTTGCTCCTGCTTTTCCGGATGTTCTTTCTCATGTAGATTCACCCTTGTAGGCAGAGTTTTTGGCTAATTTCACTCTACTAGGGAAGCTTTTCCTAGTCTGATTTGGACAAGAATAATTAATTGCTGCATAGGATAGAAGCTTCCACAAGGTTGTCTTGCTCTGGATCCTTCCAGCAGCTGGGCACGGGAATGACCATCTGCCCAAACACGCCAGTGCTTCAGTCTCATTTCCAGATCTAAAGCACAAACCCCACGAAGCAGCAAAACATGAAAGGGAATTCCGATCTTTGTTCTCCTTGGAGCGACTCTGGCCTGGAGCAGTGTTGTGGACTTTATCTGTAGGTTTCTTTTCCAAGGGGAAAGTTATAGCAAAAGTCTGCATGCCTCATTTAGAGAGAAATGCAAGCCATCTCTAAATATGTCGTAGTTGTCTTCACAAATGACTTTGGTAGCAAATTCGAGTTAGCGTCCAATGTTGTGAATATATAGGTCATGTAAAGATAACCCAGAAAAATAGTTATAGATCTTACATTACTGTATGCTGTGTGATATAACAATATAAATATACAGTAGGTTCATAGATAGTTATCAATAGTTATATATAAATCTTAATTTCATGTTACTTAAAAAAACAAAGTTTCACCCAGGATCAGGGTTGTAAACGTGTGTGTTGAGTTCCTAAAATACATTACAACCAAACCACTGAAGGTTTAGGATTAATGAACCCTGCCTTGGAAAGCTACGGATGTGAGTGAGACATTGAGCAATTTTTGCTGTGCGCTCGAGATTTAACTCACATACCAGAACACATGCCGCTTGAAATGCATAAGTCAGCATGTTGAAGAGGTGTATTCGCTCATCATGCGGTCCTGCCCATTATCTGATCCCATTATATTTTTTTACCCCTGCAGGAAACCCTGTGCCTGTCAGCCAGAAGTCCTCATTCTTCCTCCCTTCCCCAGCTTCTGACGACCACTCATCCACTTCCAGTCAGTATGGATCTGTCTGTCCTGCACACCAGAGCCAACACAATAATAAAATATGTGCTCTTTCTGTTTAGCTTCCCCCAGTAACTTCTGATAACGCCATATTCTGTAAATTTGGATTGTGTTATAGGCGTTGCATACACACTCTTAAAATTAACCCTAAAAGTGCAAACATTGCTTGCTGTGGAGGTGACAGGGACCATTTGAATAACTGTCTCTCTGAAATCCCAGTCAAACCTCAAGTAGCCTGGATTCTGCTGCTCGGTGAGATGCCAGGCTTTTGTTCCTTCTGTAAATGGAACGAGTTAATCTTGCTACTTTGTTCAATTGTTGCATTCTTGCTGTAAATATTAGTAATTTGCTTTCTTCCTCTTTCTCCTCCTTTCCCTCTGCTAACTATTTCCTACCTACTACTTGCAAAGACACAGGGGTTTTCCTTCAGAGGGAAGGAGAGGGAATGAAATTAAAACAGGGAGTGTCACCAGCCTCTTGCAGGCTCTCAGGGGTCACCTCGGCCAGCATTTAGAGAACTGCTCAGTGAAGAAGCTCGTCTGAGAAGAGGTGCCTGGCTTCCCTTGGCTTTTTCCAGTTGCATACAGTAGCAGACAGCTTCAGAGGAGCTACATCCTTTCCTTTCCTTCTCTTCCAGGGTAGGGACATGTGCAGAGGAGTCCTCAGGGGGGCAGGAACAGCAGTACAAGGCTCTGCTCAGGCCCGGTGTGTGGTATTTATTGTCCAGAGCTGACTGTCCACCACTGTTCTCCCACTGCCTGAGACACTTGTGCTCAGACACACAGGGGGCCTGGAGATCCTTCAGAGCGACATTAAGTTCTCGCATTCGTCAAGATTCAGGGCTGACAGCGGACCAAAGAGTGGTCCAGCAGACAGGAGCCCAGCACTTGACCCTTCCTCTCAATTTTGAGCAGTTGGCCCCTTACTAAGTAAGCTGGAAAGTAAAAGTTCTATCAAGTTCTTTGGATTTTATCAAACCATACATGAATATTGAGAAAACTGCTACCCCATTGATTCATATGCATATCTATATATACTAGCACATATTTGAGGGTTGGATTCACCTATGTATGGTTTAACTGTATTTGAAAAAAATGTCTCCATGTGTCGCACATGGGTGGACATCGGTCCTTGCCAGAATTCCTTACAGCATCCATTTTATATTGTTTTCATGTTCTATTAAACATCATGTGTCTCCTATAGGTGACTTAATATGTGCAGTGCAAGTGTTACACACGAATGTGAATATCTGAAGATTGGGTCTATGTGTGTGGTGGGAGAGGGATTATCTAGATACCAAGATATCCATCCATACTTTCTGGGTAGATAAGGACCACTGTTTCTATGTACACAGTTACATGGTACATGAAGAAGACCTATATCCAGGCAGATGAAAGGGCTTGTTGGAAGAAGAGAAGGCCTTGGTCTTTTTCTTTTTAGGTTTCTTTCTTTGTATATTTATTTGCCTTGGCCTTATCTAGTGGGCTTACTGTTAAGGCCATAATTTTATCAGGTGCTCAGCAAAGGCAAACTCCTATTAATATTCAATTAATATGGCTCTCATCCTCAAGGCAAACTGTGAGGTCGTTATCATTAAGAAGGGCTTCACTGTGAGGTCCCATGTTTTAAGTACAATGTCATCGACCCACAGTATGAAGCATATCATAAAGGCTCAGGCATTGTCCCAGGAACACAGCCATGGTTCCATAAAGATGTAAACATGCCCCTCTCTATTAGCGAGCTGTCTCTTCCCACTTACTAACCTTTCCTGGTGTCTTGCCCCATCACCCAGATTGCTGCCCATTCATTATACTGTATTTTTTCATCTTCCTATTTCTTCATTTGGAAGCAACAACAACATTTGAATTCAATCACCAGTTCTGTTGTAAGGAGGATGCTTGTTGGCTCCAGCCACTTGGACCGGAAATAATCACACAGAAACTGTATTAATTAAATCACTGCTTGGCCAAATACTTAGGTGTATTACTAGCTAGCTCTTATATCTATAATTAACCCGTTCCCATTATTTTATATTTTCCCATGAGGCTCGTAGCCTACCAGCAAAGTTTCAGCATATCTGTCTTTGGCGGCGGCTCCATGGCTTCTCTCTGACTCCTCCTCTTTTCTCTCAGCATTCTGTTTAGTTTTCCCTGTGTACCTCTTTTTTTCCTATAGCTCTGCTATAAGCCCAAAGCAGTTCCTTTATTAACCAATGGTATTCACAGCATACAGAGGGGAATCCCACATCATAGCTCCTTGGGTTTGCAGATATTTTTTAATCTATCATTGTTTTGGCCTCAAACCCTCTATGACTTAAATCCACCTTTCTAACTGGGGATTTGTGGTACTTGGATATTCTTTCAAATACTAGAACTTCACAGATATGGAAGGCCCCAAGAGGCTACCTCTATAGGGATTGTAATATTGAGTTGGACTCCAATTCCCAGCTTGCCGAGCACTTGGATTCCAATTCCCAGCCTGCCAAGGGCTTGGACTTCAACTCCCAGCCTGTCAAGCACTGACCCCTCTCCAGGGAAAGTCAGGACCACTCCCACAGGTATTTAGGCTTGCACTGCAAAAAGAAACACATGGTCTCCGGGCTTTGCGTGGGCTCCTGTCCCCGCCATGCTGTCTCAGTCCACCCGAGAGTGTTGCATTTATAAACACGGTCATTTTAATTTGGTCTAATCTGGTTTCATTGGAGTTATTTGCATCGGCGGAGCGGCTTTCTTTAAGATTAAACCAAACAGGGATCATAGAAATCATCCATCTCTCTCATCCTTATACCACTCCCGTTGCTGAATAGTCTGAATACATTCATCTGTGAGACACAAGCTTCCTTGATGCTGTCCTGCACCGGACAATCCATCAACTTCTGTTGTCAGCCAGTTTCTGTTTTATTAAAGTTCTTCCAGATATCCTCTGCTCATGGTAAGTCTTACTTGAGTTAGAAGGAGAGGCGCTAGCTGGTGATCCCGGCCCGGTAGTGGCTTTACTGTTTTCCTGACAGTTGTTGCTATCGTTGACGGCGTGGCTGGTCTGGTTCTCAAGACCTTGACAGCTTCATTTCAAAAGGTCACCTCTCTGCCACCTGCCCCCTTACCCTGTTTCTAGCCACTTCAAATTCAGAAAAGGCAGAGAACAGTCTCTGTGACACCCCTGCAAACATCCGAAGGTTAAAAGTCCTCTGTCCTTCTCTTTAATCCTCAGAAAGAAGTTGGGAGTTGCAATTTCTCTTGAATGTGCTCTGCCAAACTGGGGGTTTGGGCTCAGGCCGATAACACTGTGAATCTTCCCACCAGACTTTCCATGGTTGGCTCTCTCTTTCATGTGCGCCAGAGCTCTGGCGAGTTTTCTGGATTTGCCACAGAGGCAACTATTCATGTGTTGTCCCTGAGCTACCATCTCTGTGTTGAGAGTTCAGGTCTTTTGTTCTACGTCTTGCCAATGTCACCCTATTATAGCCCTTAAAGAGCCCAGTGGGTTTCCTGGCTACAGAGTTGCACACACAGCCCTCAGAACTTGCCATGCTTAAAGGTGTCATGCAGCAGACCTCCGGGAGCTGCCGTGGATGCACCCCTCGCCAGTGCGTGCATTTTGATGTTCCATCATTCCCAGTCAGATGTAGAACAGAGAAGCTGCCATGAAAGGCCCTTTAAACCTTTTCTTTCCTGTTGTAATCGAAAGAATTAGTGGTTAGGTGGAACGATTTCTTCAAATACTGGAGAAGAGAAACCACAGTAATTCAAGTTATTTAGCCAGGTCACAGAGGTGACCTTAGAGCTGAGTTTTCAGGGTTGTAACCCTCAGCAGAGGCTTCCTGTGTCTTGCAGTCTTACCGTTGAATTCTTTTAGGAGGTGGTTATTAAGAAACATTTGAGTAACTCCCAGTGGGAGCTCTGGAGGAAGGTGGCCCAGAAGAATGACTGTCACCCATGTTTTCTTCTCTTCCGAATATGCAATCTACGCCTGTTTATTTGCTTTTATGAAATATGAGGTGGGTTTCACCATTTGCCTTATTTCATGTTTCTCAGTCCCTGTTCCCTGTGACATGACTTTGTGGGCCTCAGTGAACTCCCACTCGTGTTCTTGAGGTCACCCGTGGAAAGGAAGTGTGGGACCAGACTGGAAGTGTCAGAATTGACACCCGCAGTTCTGGGAGTGAGTGACAGGGCATCCAGCTGTCAGCCCAAATTCGAGAAGCAGAAGCAGTGGGCTCAGTAATCCCCTCACAGAGCTGGACTGGGACCAGCAGTGCTGACGTGACCCACATCAGGCTTCCAGTGGCCAGCTGGGTCAGTGTTGCATTGACCCGGGAGCTGGGAGCTCCTTTTTGCTTAGCTAATTTGTCTGTGATACACTTCTTCTGTGGGCCCTCAAACTATTTCCCCCAAACCTAGAATTTTCCAAGTTGGAAGTTGTGTATCATTCAGGCATTAGCCACAGATCTAATATAAGCCTTAGAGACAGAGGATTTGAATTTTAAGGAGCCTGCAGTGATTACTTGTGGTGATAATTATGATCATGATTATGAAGATGATGGATACTAAAAATGATAATAGATTCTCACCGAATTCTTTGTTCCTCAGAATACTGCTAAGTCTCTCTCTCCTAAAGCAAAGCATCGAGACGTTAGTTCAGAATCCTTGCTCTCTTCTGTAGGCAGGCTGCAGAGTTCTGGCCAGCCACCATCGGAGCCCCGTACACTCCCACCTTAGCCTCCTGATGGTAGGATTGGAAGACAGTGGAATTACATGCAAGTGCCATTAAGTCATGGCTACTGTTCCTTTGCTCTAAGGTTATCCATAGAGCTTATCAAATGGAAGGCAGTACAGATCATGACACGTGATGGGCCAAAGACTAGTCTGTTAGTGACCAGTAGGTCTGCTCTTGTCCTCAAAGACAGGGAAGATCAGAAAATCAATTTCCAGCTACTAGAAGTGGCCTTTATGCATTAGCGTTGCTTATCTTTTAAATTGAAATTGTTCCTATTTAAGTTTTTTCACATTTACTCTTTTATAAAATTAGAGATGCGACTGGGTTCTCTTATTAGAAGGTAAACATGGTTAGAACGGCAGACATGCTGTGCTTGCCATTCCGGTGGCATCTACCTGCAGCAGTCTAACTGTTAGTTGATGAGCATCTGATGGTCACCGTGATACTGGCACACGCTCTGCTGCCCCATCTGGATTGACTGTGTTAGCAGCCACCTTGTCTAGGGGAACCAAGACAATGATATTGTGAAACTTCCATATTTCAGACTGGGTTGGAATCAGCTGGGATGATCCACTGGCCATCCTACCTTACATGAGGTTTACATTCCTCTCCGTACCCTCTATAGGATAGCTTAACAGTTCTCTTCCATGGGTAGCCTTCAATGCCTCAGTCACTGCCCGAAACTCACAGCAGCTTCTACCCATGTTGGCTCTTGGTATTATTCCCAGTATCCATCTATTCTAATCTGTGTTTCTGTCATTGCTTATTTGCTGCTTATTTATGGATGAATGTAAGTCCCATTATTTTCTGTCCCAATGTCACCCTCAGCCTTTTTCTGTTCACAAAGATGAAATCATCTCCATGGTAACAGATGCCTACTGTCAGGCTTGTCCTTATGTAGCAGAGCTTTGCCCACTTGACTTCTTGGATCTACATCGTTGTCGTCGTGTTCTGGAGGACATGAAAGGGTTTCCGTCATGTGACAGTTCTCAAGCTCAGGGGAACGTTTAACACGCACAAGCCAAGTACTGATGATAGCCACACAGCTCTGCTTTCTAGAGTTGTCCTTAGACCACAGTGCCAGTGACTCCTTCCTGCTTGTGACACGATGGGAGGGACTCTGGGGAACCACACAACTTTGGTGTCCAGGAACCAGCTCTTTTGCTTGGGGAACAAGAGGTCTTGGTATATACCAGAACGTGTACCCATAATAAACAGATAGGTTCAGAAAGGGGCCTTGCATCACAATTGCTACATGTGAGATAAACTTTCCTTCAATGCTCATGGATATGTAGGAGCCAGTTTTCATAAAAGGTACCAAGCAAAAGACTCAGGTCAACGAAAGTCAGAGGTCTGGGTCTCTTGTGGGTCTGGGTTTGTCACTCAGACATGCTGAGAGTTCTGTGTGAATACATAGCCTCATTCCTCCTGGGTGAACTCTAGCTCTTCCTCCTCCCCTGGAAGAAGAGCTTCAGAGCTTGTGATCACATGAAGCCCACCACAGCTTCTGTTTCTAGGGCCTTTTATGTGGTATCTGTCTCAGTTCTGAGCCTGTGTTGCCTCCAGCAAGGCCTGACAGCCAGCCCTGCTAAAATGTATCTATGAGTTTGCTACAGTTGACTGTTCTCTTGTTGTTGTATGGTTGGTTCATTTTTGTCTTGTTTTGTTTTATGTGGGGACTGAATCCAGGGCCTGGTGCATCCTAGGGTGTACTCTGCTGTCATGATATTCTCCTAAGCCTGAACTTTGTGGTTTTAGATAGACAGTTTTGAGGATTTTAGAAACCGCTGTGGTTTGCTTTTCCATTTTACCTTGAAAAAGGCCAAGCAACACTTTCAAATTAGCTTGTAATCCTTTCCATGAGAGTAGACCACATCTGCTGTTGCTTTACAAGGATAGTTCTTGACTTAATAAATGAGGCTGATGACTCCTAATAGGCTCCAGGCTCAAAGGGAAAGAGATAAATTTAAAAATTAAAGACATTTGTTAACATTTAAATGCAATTTACCTTCTGTCCCCACTGATTACATCTGGAGATTTATCCAGTTGTTGATCCATTGTTGCTACAGTGGAAAAGATGATATTTCTTTTACTTGTGCAGGATAAATAATTATTTGCATAATGTTTCCATAGTATTCAGCGTGTTATCTGGAGTTGATGGACAATGCTGTGTTATAGGATATATGAAAGTATCACTGTGGCAAGATATTGCTTGTTCGTCCTGGCTGTATAGAACCAAAATAATCACACTGAAACTTGTTAATTAAAACACTGCTTGGTCCATTTCCTCTAGCTTTTTATCGGCTAACTCTTACATCTTAATTTAACCCATTTCTATTCATCTGTATATAACTACGAGGTCACAGCCTACCAGCAGAGTTTTAGCACATCTGTCTTTGGTGGCGGATCCATGGTGTCCCTCTGACTCTGCCCTTCTTTCTCCCAGCATTCAGTTCAGTCCTCCCCGCCTACCTAAGTTCTGCCCTATGAACAGGCCAAGGCAGTTTCTTTATTCATTAATGGTAATCACAGCACACAGAGGGGACTCCCATATCATATCACCCAATTTTATGTAAGGGACTTGAGCAGGCAAGGATTTTACATCTGTGAGGCTCCTGGAACCAAGAGACCTCAAGGAATTGCTATGCTACTAACCTTGAGAAGTAGGTAGCTGGATGTGGATTAAAGAGGCTTGTTCTCTCTCTCTCTCTCTCTCTCTCTCTTTCTCTCTCTCCCGCTCCCCTATCCCCCCCCTCTCTCTCCCTTTCCTTCTCTCCCTCTCCCCTCTTCCTCCCTTTTCCCCTCTCTTTGTGTGTGTGTTGTGTCTGTCTCTGTCTCTCATTTAAGGCTGGCATTTTGGACATTTCCTAGGAAGTATACATGTGCTATCTGAAGAGAGCCCATGACATATAACTTGTTGGAAATAAAAATATATTTGTGTCACAAAAGATTCTGAAGGTTGTATAATAAAAAGCTTGAACTTCAGGAAATATAATTTTTAATATCAAGTCTCAGAGACACTTGAGGCCATGAACTGTCTTCAAATTTTTCTTTGCAGTTTTTACCATGACAGGATTCCTGTGGTGATGGCAATAACCAGGTCCATCATCAGACTGCATATTCCAAGCCTCCAGCAAGTTGTGACATCTGCCCCTCTCATGGGTACTAGGATTTGTCTCTGTCCTGACAGTTAAAATAGTAAGACACCATTCTCTTCTCGGTTGCTTGATTTAGGGTGAGAAATGCCATGGTGTAGTGAAATAACCATGCGTACACAGTGGTTTTGTGTCCATGGTGACGGGACACTGTAGACCACACTGTCCCTGAGGGTTCCAGCAACCTCTGTATGGAGGTCTTGGCTGAGGTTTCTCAAGGCTTACCCATTATTCCTTGGTCAAGCTCTTGTTCACTGCACAATCTTCTCAGATGTAGTTACTCTAAATTTTTTTTTTTAAAAAAAATAACACCCAGAAAAGCAAGATAGAACTCAAACAAAGAATTCCAAGTGAATATATTTTTCAGCCAATAAATGTGACCCAGTTGTAATGCCCCCCTTTTTAAATAATCTTTCAGTAGAATTTGTCTCATCTCACTTAGAATACTGGTCCCTCTTGTTGCTATTTTTGGATGTATTACCTCTGTAAAAGATGTCATCCTTCTTTCTGTTGCCTAGGTATTTCCAGGTCATATTGTGCTTTAAATGTGTGTGTATCTTCATTTATATGTAATTTATGACGTACATCCTAAAACTTTCCATCTTATCTATATTCATTGAACTATAAATTGGTAGCATTGCATTCAATCTCAACTTTTCACTTCCTCCTTGTCTTCCCATAGAAGCTTAATTCCTCCCGCTTCCCTCTATAGCCCCTGGCAGCCACCATTGTAATTGACGTCTCCCTGAATTTCACGGGGTGAGATATTTCATATAACTGGATTCATGTAGTGTTTGACTTGTGATGGGATCATTTATTCAGTATACTGCCTTCATCATTCATCCAAGTCGGTACCATGTATTAAAATTTCATTCCTGTTAAAGATTAAATTAAATTCCATCATATCCCCACTTGGATTCTTCTTCATCTTCAGTGGACACCTGACTTATTTCTGTTATTTTGGGTTTTGTGAATGGCCTCAGTGTAAATATGGACATTCAAATATCTATTGAGTCCCTCTTGCTATTCCTGTTGGTAAAATAGCCAGATGTTTGATGGTTGTACCTAGTGGTAATTCTGTTTACTGTTTTGAGGAACCACCACACCATCATCCACAGTACCTGAGTAATTTTCCTTATTATCAACAATACACATTTCCACTCTAGGGTGGCTGTTCCACTCTGCTGAGCCTCCTGTGTACATGTTTAAATTTGCTGTAGTAAAACTGATCTATTTCTCTTTTTATTGTCTGAGATTTTGATATTCAGTGCAAGGCACCCTGACAAAATTAAACATCACAATGCTTCCCCATCTTTACTTCTAATAGTTTTCATAGTTTCAGCTGTGGTTCATTTTGAACCTATTTCGAGTTTGTCTTTGGTTATGAACTGAGATGTAAGGGTCCAAATTTATTCTTTTGCTCTTAGATATTCAGTTTTTCAAGCATTGTCAGAGGCTGCTCTTTTCTCTCATTGGCTGCTTGGTGACTTTGTTGAAAGCCTTCGTCAGAACTATTTCTTTAGTGTCTAAATTATCAAGCGTAGCCTGTGTGCTTCTCGGGCACAGCTGTTGGATGGCATTCTAAAATGCGCCACTGACATTATCATGACTCTGCTTAAAGCTAAAACTGGTGGTTTTCCCAACATTTATGAACGTGTGTGTGTGTGTGTGTGTGTGCACGTGTGTGTTCCTTCTGCTTCTCTCTTAAAAATCTCTGTTACATTGCCACACTCAATACATTTCACACGCCCACTTGAGGCCATTCAGACTTGATGTCTTCGAGCCCTTGTAATTTAATGAGATTAATGAACTCCGAAACCCAGAGTCTAATAAGTACTCTGAAACAATGAGAAAAGGCTTGTGCGGAAAGACTTGACTGACGTCATGTCACACAGCCTTCTGCACAGCATGATCTAAAGTTGTGCGCGGAAACAGAACAGCTAAGAATCCAGTGAAGCCAAAGGAAGGTGCTGTTTGTCATTTTAATGATCAGGAAAGCCTTGTTTCTGGTTTAGTTTCAGCTTATCCGAAATTTATATGTCATGTGTATACCATGTAGAATTGTGTTGGGGCTTTCGTCCGAAATGCCAGCAGCTCTTTGGAATTAACACGGCTTGGATGTGCTAACAGATGTTGGGAGTTGATTAAATCCATGACTGTTGTTCCATCTCAAGTCTGAGAACCACTGTCCTGGATTTTGACCCCTGAATGTGTGGGTCTGGAAGCCCAAAGATACCTCAGTTCCAGAAGCAAAGTGTAGGGTCCATTTGTGAATGAGCAGCGATTCAGCAAAACTGAAGGAGGCCCATTGAAATAATTGCAGCAGCAAACAGTCTTGTTTCCATGGAAGCTTCATGTGGGCAAGTTCGGGCATCTTGTTCATGTTCCTCTTGAGCAGGAATATTCTGAAACTGGCCCTGTTCTCTCCTTTGACTATTCCTGAGTAGTGAAGGACTTCCCCCTGAACAGGGCATTGGCTCCTGAGCTCGGACTCTGTAGAATCCCTGTCTCCTCACTGGTGGTGCTCGGTTCCTCTGCAGGCAAGGGAGAGGAACCTGAGTCAGTCATGGAACCTGCAGTGCGTGCCGCTCACCGGAGCTGTGCAAACTCACACTGCAACCTGCAGTGCGTAATGTTCACAGGAGTTATGCACACTCACACGGTCACCTGCAGTTTGTGCTGCTCACAGGAGGTGTGCACACTCACACTTGAAACGGTGGTATCTTCATTCTCAACACTTTTGACTGTAGCATTTTATGTTAGACAAGTGTATGTCTCCTTAAATAATAATGGTGATAATTTTAAGCCATGTTTTCATTTTTCTTGGTGTTTTAACTTACTAGAATTTTGCTTTGAAATTATAGTTTTTTTTAGCTACCTCTGATATTGCTCATCTGTGATTCAGCTTTATAATTCCTTAGACATTAGATCACATATGCAATGTCTTATATTTTATCTCTTTTCTTTGCCATAAAATCAGCTTAAGTAACATCAAATTTCTCTGTAGTCATCTGTTACTGGCAATTTGCAGTGGGTAACTGTCTTCTCTTCCCACAGCTGAATAAATTCAAGTGGGAATCTCTCCTCATTTTAGAAAGAGTTTAGAAAGTAAGACAAGCTGAGTTGAGTTTTAAATGCAAATTAAGTCTTCAGGAGAAACCCCCCCTCCTGTGCTGTTTGTTAGTGGCCTAGCTTCTAGACATTGGGCTTCGTCCTCCTCTTCTCACTGTGCCATACATTACTAACACATGTGTATTTTTCTCCACAGTAAAGCCGACTGTGATCGATGTGGACATTTACGTGAACAGCATAGGTCCTGTGTCATCCATAAACATGGTAAGAAGCCCCTGTGTTTGGCTCGGCGGCTCCTGCATCCCTTCGTGCGTCCGGTCTCCGGTGGATTTGTGTTGGAGTTTTGTCATGTGGGTTTAAAGACCACGATAACTCCTTAAGTGTTGGGCGATGTGATATTGAAAACGGTCTTTGAGATTCAGGAGACTCCGCTTGTGACATCATCATGAGCCATTGCTCTGGAGAGCAAGAACTGTTCCCTTTCTCACACGTGTTGACAGTACATGTTTTTTAAATGATATTGTTTGGGGCTGTGTAGCCATTGTCTTTACCTGACCTCTCTTATATTAGGGCTGCATATAAGTGGCAGGCACCTTTTGGTTTGAATCTGTGGATAAGCTCCTCTTGGTCATTCATGTATCTGCTTTAGGGGGACTCTAAGAGCAAATACATTATTTTTCCTGAGCACATGGGTTTCCATAGGCTTGTAAGCAAGCTGGGCATGGGACTCTCCTGTGGAAGATGTCAGTCCCCATGGCAGATGCTTAGCTGCTTAGCAAGTGTTACTGTGCTAGAATGTGTTACACAGACCCTCCGGACATGTCTGCCAGGTGTTGCGTGCCTCCTGCCCAGATACATTGTTGCAGAGTGGGTAATTTGATGTTGCCAGCAGTGTCCTGTGTGGGGCTTCTTTATGCCTACTGCCTCTGAATCTGGGGATGTCTGAGAGAAAGGACAGGGCATTGCTGACACACCAGCTCCTGCTTTCTCCTCATCATGTGTTGTGCTTGGGATTAGCTCCTTCAGATCAACGGCAGGAACGTCTCTTTTAATTGCTAGATATTACAAGTGTTCTTTGCTGACATAAAGCTTCCGTGGCATGGTAAAATTTTGTTATGGGGGATTGTCTTTTCAAAAATTGAAACATCTCAAAGGTGTGGCTAATGGTTTTAACAGTAGCATGTGTGAGGTTACATGTGCCATCTGTAGTATAAAACACAAAACCTCCGAACAAAAAATGAATATCAATGCCATCCATTGTATGAACAAAGAAGTAGAATGAATAAAAGAAACTTACGTCACACAACCCATTGGCTGAAAATGGGCTGTGTACTAAAACCAGTTAGTAATGTAATAATCTCTTACCTGGGAAGTAATTAACTCAGCAGTCTGTGCTCAGGAAGTGCTCGATTTTAATGCATTTGTTTCTTACCCTGCTATTGGTCTGGTTGTCTTTCGTTCACATACCTTCTCAGTGCCTTGGTGCAATTTATCCCTAACACTGACAGTTCCTCCGCAGACACAATCACACAGCCCTTTAGTGCAGATGGCACATTGGTGTTCCTGGAGGTTTTGCCTAGCCCCTGTAGCTTGGAGATGTACTTGGTGCTCAGAATTGCACTCTGGTGGGGCATTTTTGTGTGGAGATCAGATCTGCCTGAGCAGGATGCCTTGTGACATCAGCCACAGATGCCAAGGTCTTGAGTGAAGGTCAAAGTCATTCAAGACGGGTTAGCAGGTAGGTATTGTCGGAACAACGTTTCCCAGTGACGTCAGCCTGATCATTTGCAGGCGGGGATGGCTTTACAAGGTCCCCCGTGTGACACAAGTGGAGATGAGTGAATGCTGGCCACAAAGCATCCCTGGACCTAAGGGACCAAGGCCTGAAGAAAGATGGGAGAGATTTGAGTTATGTCCTAGGTTTGAAAGAACTGTAGCAGCCTTCTTGGTATGTTGGCTAGACCTCATAAGATCTCTTGGTAATTCTCGCTTCATCCTTGTAGGATTATTTTATTTTATTTTATTTTGAGATAGGGTATCGTGTGTCCCAGGCTGGGCTCAGGTTTTGTGTAACCAAGTTTACCATGAACTTCTGATCTGAGTGCTGGGATTATAGGCATGCACCGCCATTCCTGGTTAGTGCCGTGCTGTAGATCCATCCCAGGGCTTCTGCAGGCTAAGCAAGTGCGTCGTCAGCTGAAACACACCTCTGCTCCCCATGTTAGGATTTAAATCTTGAATTCTGGCCCTTCCACCAAGTAGTAAAGAATGACGTTAATCAGGGTTGGCAAGATGGCTTAGCAGGGAAAGGCGTTTGCTGCCACGTCCAAAGACCTGAGTTCAGCTCCTGAAACTCACAGGCGGAAGGAGAGAACTGACCCCACAAGTTGTCTCCTCATTTCTGTAAGTGCACCGTACACAGCATGCATGCTTGCAAATACATGTGTGCACATACACAGATGCGCCAATGAAACTGTAACTGAGCCCCCAGAAGAAGATGCCTATGGCCCTATGCTTCTTAGATTTCTGGGAAATGGAAACTCCTATCTGGTACTCTCCTGGTCCCAGAAGGGCTAAGCGCAAACAACTATAGTACATCAGTATCCGGGTGCCAAATGGACTGAATGCCATCTTTGTTTCACTGCCCAGCTGGAAGCTCTGAAATTAGAAGTCTCAGCAGCTACAAAGTCACTAAGAGTCCTGTGAGAACAGGAGCAGTAACGGTCGATGTCTTTCTTAATTTGTTGATTGCTAAGTGGTTATTGGGGGAGAATCCTACAACCTTATCAAACTTTAACACTGGCTGAAGCTAAATGAAAGCTTAAATCCCCGAAACCCTAAATGAAATGCACTTCCAAATGATGCTTCCCCACCGTAACAGTCGTCAGTTGAGTTTCCTTCGTTTCTGGCATCCACTGTTTACTGCCAACTCAACTCTCATCACTTACGTTCAGTTTCCTATGCAGTACTTCTCGTGTATCCCAAGGTCCACATTTCGCTTGTAAGTATCTTATTATCTTCTGGGACTATGGCATGGATCCACAGCTCTGTGAATTGTGCCTTTTGCCGTTCTGACTCTCTAGGAGCCAAAGGACCTCTGCGGAGCCTCTGTGAAATTGCCTCAGAAGGTAGGTCATCGAGGTCTCCCAAGGGTCGGCCATGCTTCTGTTCCCCAGCTGCAGGGCAGGTCTGACTTCACCCTAGCACCAGATCCGTGTGTGCCCTCATCTCCCTCAGAGCAGGACCTTTGCGTACGTGTGTGCGTGTGTACATGCGTGTGTGTGTGTGTGTGTGTGTGTGTGTGTGTGTATACGTATATGTACATAAACACACATGCTATGGCACATGTGTAGAAATGAGGACACAGCGTGTGGGGTCCGTTCTCTCCTTCCACCTGCGAGTTCCAGCAATCAAAAGTGGATGGCAGAGAGGAAGGCAACTCAGTTAAAGTCTGTGTTATGGGGGTATGGGGGAGATGATTTGGAGTGTATTTAGGGTTTCAGAATATGGTTTTCATTTATCATTAGCCATGATGTTCAAGTTCGATACGGTGTTAGAATTTTCAGCAAATAGCTGCTTAGCAATTGGCAGATCAAGAAAGACATTGGCTGTTACTGCCTCCATTGCCACAGGACCGGTTTTGTGAAGACTCGGATTCTAATTTCAGAACTTCCAGCTAGGCTGGGAAACAGAGGATGGAGCTCAGTCCACTGGGCACACTGGCATCGACGTCCTGCAGCTCCTTGTGCTTAGTCCCTTTGGGACCAGGAGGATAGGACCTTATCAGAGTTGTCATAGCATCCTCCGTGTTACCCAGTGCATTGTGCGCTATGTGTGCAGCTCCTGGTGGACACTGATTGGTCAAGACCAAGAGAGCTGTTGCCAGAGAGGCACCTGTGAGTTCCTTTTTGAGAATTTCCCCTTTTAGTAGCCTTTCCAGAAGGTTTAATTTCCAGGGTGCTGTCCTGATGGATTATCCATTGTTCTTATTTGTGTGGAGTTAAATGGAGCTCCTTCAGATTTCACGGGGAGGATGCTAAGTATGATCAGCTTGGGGGTCACCCCAGGACATCCTCCCGGCCATGGACTGAAATGCAGCTGTGCGTACTATAGAAATACCACTTCCGCTCCACACTCAGATGAGGGTTCAGCATGTCCTAGGGTTAGGATTGCTTTTCCTTTCCAAAAATTGAAAGATTGAATTTTTCTTTCCTGAAAGTTTGGACAGAATGTACAGAGAAGCTTGGAAGTGTGCAGCCGACAGGAGGGCTCTTTCATTGCATCCTGAACGTTGTGTAACAAGTATATAGCACTGAGGATCATACCTTTAGTTAGCACCTAGTATGTCCGGCCCGTTCTCCTCTCTCTCTCCACTAATCCTGGAAACTACTGAACTGGTCTTCTGAGAGCTCCGTACCTGCACTTTTCCCAGAGGATGCAGGACTACAGCCACACTCACTCGGTGTGACTCGACACTGATTCCTCCTTCTTTGTCGGCTCTGCCGCCAGCTTCCTTGTGGAAGCCCAATCAATCATCACCATGGAGAATAAGTAATAGCAGGTAGTTGAGAAGGCACAGAGGCAGGCTAGACAGCACTAGAATATTCATGGAAATGACTCATATCCTTGGTATGCAGAACTGGTAGAGTGCCGCACAGCCCTGGAGGGGATGGGAGAGAAGTGAGACTCACAACCCCACTTTTGTTGTTCTCTTAGAGCAGACGTTTTGAGAGGGAACATCAGACAGCCGTGACCATGCCATAGAGGTTGATAATGCTGGGAGTTTGTAGCATTTTTGAATTTGTCGTTGTTTGATACCCTACATTCATACTTGAAAAAGAAGTTACTCTTTTTTTTTTTTTTGATTGACAAAGTAATTTCACATATATTTGGGCACAATGTGATGTTTAGTTTCCAGTGAATACTGTGTGACGATGAAATAAGTAAAATAAAGGCAAGGAAAGCATCCAAGACCATGAGTATTGTTTTCATTTGGAGAAAGGACATTGGCCATAGTCAAGATACAGAGTCAACCCGTCAATTACTCGTGAACAGACTACAGTGTGCATGAATGATATTATTCTGCCAATCTAGTCATCCGCAGAAACCTGGACAATGTTCCATTAAGCCAGGCAGGAAAGACAAATACCCATGATTCCACTCTTACATAGGTATCAGCTGTTATTTCTCAAGAGGGTAGGAAATGCATTGCCAGGGTCTATGTGGTAGGTAATGGGAAGGGAAGAGGAGAAGCTCCCCAATGATACCGTGAACATAGTAAGATAAGATGAACAAATTCTGATGCTCAGAGTTCATGGCACAGCATGGGAATTAGAATATCTCAAGAGCTAGAAGGAACTTCAGATATTCTCCATGTTATCCCTTACATTGCTCCAACATTGTTTTCTTTCCTGTCTTGTGTGACTCTAGTCACCTGAAACCTCTCATATGTCCCGTGTCCCTACTGTCTTTGCTCTTTGTTCTCCATTTGTGCTCTATGTTGGACTTGGAACAAAGCTTTCCAACTCACCTTCTAATCACTAAGTCTTTCTTCAACTGCTCAGTGTTCTGTGGAAGCCATGCATCTATTCAGGTCTAAACTCTCGTGCCTCTTGGCTGTAAAATTGTGGTTTTATTCGAACAGATTCCAGTTTGGGGACTTGCATCTCGCAGTCCATTTTTCTTGCATATGGTGGTCATTAAATCCAGGTCTCATAACCACCGTTTCTGGCCATTTCTGGTCTGCTTCTGTTGCACTGTGTTGTTTGATTTTGCTTCGTGATGGTTCAGGCAACGCTGATTGTGCCCGAGAACCTGTGAGTTCTGAAGTCATATTTTCACATCTCTGGGCAGGTGTGAGCCAGTGTAGTCTGGCCTGTTGTCCTGCTGAGGCTCTGTTGGGCACTTCCCTCCCCCCATTTCGTAGGCGTGGTTCTCTCGAGGTGTCAACTGAGGGCCTTGTATCGTACACTCATTTTCATGATTGTCTCCACTCTGTGTGGCTAAGTCAGCAAATGTGTTGAAAGGAAGCTATCACTTGTCACTTATTGGCTCATTTCTGTCATTGCTTACTTTTTTTTCATCAGCACTTGTGGTTAAATGCAGGATTTTATGTACACAAAACGGAGCTGCAATTGCTGCCTTTGAGAATTTTAATTTTAAGACAGAGTCTCACTTGAAGCTACCCAAGGTGGCCCATGGTGGCCTTGATTCTGCAGTCCTCTTCCTCAGCCTGGGTTCACAGACCTAGGTTCCCAGACTTGGCTTTATCACTTGCTTTCTGGGAATTGAAGCTACTCTTTTTTTTGGACTTCTTGTTGACCCCAAACCCTCTCTCAGATCCCCTTGCCATCTTCATCCTGGCCACTGTTCTCTGCCTAGCCTCTGTGCCTTCTCTACCACTCTAGCTTGAGACAAAAATCTTTGTAGAGAACATTGCAAAAGAAATACGATTCCTTTCTGAATCCCTGCCCTCTGTCTGTTTCTGATTTCTCTAACTTTTAAATTGATATTTTACCTGAGGTTTCTCTTGGTCCTCGGTGGGACTGTTGGTCTGTTATAATGTCTGCCATCAAAACCACTTAACCTTGTTTGAAAAGCCAGTAAAGCTATTTCATTTTTCATTAATACATGTTGATTTTGCATGTTAATTGGGCGTGATAGTTCTACATGTTTACATCATAAACAGATTGCAGGCAACCCCCTTTTATCTGCCATTGCACTTTGTCCCAGTTTCTTGTGACCAGCATTCTTTATTCTTCAAAGACCTCAAATAAACCATCTTTCAAAATTCATATGGGAACACAACAGCCCAACAGCCCGTGCCATCACAACTGAGTGAGCTGGTTTAGAAACATCATCATTTGTAAGTTTTTTCTTTCTTTATTGAGAAAAGAAAAAAAAAAAAGTTTCCGCCTCCTCCCAGCCTCCCATTTCCCTCCCCCTCCTCCCATCCTTCTCCCCCTCTCCCCACTCCTTTCCACCTCCCTCTCCAGTCCAAAGAGCAGTCAGGGTTCCCTGCCCTGTGGAAAGTCCAAGGTCCTCCCCCCTCCGTCCATGTCTAGGAAGGTGAACGTCCAAACTGGCTAGGCTCCCACCAAGCCGGAACATGAAGTAGGATCAAAACTCCGTGCCATTGTCCTTGGCTTCTCATCAGCCCTCATTGTTCGCTATGATCAGAGAGTCTGGTTTTATCCCATGCTTTTTCAGTCACAGTCCAGCTGGCCTTGGTGAGCTCCCAATAGATCAGCCCCACTGTCTCAGTGGGTGGGTGCACCCCTCGTGGTCCTGACATCCTTGCTCATGTTCTCCCTCCATCTGCTCCTCATTGGGACCTTGGGAGCTCAGTCCAGTGCTCCAGTGTAGGTCTTTGTCTCTATCTCCATCCATCACCAGATGAAGGTTCTATGGTGATATGGAAGATATTCGTCAGTATTGCTATAGGATAGGGTC
>NW_026067918.1:1580931-1630731 GCF_014885135.2 Alexandromys fortis
CTATGCGATTCCATTGGTCGACTTCTCTGTTTTTATGCCAGTACCACACTGTTTTCATTCCTGTAGCTCTGTAATAGAGTTTGAAGTCAGGGATGGTAATGCCTCCAGAAGATCCTTTATTGTATAGGATTGTTTTGGCTATCCTGGGTTTTTTATTTTTCCATATAAAATTTATTATTGTCCTCTCAAGATCTGTGAAGAATTTTGATGGGACCTTGATGGTAATTGCATTGAATCTATAAATTACCTTTGGTAGAATTGCCATTTTTACTATGTTGATCCTCCCAATCCAAGAGCAAGGGAGATCCTTCATTATCCGTAAGTTTAAGACACGTACCAGAGTCATGGTAGCCAAAGCAACATGAGGTTGGCTTGACCAATAAAGAGACCCCTTTATTGGTACAATATGACTACAGAA
Organism: Alexandromys fortis; assembly: GCF_014885135.2. Taxonomy (NCBI): domain Eukaryota; kingdom Metazoa; phylum Chordata; class Mammalia; order Rodentia; family Cricetidae; genus Alexandromys; species Alexandromys fortis. Next base: position 1,581,350 of record NW_026067918.1, read on the forward strand.
CAATATGGTGACTCTGGAAATAAGCCCTGGTGACTCTAGGCAACTGAGTCCAAACAAAGGCACCAAAGCACATTGAAGAAGTTACAGCTTCATTGACAAATGACTTGAGAATTGAAGTTCTTATGGACCAAAAAACAAACAAACAAAAAACAAAAACAAACAAACAAAAAACACAGAAGAATCACTTGGGCGGGAACTAAGTACAAAGCAGCCTTACTCAAGATGTTTTCTTGACTTGAGAGTCTCTCAGACTGCCCTCAGGATATCAAAAAGGGCGAGTTTTCTGGGACCTAATATTTTTGGGTTTTTCTACAAAAAAGTGAAACTTTGAGAGGAAATAAATGAAATTAATTGTGTATATTTTCTAGAAACATCGGCTTTAAGGAAGTACAATGTCCTCCATTGTCAGTTACCCAAGAAGATAGTCACATAGGTGGTTTTAATATTCTTTTAAGAAGTGAAAAATAGATTCTGAGCCAGGTCTCCTGGTACATGCCTATAATCCCAGCACTTTGGAGGCAGAGTAGGGCTGATTTCCATGAGTTTAAGACTAGCATGATCTATACAGTGTGTTCCAGGACAATTAGAGCTACACTGTGTGAGCCCTGGATCCTCTCTCTCCAGGTCCATTGCATAGTGATCAACAGGATCATAGAAATAAATGTTCTAAAATTAAAGAAACAGAGCAATACAGATAGGAAAGTCATGTAGGGCAGAAAGTAGATAAGACCAGACAGTAAACTCCCCATGGCATAGTATAATTTAAACACTAGATATACTGAAGAAATACTGAAGAGAGAGTCCTGAGTGGTATAAGAGAAAAGTTAAAAGTCATATATTTAAAAATCCCATAAAAAAGCAAACAAACAAACAAAACCGGACTCTTCAGTGGAAACTTTTTGTTTTAATTTTTATTTATTCGTTAAAGATTTCTGACTCTTTCCCGTCACCGCCTCCCATTTCCTTCCCCCTCCCCCAATCAAGTCCCCCTTCCTCCTTAGCCCAAAGAGCAATCAAGTTTCCCTGCCCTGTGGCTTTGTGGGAGCCTAGGCAGTTCAGTGGAAACTTTAAAAGCTGCAGGGCTTGGAGCTTACTAAAGACCACAGATGCCAATCCAGACTCCCTTACCCTGCAAAATCTGCCACAGTTGAAAGAGAAAAGAAAAATTTCCATGATATAAACAGACTAAAAGAATTTATGTCCACTAAATCAGCCCTGCAGCGAATACGGGAAGCAATAATTTGGATGGCAAAGAGGAAGAAGCATACTCCAGAGGCTACAGAAAGAAAACAAATAAAACTATAATTACTGGAACACAAAATAGAACTTAGAACACAAACAGAAAAGAGAGCAAGATGGCAATCAACACATACCTTTCAGTAATAACTACATATTACTGACATCAACTCCTCAATCAAAATTAAAAAAAAAATACTGGTTATCACAACAAGCCCTTAGTGCTGAAGATCCCATTTGCTTACGCCATTGGACATGTGAAAATAGAGTTGGTGTCCAAGTAGGAACTTGCCCCTAATGGTCAGCATTTATGCTACTGGAAGATTCTTTACATGCTACCTGCTACCTAAGGGGAAAGTCATCAGTACCACCCAGCTGTGAGCCCCGTGATCTGCCTGCAGGATATCCATGAAAACTATGTTATGGGGATAACCGGCCACTTTGTGATTGGCTGGCTTTAAGGCCCCCACATGAGATGAAGCTCATACCTGACACTGCTAATGTGGCCAAGAACCTGAGACTAGCTAGGTCATGGGCCCAAAGGGAAAACCTGCTACTACTATTCTGCTCAAGAAACAGCAGCAACATGACTCATAATGGCGTACTGCAACACACACACACAGAGCACAGCATCCCTCAGCTCTTAGCAGAGAAGCTTCTTTTCCAGTAGATGGTGATTAACAAAGAGACTCACACCTGGGCCGAGCGCAGCGTGAGAGACTCCGGAGCTTAGTCCTAATGAATTGTCTTTATCAAAACCCTTCTTTCACGGCTCAGGGGTCCATGTGGAAGAGGAGGCATAAAGCTTCTAAGAGTCAGAATAGGTGGATAACTCCGTGACAGCTGTTTTCCAGACACAACAGAGCTGATTTTCACACAAACTAACAGAGATGGTAGCAGTACACGCAAGGCCAGTATAAGTTCAAGCCAGAGGAAGTCCCAGGACAGACAGTTTGGAAGGAGCACTTCCAAACTCCTGCTCTGAGCCAGAGTTATTCTAACACTAAAACCAACTCTTGTTGAACACGAATACCAAAGTTCTCAGTAAATTACTTTTGAGTTGAATGCATGCATATGTGAAAATGACCCTCTGCTATCATCAAATTAGCTTTATCCTGGAGAGACAGGGAAGATTCTGCAAATATAACTAAATACATGTAATAAGTTATATAAATGGAGTTAAAGACAAAAAAAATCACATGATCAATTCAATAGATGCAGAAAAGTCCATTATGCCTTCATGATAAAAGTCCTAGAGAGAATAGGGATGAGGGGTACCTACCCCTCAACACAATAAAGACCTTATATGTCAAGTCCTGCAGCAACATTACCCCAGATAAAGAAAAAGCACATCAAAGCAATCTCATTAACTGTCTAATAGCCATGATACTTTTCAATATAATGCTTGAAGTAATAGCTAGGGAAATAAGATAAGAGAAGGAAATTAAAATGGTACAAATAAAAAATTAAGTCAAACTATTCCTATTTGCAAAAGATATGCATAAAGGAACCAAAAATATCCACAGAAAACTTCTAAAAAAATAACACTTTTAGAAAGTGGCAAGGTACCCAATCAATTTACGAAAATCAGTAACCTTTCTACCAGTAGCTAATACCACTAACTAATGTGATGAGATCATGGAAATACTCCCATTTATAATAGCCTAAAAATATAATACCTAGAAATTAACCTTACCCAAGAGATTACATCTCACTGCATTAGAAACTTTAAATTTATTTTAAAAAGGAATTGATAAAGACATAAGAAGAAGATAAAACCTCCCATGCTGATGGGCTGGTTTAATTAACATTATGAAAATGACCATTCTTCCAAAAGCAATTTATAAACTTGATGCAATTCCAATCAACACCCTGTGAGATTGTACAACGGAATAGAAAGACATTGTCCAAATTCATATGAACCCACAAAAGATCCTGGATGGGTCAAGCAGTTCCGAGCAAAAGGAACCATTCTGGAAGGATTGCCATATCATACTTCAAGCTATATTGTAGAGTTGCAGTAATAAGAACAGCATGGTCCCAGCACAAAAGCAGATGTGTCAATCAAGGGATGAAAATAGAAGACCCAAATGAATGCACATAATTACAGCCATCTGGTATTTGACAAAGATTCTAAAATTATACACTATGGGAAAGACAACATCTTCAACAAATGGTGCTGAGGAAGTAATTTGACATGCAGGATAATGGAAGTAGACCCATATACCCATATATGTCACCCTCCTGACACACATGAATGAGCCATAGTAACCTGAATGTCTCAGTGTGGTCCTGGAATTTGGAAAGTACTAAAGAAGGGACAGACAGTAATACTCCACAAGGTATAGATTAGCGAAGAACTCCATTTTGCCCACAATTTAAGGTCAAAATTGTCAAATGGTACCTCATAAAGCTAAAAAAGTCCTTTATTACCACAAAATAATCCACAGAGTGATGCAAAAGCCTATAGAGAGGGAAAGAATCTTTGCCATCTATTCATTGACTAGATTAATATTCAGGATATACAAAGAACAACACACAAATAAATCAAGAAAACAAATGACCCAATTAAAAAAATGGACTTGGATAGAAGAAGAATAAAAAGGGTTTAAACAAAAGTATCTCAAAAGCCATCCTGAACGCGCCAATTAAAGCTACTCTGAGATTTTATCTTGCTTAAGCCAGAGTGGCTACGATGAAGAAAACCACTGACAGCCAATGCCGGCGAGGATGTGGAGAAACAGCCAATGCCGGCGAGGATGTGGAGAAAGGGAAACTCTTTCACCGCCTGTGGGACTGCACAGTAGTCTGCCCACTTTAGAAATCAGTGTGGAGAATTCTCCAAAAGCTGAAAAGAGATTGCTTCATGACCCAGCTGTTCCTGGCGTATTCCCAGGGTCTCCATGTCCTAGCAGACAGATGTTTGCTCAGCCACAGTCATTGTAGCTGTCCTCACAATAACTAGCAAACGGAAACAACAACGTACCTGTCTTCATAGTAACTAACAAATGGAAACAATGTAGCTGTCCTCACAGTAACTAGCAAATGGAAACAACATAGCTGTGGTCACAGTAACTAGTAAATGGAAACAATGTTGCTATCCTTACCGTAACTCACAGTAACTAGCAAATAGAAACAATGTAGCTGTCTTCATAGTAACTAACAAACAGTAACTAGCAAAAGGAAACAATGTAGCTCTCCACAGTAACTAGTAAATGAAAATAATCTAGATGTCCTTCAACTGATAAGGGGTTATGAAAATGTGGTAAGAATCCACAATGGGGTTTTGAGGTATAAATAAAAATAAAATGAAATTTACAAGTAAATGAATAGAACTGAGCAATATTGTAACTACTGTGGTAACCTAGACCCGTATTTTAAAAAGTGCCTGAAGTAACCATAGAATCCTGTAAAGTCAAAAGGGACTGTGGGAGGATTGGGGAGTGATATGGGAGTCCCCTCTGTGTGTGTGATTACCATTAATGAATAAGGAAATTGCTTAGGACCCATAGCAAGGCAGAATTCAGGTAAGCAGGGAAAGCTAGGCTGAATGCTGGGAGAAAAAAGGGCAGAGGCAGAGGAAAGCCATGAATCACTACCAGAGTCAGACATGTCAAAATTGGCTGGTAAGCCACTGTCACGTGGTTAATAGATTAATAGAAATGGGTTAAATTAAGATGTACGAGTTAGACAATAAGAAGCTAGAGCTAATGGGCCAAACAGTGATTTAATTAATACAGTTTCTGTTGTGATTATTTTGGGTCTAAGCTAGCCAGGTAGCTGGGGAACCAACAAGCAGCTTCTCCTCCGTGCTGCAGGGGAGGAGAGGAAGTTACAGAGACAAGACTAGCAAGGCACAGATGCAGAAAGGGGCAGTGGGAAACCCAGAGGGTGTGCTTTTCTTGGCAACTGGGAGAGAACACAGTACAGACAGGGAAGAAGCAGAGTTAAAGAGCACCAAGAGGGTTTCAAAATGCCATGGACAGTGTCTCACTTTGTATGCTTATTTAAGCAATAAACACCACTTTCAAGGCTAGGCCTCACTTGCCTCTTCTGTTGGGTTCCGTGTAACTGGATTTATGCTGAGATCTTTGGTCCACTTTATTAGATTATTGTGCATGCTAATAGATATGGATCTATTTGTATTCTTCTACATAATGGACATCCATCACCATTTGTTGAAGATGCTTTCTTTTTTTCATTGTCTGTTTAATTTTCGCTTCTTTGTGGAAATATCAGGTGTCCGTAGGCATGTGGATTTACTTCTGGGTCTTCAATTTGATGCCATTGATCCACTTGTGTGTTTTTATGCTAATGCCACGTGCTTTTTGGTTATTACTCCAGCTCTATAGTAGCTTGAAATCAGAGATGGTGATACCTTCAGAAGTTCTCTTATTGTGAAGGATTGTTTTCACTCTCCTGGGGTTTTGTTCTTTCAAGGTCTGAACAATATGTTGGAATTTTGATGGGGATTGCATTGAATCTGTAGCTTCCTTTTGGTACGAGGGCCACTCTTACTGTCTAGGTTGATCCTGCTGATCCTTGAGCATGGGAGGTCTTTCCATCTTCTGTTAGCTTCTCCAATTTCTTTCTTCAAGGACTTAAAGTTTCATTTGCGTGGTTAGAGTTACCCCAAGATATTTTATATTGTTTGTGGCTATTGTGAATGGTGTTGTATCCTTAATTTCTTCCTCAGCCCATTTATTGTTTGCATATAGCATGGCTGTTGATTTTTTTTTTCAGTTAATTTTGTATGCAGCCACTTAGTTGAAGGTGTTTACCAGCTGTGGGAGTTCCCTGGTAGAGTTTTTGGGGTCGCCTATGCATACTGTCCTATCAGAACAATGCGATTGTAAGCTTCTCTGGTGTCAGTTCTTCTCCACTTTCTTATTGTTTCTGAACTTTCGAGCATTATGTAAAATGTCATTAAAATCCCTGGTGAGATCGGCAGCCGCATTTGTTGAAGCGCGGGGAATGAGCTTGCAGCGGCGGGAAAGTTGAGATGTCTGTCGTAATGAGAAAGCTGACCTTGCTAGCAGGCATTCTGTACGCAGTTTCTTCCAAATGCGTGAATAGCTCAATGTCTTGATTTCCTTCCCTTCAGTGTTTCTGTGGAGCATTGCCTGGTTGATCTCCCCCCCGCTCTTTAGACACACGCTCTGTGATGCACCTCTGACAAGAATATCAGTGTGTTACTTTGAACCATTCTTTTCTGACAGGAAGAATCGTGGTGATGGAATGTCTTGCTGAGGCCTCTTTATTGTCTCCCATTTCTCTCGGTGAGGTTCCCACAGCCTTCCCTCCTACAGGCCACTTGCAGGAGGCAGGCATCTGTATGTGTTTGCCATGTCCAGCTGTGCACTTGTGAGATTGGCTCATGCAAGGCCATCAGTGCTGTGCAGAAGCCTGTCCACAGATGGGGCACTGTCCCAAGATGGTGTAACTGGTCACAGACCTCTTTTGGAAAAAAATCTTTCTGGCAGCATTGGTACAGAAGGTAATGGGAAGTGGTAAGACTGAGTCAAGGAGGTGCCCTAAGGACTGTAAAATTTCAGAGAGGCACAAGCTCTGACTCTGCAGAGTAGCGGGGGAATGCAGAGAAGGTGGAGCTTTAAGAAATGAAACTGCCGAGAGATGACTGAGTGAGTCTAGGCATTAAGGACTGCAAGAAGGCAGGGGGGACTTCCATCCTATGAGCATTCTCTCATCTCTGAATATTACAGAGCACCCTTGTGCCTCAGACGCTGAGTCCGGTCAGGGGAAGGCAGTGGTGAACGTGAATAAGGAGGCTGGAGGGCTTACGAGATGATGCCTGCAGATGAGGACGTTGAGCAAGCCTGCACAATGCTGTCACACATGTCCACTGTACGCATGTGTTTGACCACACTATAGAGACTTCCATACGTGGGATTTGGGGTCAGGAGGAAAGTGGGCAGGATGGCATATCACACAGGCCTTGAAAGGTCAGGGTAAGGCATTTGCACTTGGTTTTTTGTCCCGGAGGGCACCGACGGAAGGTATCATATCTCTATAGGTAGTTCGTTTACTGTAATTTACCTTTTAAAGGGATGCTGTACCCGTACTGAAGGGCAGAAAGCCAGCTTGTTCCTAGCTCCAGGGTAAGCAGTCACAGCTGCTTATCTCATCCATGGAGGCATTTGTCATTTGTGATTTCTTCTCCTAACCTTGGGCGAGGCCGTGTCCTTATAAATATCTCAGAATGTGGCCATATTGAGCATAGGGTTGCTACTGATTACATTAGTGAATATATGGTCACACTGGAGCACCTGGGTCCCTAATCTGGTATAACTGGTGAAGAACTGGACACAGACACAGAAGGAAAGTGCCATGGGAGCCGAAGGGGAGACACCGGGGTGCTCTTTCCATGGGTTAAGGCATTCATTCCTGAGATTACAGCAAAGCACCGGGAATCCAAGGAACAGTCTGATCTAGGTTCTCCCTCAGGCTCTCAGAGAAGCAAATGCTGCCAACATTGTGGTCTTAATTGCTAGGATCCAGAAACAAGGGAGGCTTGTGTTGCCTAAGCCTCTGGTTTGTGGTACTTGTGATGCTAGCCCTGACACAGATACCCAGTTCTTCACTCTGTGCTCAGTTCACTCTGTGGTTTTCACAGTTTTTTTTCCCCCTAATGCTTACTGCTTCCCGGGTGGCTGCCTGCAGGTCCAAGAGGCCAAGCACTCACTGTCTGTCCTGTTCCCATACCAGACCTCAGGCTTCCTGCTCACAGGTGCAGCCAAGTTGCCTCTAGGACCTTTGCACAGTCGGTGAGCAATGCTATTGGGCTCTCCCAGTCAGTGTCTTTCCCACAGGATAATCTGCAGGCATCCCAAGACTCCATCCAGGCTGCTATAACAAGATGCCTTTGTAGAAGGAGGCTGCTCGTTCATTTCCCAACCACCCAGTCCCAAATAATTACAGAAACTTTATTAATTACAACACTGCTTGGCCTGTTACCTTAGGTTTCTTATTAGCTAACTCAAACATCTTAAATTAACCCATTTCTATTATTTTGTGTATTGCCACAAAGCTGTGGCTTACCAGGTAAAATTTTGGCACCTGTCTCCTTCAGCAGCTCCATGGCATCTCCCTGACTCTGTCTTCTTTCCTCCTTTCTCTGCTTGGAATTCCTGCCTTACTCTGTTCTGCACTGCCATAGGCCAAGGGAGCTTTATTCATTAACCAATAAAAGTAACACCTATACAGAAGGACTTCCCACACCATGCCTTAGATGTGGAAATTTATCCAACATAAATTTTTGCTTATATTTCTGGAGACTGTAGAGACTGAACTCAGGCTGCCAGTAGGTCCTTCTAGTACTGTCTAGTGAGACTGTCCTCTACTCCCAAGATGGCACCCTCGTTGTGTCTTCATGCAGCAGAGGGGCAAGGCAGGTTCTTCAACCACTGAGAAAGGATATAACGAACATTCAAAACTTTATCATCAGTCAGTTCCCCAGAGGTTCTGCTTCCTAATGTAATCACCTGGTGAGCTTCTAGCAGGAGTTTGGGGAAGATGGCGGCATCCGTATTCCGGAAAGCTCTGTGAGTTAGAATGCTCCATAGCACTTGATAATCCAGGATGTGAGACATGCCTGTCTCAGAGAGGAAGCGGAAGAAGAAGCTGACACTGGGGCCTGACATTGCCATTAGCTAGACATGGTATGGGTCTAGAAGCCTCGGTCTGGGAACGAGAGCTGTTCAGTTGTTCTGAAACTGCATACAAGAAGAGGGGGTGATGAGTTCAGATACACTGCCTGATCTGAATAGATAGATAGATAGATAGATAGATAGATAGATAGATAGATAGATAGATACCTATGGTCTCAGGAAAGGCATTGGATGACAGCCATGTGCCTCAGGCCTCAGGAATTTCATATCAAGATAAGCGCAGCTCAGTATGGCACTTCTATACTGTGGTGCTAGGGTGACCAAGACACCCCCACTTGGTTGGCATGCATTTGCATTTCCTTGCCACCCCCCAGTCTAGCACAGATATCTGACTCAGAGCTGACTTCCAGTGCATGAGTGGGAGGTATGAAGAAATACGGGAAGGAAGGAAAAGCAGCTGGTGCCATTGATGGTACCATGTAGACTCTGGAGGGCAGGGCTGAAGTCACCTTTCCCTTAACACTTGTTGGTGTCCACCAGTGCCAAGCCCAGAGCACTGAACACCTGCCTTAGTTGGCGGAACTGCCCTGTTTCAGACTACTAATTTGATTTTGAGAAACCTAGGGACAGTGCTGGCCATGGGTCCAGATTAAATACTTTTAAGTGGACAGTGTGTGTGTGTGCGTGCGTGTGCGTATCTGTGTGTTTGTCTGTATAGGTAACTGTGTATATGTGTGAAATGTTTCTGTCTGTGAATGTCCCTGTATGTTTGTGTATGTGTGTGTGTGTGAATATAAGTGTGTGTGTCTGTGTGTCTATGTGTCTGTATGTATAACTGTATGTATGTGGAGTGTTTGTCTATGAGTGTGTGCATGTGTGTTTATTTATCTGTGTGTCTCAATATATGTATGAATGAGTATCTATATGAGTGTATATGCATGTATGTGTCTGTGTTTGTGTATTTGTATGTGTGTATGTTTGTATCTGTGTGTCTCAGTATATGTGTGTGCAAAGGTGTATCTATATGCGTGTGTATGTATGTGTTTGTGTCTATGTATGTGTGCACTGCACAATTTGGAAGGTGGGATTCAGTAACACATATGATATAGAAGAAAGTGAGATGGAACTCATGCATCTGTGTTTCTTTCATTTTGATTCAGTCAGCTTCAGATCGAGCTAATAGAACCATTTAGGAGTCTAGAAATGTTGCCACTCTTCACTTCAAAGGCCTGTGGCTAAATGTGGTTGTCCTTGGAGCTACAAAGCTGTGGCCAGCAATTATTGCCCTTAATCGAAATGATCACACATACCATTTCAAATCAGGGCTTTTTGAAGTACTCAGAAGCCACTGACAGTGTTATCTGGAATTTAACATTTTCTTGGGATTTATGAAGGCTCAGCCATGGCATTAATAAAGTGCCAACATCTCTTCACCCCTGAAAGGTGTGGTATTATTTTATGGCAGTAGACTTCAAGATCAAAGGAGGCCAGTGGCCTGGTTGTATTGCAGGTGCCTGGTGATGAGTCGTGGTCGTGTCTAGGCACTCTTGGCTTCACAGGCGATTGCCAACGATCTGCAGAATAAGCCTGCAGACCAGGAGAAACTACCTTAACAATTAACAAAGTTTCTGCCTTGGGAACAACCACCAAGCAAATCTAAAATCTGTCTCCTCACAGGCACCTCAATGACAGTGTGAGTGTTGCAGTGTGCTCGTCCAGGAGGGTAGAAGTCACCCTTAGAACGTGACAGGACAAAGGACAAAGAACAAGCAGGCGCATCATGGACCTGATATCTGAAAAGGACGAGCTTGGATACAAGATGTGATCACTCCAAAGAAAGAGTGGAAATGTGATTTACCCATGTGAAATAGAAAGACAGAGGAGGGGGGAGTGAGGGTGGGGCCGGCCTAGGTAGCACATGTCCTGGAAGGACTGTGGGAAGCTAGAGCTACCCACCCGGTGTTCATTACAGCTGCTATGTCCGTCCTCCCCGACTCTATGCTTCCCAGCTCTTTGACTCCGGCTCCTTTAATCTTCTTGCCTGGCAGAGAAGCTCATCTTGGCACCGCCATCCCCTCCATCCTTCTTCCTGCTTATTCTCTCTTTTGAGATTTTGCTTTCTGATGCTTCTGTTGCTTTCAATCAACCGAGCTCCAAAAATACGAGGGTGTAAATAATTAATAAGTTTACAACTGTAGACTGTTACTACTAGCATAATGAACTACCATTCCCTCCCACTCCATGGTGCTCAGGGCGTGCATGCACCATCTAGGCAGCTGTCAGCCGATTCACAGTGTATCTACTGCCTGCCTGTCAGTCGCTCAGTAGCCATCTAGATGTGTGGTCAAGCTAATTGAGCGCATGTGTTCAGGTCAATTTTATCTTACCCTGCTTCTTAAAGCCTGAAATCCACACTGCTGGCAATCCAGGTCTGTAAGGAAGCCAGGAAATGCATTCCCTAAGTGAAAAGGAGCAGGTTCTCTGCGTAATAAACAAAGCCACACGTCTTTAGCAGTTGCTAAGAGCAACACCGAGAATGTGTCTTTCACCTGTGAAAAGGATAAAGCGTTCACACTCGTGCAGATTTTGCTTCTGTCACACATCAGCTGCAGACATCATTGCAAAAGCACCTAAATCCTCAGGAAAGATGGAAAAGGCGCCGTGCCATGGGGTGTGTTGCCTGCCGTTTCGGCCATCCAGAGCTGCTGTTCAACTTGGGTTCTTTGGGGTATTGTAAAGATGGAAAAGGCTCTGTGCTACGGCATGTGTTGCCTGCCATTTCTACTGCCCAGTGCTCCTGTTCTTGGATTGTGCTCTCTTGGATTCTTTGGGTTATTGCTTCAGAAGTTCTTGCTTGGTTCATCACCTTTGTGTTTCTTTCTCTCCGAACCCCCTTCAGGCTGTGTGGGAAAACAAGGGAATGGGACTGGTGGAAAGTTACTGAGAGGAGAGACTGAGTGTGGGCATTCTGGTTGAGCCGGCTAATTTGGGGTGCTGCTGAAGCCGAGCTGAGTAATCATAGCCAGAGATGGGGAGGAAGGCCTCACTTGGTCAGATCACCAACGAAAGCCTTGCCCCAAAATGATTATTCTTGTTAAACTGACTCATCAGGCTCCTTGAAAAAATATTTTATTGTTGTTTTTATTTTTTTAAGAAGTGCACAAATTGCCAGGGGAAAGACACAGGTAGTTGACTGACATTTAGTGAAGCAGAGAGCCTCTGTTGTGTTGAGGATATTGTGGGACTGGGCCATGGGGGATATCCGTTCCAGAAACATTGGAAGGCTTTCTTGGAGTACATGAGAAACATCCAAAAAGGCTGAAGGTCTGACAGCATGTACCACTGCCTTGCTGCCTATACCTTTAGGGGGCCCTTGGTGGCCATATGCTTCTTAGTAGCTTTTGCTTCAGAAATCCCTCAAGCAAGAAGAGTCTAAATCCAGTAACCCCCACTTCTAAACAAAGGGGGGCATCCTGAAGTTCAAGAGGGGCTCTTTTCAGGGACACAAACTCCAAGCTTGATTTCCTCCAAAATCCAAAGGTCCTGTGTTGAACATCAGCCTGCAGCTGTCGGGGAGACAGTGTGGTTTCCTAGGATAGCCTTTTGCAGTCTTAGTAAACAAAACTATATCAGGGAATTCTGTTTTAGTATCAGAAATCTAGAAGTGTTATCCATTTATTCTTGATAACACCACTGATAGGGCCTGAAGATTTCTAGGTTCCTTATATTGACTTAGTCAGAAGCTTTTTTTTTAATCTTTCTAGGAAACATTATTTTTACTTTTTTAACTTTTAATTCATTTTACATATCAACCAGTTTCTTTTTCCTCCCTTCTCCCCCTCCACCTTTCAATCCACTCTTCAGAGAATCAACAAAGTCTGGCATATCAAGTTGAAGCAGGACCAAGCCCCTCTCCCCTGCATCAAGGCTTAGCATGGTGGCCCACCATAGGAAATGATCTCCAAAAGGCCATAGCTCATGGACCACAAATAAATTCTGGTCCCACTGCAACGGGCCACACAACTGTCATCCACATTTAGAGGGCTTAGTTTGGTTCCATGCAGGCTCCCCAGCTGTCAGTCCAGAGTCCATGGGCTCCCACTAGCTCAGGTCAGTTGTCTCTGTGGGTATTTCCATCATGATCTTGTCCCCTGTTCATATAATCCCTTCTCCCTCTCTTTGACTGGACTCCAGGAGCTCAGCCCAGTGCTTGGCTGTGGATCTCTGCATGTACTTCTATCAGTTCCTGAATGAAGGTTGGTGTTTTTCTGGCTGGGCCTGGATTGCCTCATTCCGGATGTTTTTTTTTTTTTCTAGTTCCATCCATTTGCCTTCAAATTTTATGATGTCATTTTTTTTTTTACCACTGAGTAATACTCCGTTGTGTTAAATGTAGCACATTTTCAAAGAATCTCAAGTAGCCAAAAGACATTTAAGGAATTGCTCAACATCCTTAGTCAACAGGGAGATACACATCAAAATGACTCTGAGATACCATCTTACATCAGTCAGAATGGCTAAGATCAAAAACGCTAATGACAGTTTGTGCTGGAGAGGATGTGGAGTAAGGGGAACACTCCTCCATTGCTGATGGATGTGAAAGTTTTATTAAGGAATTTTGAGAAAGCCATTGTTTTGTCCCAAACTCCTGAATGAGGCCTCAACAGACCAAGTCTAAAAAAGAAACAGGATCACGCAGGTTCCATGCAGTCAAACCAAACTCTGAAATGGACTATGTTCTATAAAGACAATGGATTGAAACCAAACAGGACCCCCTGTGCCTGGGATGGCCAGAACAAGAAATCTCCTGTGTTTTACCCTACAAAGGAATACCTTTGAAACAAGCAGCCCACTTTTCGTTCACTTCAGGACCTTTCTATCTGCAAAGTCAAGCTGCTCCATTTATGGCAACTCTTAATAGAGCTGCGTATGGTGGCTCAGACCTATAATCCCAGCACTAGGGAGTCTACAGTGATCTAAGGATTGCCCATGAGTATGAAGCCTTGGTAACATGGTGAGTTCACAGGGAGCCCAAGGCCAGGCTGGACTGTACTGAGAGCCTATTTTCAAACAAACAAACAAACAAACAAACAAATGCAGAAACCAAAGAAACAAGAAATAAGAACTCTAGTTGAGAATGAGAGACATTGAAAGCCTCTGTGATAGTCCCCCCCCCCCCAAAAAAAAACCCAGTCCAGACAGGAAGCCGTTGAAGCTCTTTATAGTTGATGGCTTCTGGCCAGGGAGAGGGGGGGGCCCTGACGCTGGATAACAAGGCGCTCACTTGTCTTTAAGGGGCTGATTCTTGGGAATTCCATCACAATCCAGTGATTCTATAGCTCTATGGGCAATTCAAATTGGACTTGATGTAATTTTGTTTGTTTGTTTTTCTTCGTTTTGGGGAGTGTGGGGGATGGACTTGGAAGGAATGGGAAGCAAGTGGGATCGGGGTGCATTGTATAGAGTTCTCAAGATAACAATAGAGATACTATGTTGGAGAGAGAGACGCACACATAAACAAATGGAGTTTGAAACGAAGAGCTCTAGCTAATGTAAGGAATCATAGAGAGGCATGTTTGGACAGTCCCCCAGGCACTCACTCACCCAGTAAACCTGACAGCCAAGGTTAACCATAACTCATGCCTGCATCCCTTGCCCCTCTCTACACAGCCACAGCACCCCAAAATGCCCACCGTCAGATAAACCACCTGTACTGAACAGAATGGTGTGAGCTCAGGCAGCTTTCAGCCCAAGCACAAGACTATAAATGCTGAGATTCTAGATTTCCAAAGCCATCGGCTACCACATCAATTGGCTCTTTCCGAAGCCAGTGTGCATTCAGTGGAGGAGAAAGAAAGGAACCTGGATCCGCAGAGTTGCCGCTGTGCGGCACACAGCGTGCATGCATTATCTTGGCCAGTCTACAAAGCCAGCAACGCCCAGAAGAAGCACCGGCGTGTTTTCACATCCTCCTCTGGGGTCTCTGGAGGCAGCGTGTGCTCCTCAGGTTCCCTTGGTAGCACGGCAGCAGGCTGGTGAATCCTGAAAGCATGACCAAACACTGCCCAACCTTAGACCACAGTCTCTCCCTACCGCCCCAGAAATGGTCTCTGTGCAGAAGGAAGCAGTGGACTGCCAGAGAATGGCATTCAGAGCGGGTATCTCTCACTCCCCGTGGCTTTCACAAAATCAGTTCCAGTTTCCCCTTCTTGGTTCCTGTATTTCCTGGCATGGAATACACTGCATGGACTGTCTGTCTCTGTTCAGGGTTCTCATCCCATGCTTGCCCCCCTGCCTCGCCCAGCTCGTTTCATGGCTCTGATTACAACAGAAAAGTTTTTCTTCACCCTGCTTTTGCTTTATAAGAATATATCCACAGAAGATTCTCTGGGCTTTAATTTCAAAGTTAAATTGGTGTTGGTGCTTTTGGAGGTCTGGGGTGTCGTCAAAATATGGCTGCAGTTTTGGAATGGAGGAAAGATCCCCCTCCCCTTCCCACATTTTAAAGACAACATAACCAAACTCATCAGCGGCTCTCACACAATTTTCTGTCAGTGTCTTCAGGAAAAGTGGTACCCAAGTGAAACTGTTATGTGCCTATATATCTCCCTTGCTTTGTCGTGTTATGAAATCAGGCATTGGCAGTTCGCTCCTTTAATTATTAAAGACAGTGAAAGTCAGGAGATAACATCCGACCACATCCTATCACTAAGCTAATTGTAGTTTTGCATATTCCTTCATTCTTCAGAAATAAGCCAGCACACATTCATCTGAAATCCAGTTGATCCCATACTGTTGTGTTGTTATGTTCTGGGGACCCCCCTGACATCACAGCCTTGTTGTTATGTGATTGGCTAGCGATTGTAAGTCCAGGCATGTGTTTCTGCCTAGTTTGGTAAGCAACCCAATACTCATGGGGATTAGAACCATCTGTGTGGTCTATGTGTCTTTGAAGGAGCTGTGGCCCAATGCCTTCTTTACTGCCATTACTGTCACTTTGATGAGGAAGATGTGCCTCTGGTCTAGCCTCGAAGTGACCTAGGTCACATTTTTTTGTGCTTGTTATTTTTCCTTACTATCTCGGCCAAGAGATGGGGCAGCCCTTCCCACTGGCTCCGCATTCTGTTGAGTAAGGAAAGGGAACATTCAACAGTTATCACACATTTGGCAGGGCACAGTTGATGGTTGTCAGATCTGGACTTGGAAGCCTGCATCCTTAAGGCAGGCAGTTTTTAGCTGCCGAAGTCAAGGCAAGCCTTGAACAGGATGCTGAGATTGCTGTCGGGAGAGGCGGTGTGAATCTATTTCTGAGTCACCTCTGGAGTCAAAATGGATTGCCTGTCTCAGAGACAGCCTTTGACTGTGCCCTTTGTCCTTTTGGTGTCTTAGGTAATTGGAGTTCATTTTGCTAAATGTTTCGAATCCAGATGCAAATTGAGTCTCGTGAAATAATTGTGTTACAGAAAATGAGGGAATCAGATAGGCAGCCTTTGCATTAGGTAAATTTATAAGAGAAGCAGCCCTGGGCAGTGGCAGATATGCGCGCGCGCATGTGTGTGTGTGTGTGTGTGTGTGTGGTGTGGTGTATGCATATGTGGGGTGTGTATGTGTGTGTGTGTGGTGTTGTGTGTATGTATGTATGTATGGTGTATGTGTGTGTGATGTGTGTCTGTGTGTGGTGTGTGTGTGTGTGTGGTGTGTGTGGTGTATGCATATGTGGGGTATGTATGTGTGTGTGTGGTGTGTGTATGTGTGGTGTGTGGTGTTGTGTGTATGTATGTGTGGTGTGTGTGTGTGTGTGGTGTGTGTGTGTGTGTGTGTGTTGGGGGTGGCTCTCTGGCATATAGAGGAGACAAGGCTGAAGGGTGATCTTTCCTGCTCTTATTGCAGATCACATGCAGCCCCTGCCATCCCCAGTGACTATATCTCCACTTCCTTACAAGGAACCCATTGTGTGCTCTTTGATTCCAGGCAGCATGCAGATCCCAGTTTATCTCTAGAGATAGGTCCCACCTAGTGCATGCTGCGAACCAGGTGCACATCAGAATCTTCTAGAAGCAAGTCTTCTCCCATAAGAAACTGTCAGAGCAGACACCTAGACATGGATGTGTTCTGAGGCAGGGACTTTTCCTGGTGCTGGCCAGGAATCTATGCTGAGGTCTGAGGAACCTGAGGCCTAAGCATCTTCTCAGGACCACAGTGGCAGAGGACTTTCTCCTTCTTCTTCATCCTGCCCCCGAGGATCTTAGCTGACTGAGAAATGCACACATTCCAGTCTCCTGAAACTGCCACTCTCACTAACCACACAAAACCATAAAATCAGACCACTCCCAGTGGACAGCAGATTTTTTAGATTTTCTTGTAAAAAGAGATACGTCATTTTAAAAACCAACCACCAGTAATTGGACTTAAATTAACATCTCTCCAGAAAGGTAAAGGGTTAAATCTGTCACCACGATGCACCCTATGAATCAATGGATTGTGGCAACATCCTGGGGTTCAGAATACGCCAGCCAAGCAAAGCATGAGGCCAGACTATCATCCAGTCGGAGGGTCCTAGTTGACAGTCTAGACTAGATGTCTCTTACTGCCCCCGATGCGAATGTAGGTCTCCATTTAGCTGGGATTGTTCTGTTTATGTGTTTGCCATTCCCACGCTGGTAGCTCCTTCTGCTGTTGGTTCAGTGTATGGCACCTGTACCTGTGCCTAGACTGTGGGAGGACGTCCTCACTGGGACACGAGGGTCAAGCAAAGGTCCAAAAGATCGGAGACTGGAGAGCAGGGTCTAAGTGCCTTCAGGCAGGGTGGTTGCATGCACATGTCCCTCATGGAGCTAAACCCCACCCCATTGAATTGAATGCTCTAATGTCTTTGTTGTGACATATATAAACTTTGGACCACGAAGCTGCACATCTTTAATTTCATACTCTGGACCCCACCAATGATGTGGGTATCCCTGCTTCGGAGAAATCTCGGCCTGAAAGTGGGTCTTTAGTTTTCACTTCATGTGGGTTATGGCCCATGCTTTCACCATTGTTTGCGTCGTTGACACAATGATAGGGTCTATCAGGTCTACTTTGGAATGGTATTGATTACGCATATGTAAAAGTCTTGACATTTTGGCTCAATGCGTAATAGCTGCTCCTTGAAAGAAGAGTTAGTGGGAAGAAGGAACAGCAGGTGTCGGTCGTCTTCCCAGAGAGGAGAGAGTACACAGTGGGAGGAGGATTATTTGGGAAAGGGGGAGGGGGAAAGGTCCATGAGGAATTATTTAGAAGAAGGAGAGACCATGAGGCTCCATGGGAAAGGGGTTTATTTGGATGAAGGAAGAGGGGAGAGAACACCAAGATGAACAAAAGGGCATGTCCAGCTTCTGTTTCATATAAGGTAACTCAGTTACAGATGGCTCAAGTGTGGGTCACCTAGATGACCCGTCGCATGCCTGGGGTGTTCCTCAGCATGTCACACGAGCTATAATAAATGGGCTTCTCTTCCTTGCTTTGAGATGAACTGTTCTAAACGCAGACAGGAAGCCAGCATTTTTCTAACAGAGGAAGGAATTTTAAGTTTAATGTGCGACATAGCCAGTGTCAGTCACTGTGGTTATGAAGATGCCTGTGTGAGGTTTCGCCTCTCATGGGCATGGACTCGGATAACATCCATTCATTCTTTGATAACACATAGAGAGATTAGCTTTGGTGAGAAAACACAGACTTTTATTTCCTGACTGAAAGAATCTATTTTCTGAGACATGTTTTTACTCTCCACTTCCTGCTGGGAACTCTGTTCGGTGGCCCTGTGGCGTGAGCTTTTCCTCAAGAGACATAAATAAATATCTACTAGTCCCACAGATAGGACACCAATCACTTACCAAAGAGATGAGTCTACCAAAGCCTCACTTGAACCATTGAGTGTAATGGGTTGTTTATAGGAGGGCAAGTGGGCAGCTCCAGTTTAAAAAATGTCTGACTCCCTCAGCAGTTGTCAACTTATCTATCCTTGGGGTGGGGGTTTGTGAGCCCCTCTGTCATGGACAGTTAATGAACCCAGCATTTAGGAGTGACAGATCAAGGGGGCAATGGTCATGTTATATGAGGCTACTGTTCTATAACAGGCCCCTCCAGTCAGCCCTCTTCCGTCATTGACAGAGCTCCAAACACATGTTTGCTCAGCGGAGTGGTTGGAGTCCCTGCGATTCCTCTGCTGGGGTCAGAACTTTCTGACTGACAGCCAACTAGAGCCAGCCCCCTTCACTTGGGTAGTGCCAGGCCTCCATAAGCTCTTCTCTTTAGGGACCATATTTTCCTGTTTACATGATTGAGTTTAGCATAGCTTCCTAAGTGGCTCCTAAAAATGACCCTGGAGTTTGTCAATAGCAAAACTTGCTGAGCAAGCGAAGCTGGATCTCCGTACTAAACAAAGCCGGGCACCTGCGGCCACATTGAGTTCCATGGTAAGAACGTCTGGGTTGATGATTTTCATGTTGATATATAGCACTTCCAAATGGGAGTTTTCTAATTAACTGTAGCACCTTTTGTGAATATATTGCTTATTTTGGCAAGTTCTAGATTAACAATTTACAACTTCACTACAATTATAGTAGTAGTGCCTTGCCACTAATTACTACAGACTAAATTACAGCTTATTATTTGAAGTTCTGTTTGGTTGTGATGAACATAACATTTATTATAATGGAGCTACTGTTTTAGGTGTTATCCATTTTGAGTAAACTCAGTAGGTTTTAGGTTAGGTGAGAAATTATTGAGTATTATCATCATAATATTCATCAGAGTAATGACTCAAATATGTTCTTGAATTCAGCCTTTTGAGAATTTTTATGTCTAAGTTCATCAGGGAAATGGGTCTGTAATTTTCTTCTTTTGCTGCTTTTAGTTTAAAATAGATACTAGTTTTGTGCAAACAGAGCGACGTTCCTGTCTTTTCTTTGTTGTGGGATAGTTTGAGAAGCATTACTATTAATTCTTCTTTGAAGGTTTGGTAAAATTCCCCTGTAACTCCGTGGAGGGCTGAGCACATTTTATTTGGAAGATTTTAACTATCTCTCTATCTCATGTTTTGTTATAGATCTATTTGAACTGTTTCTTTCCTCTGGTTTCATTTTGTTGGGTCTTATGCATCTAGACTTTCATCCGGTTTCCATTTTTTTTTTTGGAATGGATGTCTTTAAGGAAGACCTAAATGTTTTTTTCTGAATTTCCTTTGGTATCTGTTGTAATGGCTCCTTTTTCATCTCCAATCCTTATTTATTTTGGTCTTTTGTTTTAATTTTGTTGGTTTGGCTGATGGTTCGTCAATAATTCTATCTGCTCAAAGAGACAACTTTTTGTTTCACTAAGTCTTCATTCTGCTTTTGTTTCCACTTTGTGATTTTCCACTTGAACTTGAGGATTTACCCCCATCTTCTGATTTGGAATTTGGCTTGTTCCTGTGTTTTCAGATCTCTAAGGTGTATTGTTGTTATTATTTGATATGTCTTGTATTTCATAATGTAGTTACTTAGAGCTTTAAACCTCTCCCTTGGGACATCTTTGTGTCACGCCGGTTTTGGTTTGTTGTGTTCTTATTTCCATTTGATTTTCACCATTTTTCTTGTATTTAAATCCCATTTGTTCTTAAATAGTGTGGTGTTTAACTTCAGTAGTTGACGAATGTTCTAGGGTTTTAAATGTCAGCTTCTTAGTATTTGTTCACACTTACTTGCTGTCTTACCACGGCACCTATTTTTGTTCCGTAGGCTGTTGAGAATATATAATTTATAATTTCTGATAGGATGTGCTGTAGCCGTCAGTCAAGGCTACTTAAATGATGTCCTTTAATTTGCATATTTATCGCTTGCTTTTGTTGGCAAGACTGGTTATTTAGTGACAGTGAACTATTAACATCCCCAGTTACTCTTACTCCAGCTTCAATCTAGCCTGCGTTTCCCAATAGTTGTTTAATAAAATTGGGTGCACCTCTGCATGGGGCACCCCTATTTAGCATCATAATATCCTCTTGATGCATTCTTTCCTTAGCCTGTATGAAATGGCCATCTTCTTTGTTTTATACTGTTTCACCAGGTATTAAAACAGAGACCCCTGCTTCTTCCCTGGTTCTGCTTGTTTGGAATATCCCTTCCCATCCTAAGTGATTGTCTGTCTTCTATGATCAGGCATGATTATTTGAAGGCAGCAGATAGATGGCTCTTCCCCTCTTCCTTCTCCTCCTCTTCCCCCCCCCCCCTCCAGTTTCCTATTCTGTGTCTTTGGATTGGGGACACTGAGGTAGTTAATACTCAGTTACTACTGAAACTGTGTACTGCTCTCCTTGTTCAATCCTCTTACGTGTCTTTCATTTCTTCCTTATTTCATCCACCTGCTTTTCTGGATGCTCAGCCAGCAGTTTATGTTCTTGGTCACCTTCTTTCAATATCCGTGTAATCATTCTTTGCCATCTGTCTGCGATTTCAGATAACTCACGCTCACTAGATACCATTGCTACCCTGTTAACTTTTAGAGGATTTACACTGTCATAGATTTTTATGTTTCTTATATTACTACATTGGACTTTACAGGTCTGACGTTACATAACACACAAACACACATAAATATATATATATATATATCAGCTGTTATCTTTCAGTTGGAAAATTTGTTGTGCAGGACTTGGATGTTGGAAAGTTGGAAAGTTGAGTTCCCTATTCCTGGGACTCAGCTGCCTGGTGGGAACAGTGAATTCCTGACACACTTAGCTGAGGCGGACTTCTCAAATCCCTCTGGCTCCACCAGGCTCTGTGTGTCGTACCTTATGCAGGAGGGGCAGTAGGAGCCATTGGTCTCTGTCCCTTGTGTTCTCGGGGTTCTGGCATGTGGGGAAAGGGAGGCTGTCAGTCTTTTCCTGGCAGTTCCCTTGGGTTTCTGCACTGCACCGTGTCCTCTGCTGGTCCCACTGTTCCAGTGTGTATAGGAAGAGCAGCTGTTCCTTACAGTTTCTGTTCTTCTTTACTCGGCAGCTTGATTAGGAAGCCAGGCCACCAAGCCCTGGAGAGTGCTTCCAGCTGGGCAGTGATTCCCAGCTTTCCTGCCTGCTCCTGGGTTTAATAAGCTTCTTTACAGACCTTATCTCTTGGAAGTTAAGAGCTTAATGTGTGTTATTTTCAAGTGGAGCCTTTTGAGACGTAATTCAGTCATAAGAGTGGAGCCCTTGTGAATAGGGTTAGCGCCCTTATGATAGAGGCTGGAGAGAAATGTCAACAATAGATTGAAGTGTAGAGATAAAATGGGTAGATTATCTTTGGGGGGGAAACATACATTGCAAAACTTGAATCAAGAGGAGAGAGGAATGGCAATATCGGGGAAAGTATAAAAGACAAAAGAGAAAATTCCCCATCAAAATTAATGACTTTCAGATCCTCTCCTTGGATCCATAGTCTTTGGGCAATGAAGTGTGATGGGGGGCACTGTAGCGGAATGTAGACACCTCTGTCCAAACTGTGGCTGTGGGCACTGTAGAGGGATGTAGACACCCCTGTCCAAACTGTGGCTGTGGGCACTGTAGAGGGATGTACACACCCAGTCCAAACTGTGGCTGTGACCTAACCCAGGTCTGTGAGAACACACACACAGTTGTGATTCATTGGCTAGGATGAACACAAAGCAGGGTCTTTGCAACAACAACAACAAAAAGCCTATGGTCTGTCCATCACAAGGTTGATTGGTGGGTTCTAGGGGCTTTGTAATGGTTGTGGTGTGGATTTGTGCAGAGAGAAAAGGAGCATCTCTGCCCACATCAGAGCTGTGATTCCAACACCCTAACCTGTGACATTTATTTTGGATCCTGATGAACTATACTCAGAGGTCCCCATGAAACCAAGGACAGGCTTTATATTGTAGGGTGCTATGTCACTTCAGGGTAATTCTTACATTTTTGAAGGAACAAGAGTACAAGTAATCTCCGGCACAGTATAGAAACACACATGACAAAATATGTTGCACAGAGTACTCTGTGTTTGCTCTTCTAGCCTGTGGTGGTTTAAATGGGCAGCGTCCCGATACTATGATCATGTCTGTGAACACGAGGACCCCCTAATGAGGTTGTTTCTGAAGGTTAATGACCTTTGCTGCAGGAAGTGCATCACTGGGGGTGGGCTTAAGGTTTTAGAGCCTGCCCCCCCCCACGCTTCCTGTTTTCTCAGTTTCCACTGTGGATGCTCTGTGGTGAGAGCACACCTTTGCTCTTGCTCCCCCATCTTCTTTGTCTGTTGTCATGCCGACCCTGCCCCATGGACCAGATCCTTATTGGAGCTGTGAGTCTGAACAAGCCCCTTCTCCCTTAAGTTGCGTTTGTTAGGGTATGTTTCCGTAGCAACAGGAAAGTAGCTAATACACGGCCCTTTGTAGGATATTGTTTTCTAACGCCTGCTCAGGTGGCTCCACCAGCTTTTTCCCATCTTCCATTTAAACCAGGAATGCATTAGAGGATGCGTAAAGTGGAGGAAATTAGGTCTAAAATTGTCATTATTTACTATACGTAGGAGTCTGTGAAAGACAAAGGGAAGAGAAAGAAGTTGAAAGAAAAGACACCATCGCCGAAGTAATGGGAAGGAAATAAACTTTAGAAACTCCCAAGAAAAGAATGACAAATATTAAACAAATCCAGGGATTTGTGACAGAATTGGCCATGTAGAAAAGTCGCTCTTTGGAACATATGTATGTAACAATGCTGCCCTGGTTCAGGCACAGTTTTGATTACTGAAACTAAAATTTGAGTTTGGGAATTGGCAAAGATGTGATGGCAGCCATGCCACGGCATGGAAAGGGTTATTTTTTTTCCCTGGGAGAGGAGGCAGCAGAGGGTACCTGGCCTTGGGAAGCTCTTCCCAGGGACAGCTTAGGCCCTGCCCGTTGTCTTGTACTGTCGGGGTACGTAGGAATTCATCCAACATGGGCAGAAAACTAGCAACACTCAGACCAGGAGGGCGAGGGGTAAGATATTTCATTAGAGCTGCCTTCTGCTCTTCAATAAATGACCTTCCCCTGGGTGTGTCTGGTGGGTTTACAAAGTGCCCTTGAGGTCCTAAACATTAGCCAGGTAGCATGCGTGGCATGTGCGAAGCTCTGTAAAGGCACACACTAGAAGAACCCTGCCAGTCCCCCCCCCTTTCCAGCCCATCCCCTCTCCTTCCCCTGATGTCAGTGGCTATATAGAGGTCCTGTGGAACAAAGCTGAACTCTGGAAACACCCACCTCCAGCAAGGGAAAGGGAGCTCTAGCCTCAGAATCTGCCTAAAGCATGCAGGGCCTGATTCTATTGACGATGACAGGGTATGGAACCCAAGGCCACCTCTGTGCTGGTCAAGTGCTTTGCCCTGAGACATACCCACAGGACAGTTACCAGATTTCTAGTTCTGCATCAACCAAATCTTGAAGTTTTCTGTTCTGGTGGTCAACAACTTCAATAAAGATATTTACTAACTAGGCCTTGACGTAGGTCACAAGTGTCATCGGACACATGGTTCTTGTGAAAAGAAAGCATTGTTTCTGAAGTCTCAGGAGACATTGTTGAGTTTGTTTGCTTGTTTCTGCCAATTAACACAAAGTCTTCATCAATATTTTTTTTTTGTAAAATGCTTTCTATCTTTAGGAGAAAATTGCAAATGAAAAATCTGTAGGATGTATAACATTTATTAAAACAAAAGTTCAAAAGCATGTACTATTGGAGGGTTGCTCAGCTCCCATACATTACACATCAACAGAGCTACACATCCCTAAATAATGAGGCCCTGTAGACCAGAGAATGCCCGATATGGGGATATGTTTTCCTCCTGAGTCATCTCTGGTCTCCCTTGGTGCATGGACTTGGTGCTGTTTGCGAGGAATGAGCCAAGCCTCCCAATACATATGTTGAGCTCAGGAATCTGAGGGAAGAGGGTAATAAGTTCAAGGCCAGTCTGGGCTATGGAGGAAGTTAAATGTCAACTTGGGTAGCTTCACATGATCCTCTTTGAAAGAGGGGCCTTGGGCTATGGCTTCGTGGTAGAACATTTGGTTCATATGTATGAGGCCTGAGTTCAGCTCCCAGGGAAGCACCACCACCATCGTGAAGTCTGTCACTTGGAAGTCACATTTCCATCTGTCACCGACAATGTCCAGTAGTAGTAGATGCTGCAACAGCAGGACTACATTTCAGGGCATTTGGCATTTGCTCTAAACCTAGCAATGCCTGGTTCAGTTGCCTAGAAACCCTAGTGCAAAGGAAATAAGTTTCTGAGGCTAGGCAGAGTGAAGGGCATTGCATTCTGCGTCAATGGGATACCAAGAAGGCATGTGTGCTGTTGTCCCCAGAAGGCTCGCTTCATGAGGTGAGAGTGTGAGGCTGGCTGGCGAGTGGCACCCTCTCATCCCTCCTTGATGGTCACCGTGGCTCTAAAGAGGCACTTCTCGACTCTGAAGAAGCATGTGGCTTTTTTTTTTTATCAACATTTGGATGACAGACCATGTGAATCTACTCAGTCTGGAAAGGCATAATTGAATCTTAAGCCTGGAAAGGTCCACTTGTTCCTCGGGATGACTCACACAGTTAACGTATCCCAGCGCTTGGATCCTCAGTCCTGAGTTCCTCCAGCGGCTGAGGACAGGAATCCATGGCCAGAATTCTGCAGCACTGTGCTTGCTGCGGTTGTATTGTAGATGGCAGTTTGAATCTTATTAATTATTATAGGACAGTGGTAACAATTTTTTGAGTATACTTGATTTTCGGTTCTTAAACAATGGGTGAAAAGCTTGGTAGAAGCCTGAATCACACACATTTCAATGAACTCAGAGAAACCTACTGAACAGGAACTGAGTTATGTTACATTTATCCCAAAAAATACAGCGTCTCTAGAGTCTGTGAATCCAATTTATGAACCCTCAAATCCCTAATCACTTATCATTGTGTTGGTCTATGGTAATCTTTCTCTCTCTTTTTATTGTTTTTATTAAGCTATACATTTTTTCCACTCCCTTTCCTTTCTCTCCTCTCCCCTTCTACTCTCCTCCTGCCCCCTACACTTGCAATTTACTCAAAAGATCTTGTCCTTTTCTCTTTCCTAATGGGATCCTAAAGGACCCTAAAGGATCTTAGGGTCCTTTTTGTTATCTAGATTCTTTGGGGTTGTGGACTATAGGCTTGTTATCCTTTTCTTTAGGTCTAATATTTATTTATGAATGAGTCTTTCTGGGTCTGAGTTACCTCACTATTTTTTTTTTTCTAGTTCTGTTCATTTGCTCCTAAATTTCACGATGTCATTATTTTTTACTGCTATATAATACTCCACTGTGTAAATGTACCACATTTTCCTTATCCATTCTTCAGTTGAGGGGCATCTAGGTTGCTTCCAGGTTTTGGTTATTATGAATAACTGGATATCAAAATACCAAATAATCCAATTGAAAATGGACATCTAAACAGAGAACTCTGAACAGATGAATTTCAAATGGCTAAAAGATGCTTCAGGAAATGCTCAAGTTCCTTAAGTCATCAGCAGAGAAATGCAAATCAAAACAACTCTGAGATACCATCTCATACCTGTCAGAATGGACAAGATCAAAAACACTGATGACAGCTTATGCTGGAGAGGATATGGAGTAAGGGGAACATTCCTCCATTGCTGGTGGGAGTATAAGCTGGTACAGCCATTTTGGAAATCAGTATGGCAGTTTCTCAGAAAATTAGAAATCAGTCTTCCTCAAGACCCAGCAATGCCACCTTTGGGCATATACCCAAAGGATACTCAATCATACCACAAGGACACTTGCTTAACTATGTTCATAGTGGCACTGTGGCAGTCTCTTAGAGCCATGTTGTACCTAAATCATTTGAAACCAGTATGCTAAAAGGCAAATGTTTTCCCACAGCTCTTGCCAAGGCAGGGATTTAATGCTATTTTCCATCAGTTGATGAATGCATAAAAATCTATCCTGAAAATATACTACGTGATACTATTTATCCCTAAGAATGATACAATTTTGTGGTTTGTAACCTGGATAAACCTGGGGGACATATTAAGCAAGCCAAACTAAGCACAGAAAGATAAATATAGCATGATTTCACATACACTGAGCTTTTACAACTTGATTCCACAGAAGTTCCAAGGGGCAGGTAACAGGAGGTTAGGAGTGTGTTAGCCTGCGTGGGCTGCATCATGTTGTAGCTAGACATGGAAATTAGCTCCAGTGTGACATCGCACGGTTGAGTAAACATAGGCAGAAGTAATGCACAATTGTAGTAATTCATGTTTTTTTTTTTTTCTCTCAGAGTCTGGAAGGCTAGATAGGATCCCAGGGTCTGAGGCACCAAGGGGATATAGCCATAATAGAATTCTTACTTAGCATGGTCAAGGCCATGTTATGTAATGACTTCCAGGCCATCTTGGGGTATAGAGTAAGACCCTATCTCAAAAGACAAACACAAAGCAAACATATAAACAAGCCCTCCAGCAAACCTGGTAGGTTATGTGTGCAGTATAACAGCCATTCTAGGGGAAGTAGATCGATTTTTAAAGTGTTGGCCCTGCTACAGTAGGGACACATATATACATATGTATATACATTTGTGTATGGTGCATATTGATAGCATGTGTGACTTCCTATGGAGGCCAGATGTCAATGTCAGGTAACTTCTTGGATTGTTCTCTCACTCGTTTATAGGGAAAGTGTCTCATTGAATCTGGAGTTCCCTGACTGGCTTTAGTTGCTGGCCAGTGAGCTATAGGGGTCACAGACTTAGGTCTCACTTTCTGTGTGGGTGCTGGAGATCTGGACTAAGGCCCGCAAACACTTTGCTGACCAAGCCACTACCCAGCTCGTGCGTCGTTTTGTTTGTTTGTGTTTGATATCTTAGACTGCATGCAACCATTAACACAATGAAGCTTTTCATGAAGCCTATACACCAATGCAATTTGGACCCTGTGCTCATTCCCAAAATAATGTTAGCCCCTGATTGGCCAGGGAAATGCTAAGCTGCAGTAATGAATAGGAGACTCAAGGTAATGAAATCATCTAAGGAGTATAGAAAGTCTTCGCATCAGAATCCCCACATGGGCACTTCTGTCTGGTAACTTCTGCCGTGTAGACTCCATGACCTCCAATATGAGGCTAAGGACATTGATCTATGTGTCCTCTTTCCAGCCAACAGAAGCCCTGCAAGCATTGTATCCTGTCCCAGACTTGGAGGGAAAATCCTCAGGGAAACCTAGGTTGGAGTCACAGCCTCCTGCCATGAGGCTAGGAATTGAGATTTCTGTCTGGAAGATAGGCTACTACTATAGAAAACAAGGACATGAGTTTTGGCGGATTGTTTTATGGGTTAAATCCAAATGATAAGAAAACTATGTTGGCCTGTAATTTATAAATTAATACAGACAACTGAGATAACTTTGGCTTTCATTCAACTTTAAATTTAAGAGGATAAATATAGAGTCGGATATTTGCTTCCAAATCAGTCTGCCTTCCTATTGAAATGGTTTCTAAGCCCAAGGTGCCCTCATGTTCTACACCCAGCTAATGTTGTCCTCAGCCGTACCCAGGGGACCATCTCATCTGGCAGGCTAAATCCCTTCCACTTCCTCCCTAGAAGCGTGCACCCAGATTTACAAATACGTGAAGTCATGTTACAAAAATGTTACATCTGGGATGAAGATGACCTAGTTCTAGTCTCTGGCTCTACAGTTGGATGTTCATGCTGAGGACAAACAGGCGGAGAAGACAGAGTGGCACCCACGATCCCTTCAGGAACTCTTAAGATATCTGGCGCTCTGTTTTGTGGTGAGCCTTATGTGTCAAGAGGACACTCGTGTTCCCAAGTCTTATTTTTTTCCCACTCCATTTTTGGTGGTACTGGGATTGAATCCATGGCCTCAGTGCACGCGAGACAAGCGCCCCGCCATGGAGCTATAGACCCATATGCAAAGCACTTCATAAAATGTAGTAAGATGAACTTATCACTAGGTGGCATTACAAAGAACACGAGCTTGGTCTTCAATCATGATCTGTTTGCCAAGTTTTTCTCTTGTTTAAGCATTGCTATTTCATAATATCAAAACTTGGTCATTGCTAGTCTCTCTCTGTGACCAGAAAGGAGTAAACATATTATCACTCTATTGTTTTAGGTCTTTCTATTCAAGTATGCATGAACAGACATTATCATATTGATTGCCGCCTTTTAGCAATTCTATAAAATGGAATTGTCAACAATGAGGCCATAATCTAAGAAGCGATGTTAAATGGCAACCATATTACTTGGAAGAGAAATTGTGCAGGCCTGCCAGTCATGTTCTATAAACAAGGCTGTCATTGCCGCTAGAAGGGTGGTCCAGCACTTTTGGGCCAGCACCTCAGTCAGCCCTTGGGACCTGCGTTGACTGCCTTGCCTCAGCAGGGTGGAAACTTGCCCGCTACTATGTGTTGGGGGAAGAACTACTCTTAGAGAAACAGCTGGCCACCCTGTGGCCTCTTAGAATCAGATTGCTTTGCTGTGGGTTGCAAAGTAATCCCTGCCCAGAAGGACTTGAGGCCACCTCAGAAGGTCCCGAAATCTTTGGGAATGCCCAAAAATATATGTTTCAGATTGGCCCTGCGTTGTGTCAGGTAGAATGAGCATAAGACTTTCCGTGGTCAGTCGGAGTCCCCGGAGTAGGATCAGTTCTGGGGCAGCAGGAACCATGGCTGAGCAGTCCAGGGAGGAGCCTGTGAGGCCGCGAGGAGGAAGAATATAGTGTCTTTTCTTGCCAACTCTGCTCTCGAGTTGTTAAGCATGGCTCATGGCTGGGAAGGGGTGCAGGGCTCCCACTGCTAAGGCTGAGTTTTCACACCCCTCCTGGCTCTCCTGTGTCTTTCTAGCTTCATTTCTGATTATAGATAGCTTCATGTCTTTTTTTCCTTCCGATCTTCCATGATTCTAACAAGAGTTCAAGTTTCTAGGGAAACCACTAATATCGTCTGCCATAAAATACTCCGGAGTTTTCCAGTAAGGCATCAGCCAGTGCCTCCATGCAGTGCAGGGACTAAGGTCTTAGAATGTTTGGATTCTGGTGGAGGAGCAGGTGTAATACAACAGGATTGTTAGGAGTTAGCCAACTTCCACAGGTCTTCTGTGTTTTGGCTTTTCCTCTCTCTCTGTGGGATAAACATATATTCATTTGTATACAGACAAATGTTTCTGTCATGGCAAGAAATGAAAGACCAAGCTTTGAGGCCATATTATACAATATTGACGGTAACAAGAGCTTTTAGGGAACATGCACTGGGCTCATTTGTACAATACAGGCATGTCCTCACTCCGTCAGGGAAACCTCATATAGCCAGTCACGTAGCCAGCGGCATAGCCAGTGGCGGCAGAGAATCACTCACCAATGGTTAGTCTGACACAGGCTGGATGGGTTCTGAATTCTGACCATCTAACCAATTAGCCTAGTGTAGCAAAACTGTCTTTTTGAGGTAATGGTTCTTTTTTGTTTATGGGGGATAATTTAGGTGCTAGATTTTACAATTTAATGAAAAACAAGTTATGTGCTGCCGAAGTGCTTTTCATATGATGACCATAGCTCCCTGGTGGTGATATTCTTGCACCCTGGGCAGCAGAAGGGAAAGACTGTAATCCGTGGAAAATGCTCATCTTGATGGGCGAGCCGTGTCCGCCTTCTCTCATGGCACTCATCCCTCTCAAAAGGGAGCATGCCTGTTTCCTCAGCAGCTGAACGCTAGCTCTGTCTCGGCATAATTGGTAACCTGTAGTGTACTGAACCAGGCCGCCAACCAGCTTCCAAAGAGCTCAGCATCCTCTTCTCCTTGCTGAATCCACCAATGCTGGATACCCTGCCCTGTCTCAGCTTCTGAGCCTAGTAGGAAAACCTGGTATTCAGCTCTGTACCTTTTCCTGGACGTATATGCATGAGTTGGACAAATAAATAAATAAATAAATAAATAAATAAATAAATAAATGGAACTCAGTGAAGAGATGGTGTATATTCAGCTCTATTCAATTCCCTTTTAAATTGCATTTTTATTGTGTTATGTATAAGCACATACAAACATGAGTGTATAGCTCACACACACACACACAAACACACTTATACACCATAGCACTCCTGTGGCAGTCAGAGGACAGTTTGAAGGAGTGAGATCTCTTTGTTTACCATGTTGGTAAACTCATGTTTTACCATGTTGGGATCAAACTCAGTCTTCAGCTGGGTAGCAAGGACTCTACCTGCTGAACCATCTTGTTAGCCATTAGCCTACTTCTTCTTTTTCGTAATTGCCCAACTACTTTCTTCATGCTACTAAACATGGATTCTGGATGGAACATGTAGGTAATGCGGAGTGGAGATTGGCTTAATCAGAAACCTCGTTCAACATGGAAGTATATCTGTGAAAACCTAAAATGACGGGAAGTTGTTAAATGATCCTGGCAAGAATTGAAGGTCAATTTCAGGGTGTGTGTCTTTCCTGTGGTCAGTAAGCAATATTCGGTAGGTAAGTGCTATAGATCCATGACCGGTTTTTCTCTCCCCTTCCTCTGGGTCCCCTGAAAAGCCGTTTTCAAGTCTCTGCTCATTCCAGGGTGTCATCCCAAGAGTGTCAATCCACTTTCCATTGTGTGGAGAGATGTGCAATGTGAGCTTTTCATTTTCAAAAGGAAGAAGCAGTCAAGAAAACAGTGCAGAGCAGAATTCAGCTGCTCACCGAGGGACGGTCTGGCCAGCCTTGGGCCCCCATGACACTCTCAACCCGAATAGCTCTGATGGACCATGACACTTTGCTCTTTTAGTGGCAGCAGTAGAAAAGCAATTCTAGTGTTCTCTTGTCCCTCCTTCCACTGCAGCCCTCTGCGGGGGATTTTACTCGACAGCCACAACATTGAGCAAACTCTGGTTTTCATGAAGAAACACCGGTCCATTTAGACCTGCCTGCTTGCATTCAAACTGCAAAGGGGAAAACAGTCTCTGCGGGAAGGTGGTGTGTGCTTCCTCCTCCCGGGAATGACGGGTTTTGATCCCTCATACCTGGCAGGCAGTCCCGTTCAGTGAGAATCAGAATGAAAGAGCTGTGGTGTCTTAGCCCAGTTAGCTTGGATTAAAACCTGGGCTTCTGGGAAATATCCCTGGCATATTTATATATCCCTATTTCTTTTTTTTTTTCTAACTCATTCTAGAGCTAGCAGTCCTTATGCGAGCAGTTATGTTCATATAAACCTTGCTCACTGATGACCGTGTGTCTATGGAATCCAAGAATTGTTTCCGCTGTTCGCTCCCTGTCTGAGTGTTCACCAGCCAAGATGACCTTTCATCGCTGGCTGTCGGAGGTTGAGTGAGTCTCAAGGGCTGCTGCTGACTGATCTGGAAGAACAGCTGTCCCATACACAGACAAGCCAGCATCTACTAATCCTTGGAACAGTTGAGGCCACTTTTGATGGGATGCTAATGCATGTTTTATGACACAGCTTAAATGTTCCTAAAATAGGGAAAAGATTGACCCATCCAAACAGACACATTTAGAGCCACCCTCTGGGCCCCTGGCATCAATAAAAGACACAGGGGTCTGTGGTCACCTTTTGATGTCAGAGTCGGCAATTCTGTACAGGAGGAGCTGCCACTGTTACCACAGAGAGGCAGATGAGTTAAGAAAAAAATGCGCTCCATGTGAGCCAGGAGTCACACACAAGGGCTCGGCTCTGCCCTCTGGAAAGGCAGCATTTTTGTCTGTTTTCTTATCTCTTTCTTGATTTTATCTTTTAAATTTCTCAGGTTGTAGGAGTGAAGAAAGATGTATCTATTTAAGATCTCGGAGGGCTGGGGAATGTAGTTCAGTATGCGATAGTTCCCTACCATGTGCACAGGCTCAGCTTCCCTCCTCTGTAGTACAAATGGAAATCTTGAGCGTAGCTCCTCTCATACCATGTCAACAAACGTATGTGCATCATGGCATGGGTTATTGAGACCCATGAATTCCCAAACAAGCACTGGATGCAAACCTCTTCAACACAGTCTGGCTGTGAGCATGCTGGAACTTACTTGATGAGATTCTACTTTCTGACCACATACACAAAATAAGTGTCCTCATGGGGCACGTGCCAACTGATGGACAGATGAACAAATGTCACCTAGAGTTTCACTTACATGAGCACATCAGCATGCATCACTACCCCAGCTAAATCCCCTACTGCAGCTGTGTCCTTTCTGATCCAAGCAGAGTGCTGTTCTCTGCATCCAGCAACTATGAGGTTCGCTAAAGACTCAGTGATTCTGGATGCAAGGTGGACCTGAGCCATCTAGAACGGATGAGCATGAGCAAGGAGGAAGAAGGCTGGATAACCAGTGTTCCCAGAGAGGAGTCAGCACCCAGGAGAGGAAGATGTCTCTGCCTAGTCCCTCCTCAGCTGGTACAAAGGTGTGCCTTCAGCTAGGCAATGTGTAAAGAATGTGTTTGTTCATCTCATCCTTTGTGAGACTAGGAAGACCAAGAGCATAGTACTAGCCTACAGAGAGGGCCTTTTTTATATGCATGAGATAGGCTATCACATGGGGACACAGGGCTTGGAATTCTCTTCTTCCCATGAGAACACTACTGCTATCACGGAGGCTCTGCCTTCTGACTTTTTCCTGTCTGGATCACCTCCTCCGTACCTTACTTCCTGGCACCATCAGGGAGGTTAAGTTTTCAGCTCCTGAATTTTTAGGAAACACATTTAAATCATAGCAGAGAAAATGTCAAATTTCCACCAATATCACCTTCTGATGTCCTAAACAAAGTCCCCATTTTTCTGTGTGTTTCCAGGATTGTATAAAGACAATGAAAGCTTCTTAATGGTACAAGTACAGTTGGCATCACACAGGGGCTGTTCCCAGAGCACAGGCATTATAACATGTCAGGTTAGATTTTGTCATCCACCGTGACTGTGGCCACATGGGATATTGAAACTCCTTTATACAGTCAGGCCACATGGTGTGAGCTGAGTAAAGCCATTTTATTTTCAGTGAGCATGTGCAAAAGACATTATTAAGGTAAATGATCTTTTTAAGGAACCAGTAAGGTTATAAATTGGTTTGAAGGACCGTCAGGTATGCAGACAGCAGCCAGGAACATGAAATGAACATGCAAAACTGGGGTGTAGGGATGAGGCGAGCAGGCCTGGTTTTCATCCCGCCCGACTCCCGCACAGCTAACTTTATAACCAAAATAACAACACGGAAACTGTATTCTTTTAAACACTGCCTGGCCCATTAGATCTAGCCTCTTCTTAGCTAACTCTCACATCTTGACTAACCCATTTCTAATAATCTGTGTAGCACCACGAAGTGGTGGCTTACTGAGAAGGATTCAGCATGTCTCACCTGGCCACTGGCTCCATTGCATCTGACCCAGAGAGGAGAGGCATGGCAATTGCCTAACTTCCCTTCTTCCCAGCATTCTATTCTGTCTACTCTACCCACCTAAGGGCTGGCCTAGCAAATGGCCAAGGCAGTTTCTTTATTAACCAATGAAATCAACACAAAATAGACGACCTCCCACATCACTGCGGTGAGGTCATTGACGGCCATGGCAGTGGTAGCCATCCTGCCAGGCTCACATAGCATGACAACGTGCAGACACACAGCAAAGCTGGCCGGAAGCACGTGTCGGTCAGAGGTCACGATGCCCCTTCATTCCTTGTTTCAATACTGATCATGAATTTACTCATTCAGATTATTTCCAGACTCCAAAGGCTGAGTAAGTCTACAAAAGCCACTGCTTTTGCTGTGCTTCTCACCCTTATCGAGCAGAAATTATAAAATCAAGTCAGATTTCTATTGTGGGAAAAACTATAAAATTAATGTTCTTAAAGAAGAGGCATAGTTATTCTCAGGGAGAAAATGTTCCCATCAGGTGGGTATGTACAGATGCAAAACATTTGCTGTAGACATGTTCAGAGACCAGAGAGAGCAATGGTGGGCCGCTGCGGAGAGGTCCAGGAGATCACTGAGCCATGAGGTTGCCTCTAAGGCCTGTGAACTAGGAGAACTGTACATAGTGCTCACCCATTAAAAGGGCCTTTTATCTCTCAGCTTGTAAAGAGGAGAGAAGGGCCGCCCCATCAGTGGGTGTTAGAATGCTAAAGTTAACGTGAGAGAGAAACAGTGTGTGATACATACTCTTTTCTACACATAGATATGCACACGCAAAGATGCGTTCATATATGTGTATGTAGTTTGCAATTTTTTTAAGGAAAAAAGACTAGAGCAACAAAAAGGCGCATTTTCTATTTCCTCTGGTCTTGGAAAAGTACATGCCTATGCATGCATATTCATTCATGTGCATGTAATGCCCACCTGCATGTTTGTATGACAGCATATGTATGTGTACATATGCATTCCCTTTATTTGCTTTATGCGGATGGAAACGCCCTGTCATGAGTGACTTTTATGTTAAGCGGGCCAAGCCACCAGAGGATGGAAAGTCTGCTCACAGAGTTACAGGGATGGTGTGGAGTGTGGTTTGGGGTCATAGGAACCCCTCACCATTTCCGGCAGGTGCAGGGAATCTAGCTGTCTCAGAATTTTGGGTGTCACAAGTTCCAAGAAGCATGGGGGAATCTTATTCTCATTGGAAATCAGACAGCTCACATAGATCAGCAATCCCATGGCAAATTCAGTACCGCAGTGGCCTTTCCCGTCAGGCCTCAGTTCAGATTGGCACAAGACACCATGACCACGAGCTGCCGGGGCAGCCTGCACTCCACTGGGAGCATCTGCAAAGGTATGGAATTTTTTTTTTCTGGGGCAGAAGGAAGCAAGGACCTCTTGGAATTGGCAGAAAATATGTTGGGGCTGGGACTTGTTAGCACATTTCACCCTGGTATCCTTCCCAGCGTGGTCTGCTTACCAAAATGAAGAAGCCCTTCTATCTACTTGCCTTTCTTTCTTTTTTAAACTTGGGATAAAATATAGTTACAACATTTCTCCATGCGCTTTCCTCCTTCCAAACCCTCAAAAGTACCCTTCCTTGCTCTCTTTCAAATTTATAACCTTTTTTTTCCATTATGTGTTATGGTATGCATATGTGTATATATGTATGTGTGTATTTTGTATGTGTGTGTGTGTATTCCTAAGTGTGGAATTTTACATTTTCCGGACTGACCATCTGGTATTGGATAACCAATTGTTGTGCTCTTCCCTGAGGAAGACTGTTTCTCTCACTTCCAGGATTCCTGAGTTATCTGTCCTGCACCTAAGTAAGGTTCAGGAAACACTGGGAAGGAGTGGGGCAGAAAGATT
Source organism: Alexandromys fortis (assembly GCF_014885135.2). NCBI lineage: Eukaryota > Metazoa > Chordata > Mammalia > Rodentia > Cricetidae > Alexandromys > Alexandromys fortis. The sequence continues at coordinate 1,617,504 of NW_026067918.1, forward strand.
ACAGGAGTCAGAAGATCAGGGAATGTGTTGTGAGATTGAACCCCCTAGTCATGTCAGAAACCACTTCCATAAAGTCTCACCATCGTGACTGCCCCAATGAGAGCCAAGCAAAGATGGCACTAATAGGCTTGCCTAAGTGGACAGAGCTAGGGCCTTATCCCTACACAAAGAGCTACACGCCTGCCTTTATTTCAGAAGGTCAAAACACTGTCCTGTGGGTAAAGCAAAGGCTTTTTAGGTTTCCCTGGGTGGCGCATCGGGTTTTTAGCCCTTTGCCTAAATGCAGCAGGAGAACCCTGCTTCAGAGTTGCCTGGCTTTCCTCCTTGAACTTGGAAGTCCTGTGCTCTCTTAAGACTTGAAACATTTTCAGGGTCTCTTCTCTTATTGTCATGGAATTGACATTAGATGCGTGTTTTTCTCCACGGCAACCGCACGGCTCTTGAGACACTCCTGAACATGGCTGTTGTGTATCTGGAATCGTTCCTCCCCATCGAACATGGGATGACTCATCTGCAGCAGGCTGGTGGCACCCTAGCACAGTAGTGCTATCTTGTCAGCCCGGGGAAAGGGTAAAACAGGTGTGTGTGTGGGGGGGTGTTGAGTCACGCCATATGTGCTCCCCCCGTAAACATATTTTCTCACTATAAATGTGGGTTCTACATGAATGACATTTCTTCTCCTGTACCTTGGGGACGTGGACTCATGCCTGCCCCTCACATGCCTTAGGAGTGCTCGCTCAGTTTCATGGTACTTTCCAGTTTAGGCTTAATGGTGTTCAGACATCCAGTACATCCTCGTAGAATCTACAGTATGTCTAACTGCGTATGGTCCTGTATCGTTTACTACTTACTGATACCAAAGCCGATGCCCAGCGTGTACGGTGGCAGGATGCGCTCAAGGCCTGTGTCAGATTGCTGTTGGTTAAGCAGTGCGCGAGCATCCAGGAGCAACGCGCAAACACTCTTTCTGTTTGTCCTTTAGGGAGGTCCAGCTGTAGAGGCCTCTGGGGAGCCACAGATGAATCAAGCTGATAGGATGCATTCATTTAATAACTAAGACTCTTGTGGAGAAGTCAGAAGAATCAATGTCTGAATGATAGGCGACCCCATTTATCCTTAGATTAGAGAAAGACAACTACCTCATTACCTTAACTGTGTTCAAATGCGTTTCCTCCTAGCCCCTGACCTGGTAGGCCTCCTCCTCTTTGTTTGGGCCTCTGCAGCAGGGGAAGCCTGGCTTGGTGCTGCACTGCAACTCCTCCTCCAACTATTGTGGAAGAGTCTGATGATGCATTCACAGTACACACTGGGTCTAAAAATCTGGGTTCCCTTATATCCTACGCAACCGTGGGAACAGACATTCCGGAGTGACTTTGTCTCCGCCATGTTTATGTCACTAACCCTAGTTCCCTGTTTTGACTCTCTGGGACCAAAGTTTCCGGTCGTGATGAGTGTTTTGTAGATCTGTGTTGTGCCGAGAGCACCGGAGGGTTGTGACATGTACATTTCATACTGTACATTGTATTCTGAGGTCAGTTATCTGGTGAACCGCGCTGATTGAAATAGCCAGGGTGCTAGACCAACTCCATAAGAGGCTCCTAGTAGCCCTGCCGGAGACCAGGCCTCAGTTTTGGTACATTGTATTCTGAGGTCAGTTATCTGGTGAACCGCGCTGATTGAAATAGCCAGGGTGCTAGACCAACTCCATAAGAGGCTCCTAGTAGCCCTGCCGGAGACCAGGCCTCAGTTTTGGTACATTGTATTCTGAGGTCAGTTATCTGGTGAACCGCGCTGATTGAAATAGCCAGGGTGCTAGACCAACTCCATAAGAGGCTCCTAGTAGCCCTGCCGGAGACCAGGCCTCAGTTTTGGTTTACCGGAACCAAACAAGAAGCTCTTGGAAAGACCACAACTCAGGGGCTGCCAATCAGCAGGTGCCCCATAGCCTTCTGCTAGTTAAAGATAGCTTTCCCCACCCTGCTTCTGGAAAATCCCTAACCACTAAAGACACCTACCAATCCTATAACAACCCGTAAGCTTGTTGTTTAAATCCACCAATCATTCCCCAGCCTAACCTCCCCTTTCTGGAATTCCCCTAATCTAGCTTAGAAGGAGCCTGCGAGCTTCTCTTAGGGTCACCATTTTGCCATTTTGTCAGATGGTTTGTTCCCTGCATGCTGGAGTATCTGCTCTTCAGAGCTACATGCTCTTGGCGGTTGCATACATTTCTGGTTGTCTTTTATGGGACTTCTTGTAAACCCTTACAGTGATTTTCCTCTTTGGCAGCTGTGGGATTAAGGAAAAGACATTTTGATAGCCACGATGTCTGTCCAGGTTGTATGATTCCCTACAAATCAACCTTTTCTGTCCAGCTGTCAGTGTTGATATTGGATAGCCAGTCTTGTCCCATCAGATCAGGTAGTGTTTCAGCCTGCACAGAGCTGGGCCTTAGTCAGGATAGTATTGTGAACCTAACATCCCACTTCTCTAGAGCCTGTCAAGTCATCTGTCTCCACGCCTGCCGTCTGTCTGCAGTGCAATCCTCCACTCCTGGTAGGGGTCCCCAGGACGAAAAACTTTCACAAGCCTTTACAGACCCTGAAAACTCAGAGACACAGTATTGCTTGTCCATCTCATAAAAGGATTTCTTTCTAAGGTGTTCCTTTGTAACTCTATGATACAGACAAAGGTTGTCTTTAGAACATCTCTGCCTTACTTTCTTATTCTTAGGAATGCATCCCTAGCCACTCTGACATTCATCTTAGTCGCGACTTGTGGGGCACTCCAAAATAGCCCAAAATACCACAGTCAGATTGTTTTTCCGTTTTGTGACTATTGACCTTTAAGGTTGATTTTAATTAGTATGGTGGTGAGAAAGAAAATATCCCCAAAAGGGATTGTCACTAAGAGGAAGTGTGACCTTGTTGGAGTAGATGTGAGCTTGTTAGAGGAAAATGTGTCACTATGGAGGCTGGCTTTGAGGTCTCATGTATGCTCAAGCCACAGACCCAGTGAGATCACTTCCTGTTGCCTGCGCAAGCTGTAGGACTCTAAACTCCAGCACCATGTCTGCCTGCATGCTGCTTTGTTTCACCATGATGATAATGGACTCAACCTCTGAAACTAAGCCACCCCGTTAAATGTTTTCCATTATAAGAGTTGCCTGGTCATGGTGTCTCTTCACAGCAATTAAAACTCTAACTAAGACAATTAGCAATTACTGATTGATCAAATAAAACAGATCCCAAAAGCATGGATTGGTCCAAATATCAGAAAACTGCTTCTTGATGATGTGACACTCAGTCTCATCGCTGGAAGCAGGTGGCGGACGCCATCCACACACAGGGACACAGGTCAGATAAGTCAGTATCTAGGATGGCAGGGCTTCGGATTTCAAATACAGTGTGACACCTTGGCAGTGTGTTTGTTTAGCTATGTTTGCATCTCGTGCGGGGACTGAGAGAGGAACCAAGATTCTCCCAAGGCTCCTGGATAAACTGCTGTGCCTGGGGGACTAAGAACGTCCACCATCCCTACTGACCATTAGGGGCTGGTCATAGTGAACCTTTCACCTATAATCATGAACCCGAAGCAGTCACTTGGAAACTTCGCGTGGGCCAGCATTGGCTTCTTGGGTCAGGGTACTTAGAGCCAAGCCTAGCAATCCGTGTTTGATTCTTGCAAGTCATACATTAGAAGATGATAAATGTCTTCTGGGGGTTGTTCTCTGGAGAGCATATATACACACACACAAATATGATATGATATGATAAAATAAAATTTCTTGCTTGTGTATTGTTCATTGCTTCTTGCTTTAGGGAGTAATGAGCCTATTAATAACATTGGTGGTTGTATGAAATTTACTTTAACAGAGAGTTTTTCTTCTGCTGAGAAAAACTACTTGCCACTCTTAGTGGGAGAGGTCTTATCAATTTGGGGACATATTAAAACCTTTAAAGCAATTCGATTTACTTGGAAAAGGAGAAGGGGTGTGTGTGCTGTCAGTTCTCCAGTAATGAGATCCAGTCTTGTTGGCTTCGAGTCCCCCGCACAACATCAGGTCACCGAGCAAGTCTCACTCACATCCGCGGTCCAGCACAGAAGCACGGGCCAGCTCCAGAGCCGAAAGCTATGAGCAGCCGCAGACAACACTGTGGTGTCTACGTAAGACATCTGTTCCCCCTCTGAACACTCAGTAGCTCTTAAAGAACCCCATCACATGGAAGGCAAGCTAGAAAGATGCTGAACGTTATACAATTAAAAGCAGTTTTGAAAAGTTACGTGAGAGAAAACGCTAAAAAGAGCCCCCAGCTCAACTTTCTGTGAGAGCCACATTTTCTGTGCCAGGGCAGTTTGGCTTTCTGCAAGAGAGGACATCTGACCTTGAAGAACAAGTCCGTATCAGCGGGCAGCAGGTGTCGGAGACTCACCAAAGCATGAAGGTCCTGACACTGGCCCAGATGTGCCTGTCTGTCTCCCATCTGTTTGCCCTCCAGCAAGGAAGTGAGGTCACAGAGCAGAAGTGCTCTCGGGAGTTTGCCCAGCATGCAGTTGTCATGTGGCCTCGTCCTGTGTGCTGTGGTTATTTCTGTCTGCGAGGAACCCTTTGCAGTCTTAAGCTTGCTGGATTTTTGCTCTGGACTCTTCCTGAAGCTCTGCTCTTCTTGGTTGCAGCAAGAGCACCCATGACCTTGCTTGTGCTCACTCACAGGATGTCAGAACCCAGCACCTTGTAGACTTCTCAACACAGGGACCCGAGAGGCTCCATTGTCTCCCCAGGAGCCACAGATCCCTGGAAACGTGGGATGCTGATGTGCTTATGAAAAGCTTATGACAATGGGATGGAGATGCTGTCTTGAGTCTCCGCTGGGTATCTTCTGAGTCCTATGATGGCAGGTCAAAAGACAGAGATTTGAGGTCACCAGAAAAGGAAAAGATGGAGAACTTAGGGTGGTGTGGCCACAAGCCAAGGGATATCAGGAGCCACTGGAAGCTAGGAGAGAAAAGGAAGACTGTCTGGGCACCTTTGGAGAGTGTGACCCTGCAGACATCATGCTTGAGGGCTTCTCTTTCCCAGAACTATAAGAGGGAAGCAATTGCCTTTAGTAACTCACCGAGCTCATGATATTGTGTGTGTGTGTGCATGCCCATGTGCATGCGTGTGTGTATATGCATGTGTATGTGCATGTGTGTATGTGCATATGTGTTATGTCTATGTCTGTTGTATGTGTCTATATGTATGTGTGTATATGCATGTGTGTATGTGCATGTGTGTGTTATGTCTATGTCTGTTGCGTGTGTCTATGTCTGTCCTGTGTGCATATGTGTGTGTGGCATGTGTGTGGTACCCATGGATTCTAATGTAAGTTTCTTACTCACAAGCAGAGCTTTGCTCTCAGAACTGCCGTGACCTGCCTGGACCTCTAGAAAGCTACTAGACTGGATTCTGGCCCTAGAAGGTCTGCTGTTCTATTTTGAAGCCCCACAACTGCCTAGGTTACCTCCCTTTCCAGCCTTTCAGAACAGGTCTACCACTGGGTCCCAGTGATGGGCATGCTTGCAAGTAGAGACCAAATGGCTATAGAGCAGCAGGGCAGGGACCCAAATTCCCCAAGTACCTCTGCGTTTGTCCTCAGGGGACAATTGCTGTTAGGTCACTGTATTTGGGATGCACAGTGGTGGGTGAGTGACTCTAGTGGGGTTAGTGTCTGAAGGCTTTTTTTCTGACACCAAATAGGACTAATTAGGCCCTTGCACCCAGGGACTTAGAAAATCTTACAGGCTTTTTAGGACCCTTCCTGTATAACTCATTTTGCAGATCAACTGGCCTCCCTCCTTCCCTTCCTTCCTCCCTCTCTGTCTCCCTCCCTCCCTCCTTCCTTCTTTTTCTATTACATTCTTTTCTGGGTTGTATTATCTTTAAAAATGCCAAGACAAATGGGGACTGATTTGCAGGAGCCCCATATGGCTTAATTGATTGCTTCCAGTGCTGGCCTTTGTGAGGAAGAGAGGCAGCCAGCAGGAAAATGGACACTCTCTGTCCTCCATGCTGTCTGCCCAAAAACCCTGCCAGCTTCAGAATATTGCAAAGAAGCTGTGTGAAACTGACAGAAACCACATTTGGATAGGACAAGTACTTGCCTGTCCCCTTACCGTCCCCTGGGGTCACATCTTACTCAGCTGAGGGCCACTCGAGAGGCCAAAGGGAGGCCCTTTTTGCTGCTTACAAATGGTAAGAAGAATCCTATGAGGACCATAGGTAAGGAGTGGGTTCCCCTCCTGCCCCCATGGGGGTTACAAAGAGCTCAGGTACTTGCATTGGTAGACGAGGTGTTTCTCAGATTGATTCCTGGAACCAACACTAAAAGCAACAAAGAATGTAAGAATGGGAGTGGCTGCTTGGACCTGGAAACTCCATCCTGGGAAGCAACATTAGGAGGATCCCTAGACAGCAACCTAGACAGCAAGCATAACCTAATTGGTGAGTTCATGACTAGTGAGAACCCAGCCTCAAAAATGAAAGCAAACAAACAAGCAGGGCTGGAGAAATGGCTCAACATTTCAGAGCATTACTGCTCTTGCAGGGGACCTGGGATCCTTCCTCAAGAACACCAGCAGGATCAGGACTGCTTCCTCAGGAGCACCATCAGAACTCTGGCTGCTTCCTCATCAGCCCCATCAGGACCAGGGTTGATTTTGCACCAGCAGGACCACTCTTTTCTCAGGAGCACCATAAGGACCAGAGTTCATTCTGCAGCAGCACCACCAGGACCATGGTTCTTTCTGCACCAGCAGGACCAGGGCTCTTTCCTCAGGAGCACCATCAGTAGCAGGGTTCATTCTGCAACAGTAGCACCATCAGGACCCGGGCTTGGTCCTCAGCCATCAGGACTAGGGTTCATTCTGCAGCAGCACCCGTCAGGACCTAGGTGTTTTTCTTTAGCAGTACCAGCAGCTCACAATCACCTGCAATTCTGGCCTGTGTGGATTCTTGTTTGGATATGGCGCATGTAAACTTATGAAAGCACACACACACACATACACATAAATTTAAAAATGAAAGTATGTAAAAATATCTAATATTCAATAAACAATCAAGGTGTTAGGATCTTGAAGAATGGCACTCAAGGTTGACCTCTGGCCTCCACACGTCTATGCACGTCAGTACATATGTGCACCCACGGAAGCATGCCCCCAGGACACACAGAAACACATGTACCCATCTATTCGCACATACACCTATATAACATACGCCAAAAAGAATGAGCCCCCTCGGGAAATGGTGAGGGTGGTTCCTGGTGCCTACAGCACAGCTTGCCCTGGTGGCATGAAAAGGGAGAATCCCTTTTGTATGGAATTGAAGTACTTTGGAATCAAAATGATACTTATATATTATAGGGTGGTTGGAAGGGACAAAGGGGTAGGAGGGCTCCTTCATGAAAGAACCTGGTGGGATTTTGGCAGCACACCAACTTTCTCAGTAGTAAGGTCTTCCTTGGGGCTTCCTGTCTGTCCCTAGATTACTAAAAGCAAACATAGCTGCACATCAAGGGAGGCAGAACACACAGCGTGCAGCCCATCTCCAGGCAGATGGAGAACAGCTCAGTGACAGCTTTACAGTCAAGAGGAACTTCATGGTCAAGGCAGTACTGCTGGAAAACAAAACAAAACAAAACAAAACTGAAAGGTATTCTTGCTTCTCTGGTTGTTCTTCTCTTGGCCCTTGTCCTGGAAGAAAGGCAGCCTTAGAGGATAATTGCTGGCTCACTGGCCAAGTTTGAGGTTGACTTCATAGGGCTGGACTTCAGGCTAAGCATACCTCTTATGCTATGGATGTGGGGAGCTGCCCGAGATTGTATCTGCATCTCAAAGGGTTCCCCTCCTTCCGAAGACAGTGATCTCCCTAGAGCACAAGGCTCTCTGGTTCAGTTGTCCCAAGGCCTGCATAGTTACAAGCAGGCCTGTGTGTTAAAGAATGCAGCATGGGGCTCATCAGCATTGTTTCATGTGTGTGTTCACCTTTAAACATTGTTCATTTCTTGACCCCTTTGCTCATCAAGACCCTGGTGGGGAAACACAGAGAAAAAGCTGACCCGAACTAGTGAGAGCTCACTGATTCCGGACTGACAATCTGGAAACCTGCCTAAGACTGATCTAATCCCCCTGAAAGCAGGTGGCAGTGGGTGGCCTGGGCAGTTTATGGGGACACTGGCAGTGGGAACAGGAGCAATCCGTAATGAATGATTTGTGTTGAGATAGGAGCGGCGAGGCTGCATCCCCGGCACCCGGCCGCCCGCATGGCTAGCTTATGCCCTGAAATAATTACACGGAAACTGTATTCATCTAAACACTGCCTGGCCCGGCTAGTTCCAGCCTCTTATTGGCTAGCTCTTACATATTAATCTAACCCATTTCTAATATTCTGTGTAGTCCACGAGCTGGCTTACCAGGGAGGATCTTAACCTGCGTCTGTCTGGAGTGGGAGAACCATGGCGACTCTCTTGACTCAGCTTCTTTCTCCCAGCATTCTCTCTGTTTACTCCACCCACCTATGTTCTAACCAATAAAATGGGCCAAGGCAGTTTCGTTATTATAATTAACCAATGTCCTTCCTCCATCATTTCCCCTTTTTCTGTTTAAACAAAAAAAGAGAAGGCTTTAGCTTAACATAGCAAAATTACATATAACAAAACAGCTATCAAGCAAGAATTATAGTTACAATATTTATATCTATTTTATCTTTTATCATAACTAAGGAAAACTATAACTATCCATTCTTCAACTCCATCAAAGACTCCAGGAGGATATAATAATACCCAAGTAAACAAGAAATCCAAAACTGTAGGAATGACAGAGACATTTCGCTGCCTGGACAGTCACCCAAAGTTCCTCTGTACCGTTGGGGCATCCATCTTCAGCCTTCAGACCCATAGTATCCAGCAGACATTTCCATGAAGCAGGAAATTTCAAAGACAGTTTAGTCATTTTCTGCTGTGTCCTGCAGAATGTCTCGTAGACTCTTTCATAGATCAGGAACCCCAAAAGATCATCTCACCATTAGGCAAGTTCAGCAGTCCTCTCTTTGCGGGATCTTTGTGTCCAGTTTATGCATCAGTCCAGGCAAGAGCAGTTTCTTGCCCAAATGGCTATCCAACTCCATAAGGATCCTCTTCCATGCCCATCTTCCACTCGAAGTAGCTGGTGCTGCCAGGAACAGACGTGTCTCATTGTCATGAAAAGCCCTAAGTTATTAAAATATTTTAAATGCCATATTCTGCAGTCGTTGAGAGATATGAAGAATGTCTGTCTACCTGAAATAGATCTCTATATATCTAGAAAATCTAACTAACATGACTACAAGCTTTACTATCATCAATGAATATACATTAGCAACCTAAATTTCATAATTATACATTACATTTTAAAATGAACTACACAATCACAATACCTTAATCAAGATCAAAAATACATATACATATAACAAAATTGACCTTAAAATCCATACCAATGCAAATTATTCATATCTATATCATATCCCCCTTTAAATGTAAAAGAACATTTATAAACAATATTTGGGAACATGGGCGTAGTTTTTTCTCTNAGATCAAAAATACATATACATATAACAAAATTGACCTTAAAATCCATACCAATGCAAATTATTCATATCTATATCATATCCCCCTTTAAATGTAAAAGAACATTTATAAACAATATTTGGGAACATGGGCGTATTTTTTTCTCTCCAAACTGCTTCCTGCTGAATAGGGGCATCGTTAATTAGGTTTTTCATGGTATAACCTGTGTGCTAGTTTCATCTCAGTTGGCAATTAAGCAAAGCATTTTTTTGAGGGTATTTATAGCAACCTTTCAGGAGGGCATGGGCTATCATACCATACTGGGATAGATGCAATCCACAGGGTCACATCCTCTGTGAAAACAAAAGAAGACCCTTTCCAAAGCATCATATCCTTAGACCCAAATTTTGAAATTGTAATACCCTTATATCCATTCTGGTTTAGCTTGGCAGCCCATGTAATGAAATGTCTCTGTACTTAGCTCCTTCATAGTCAAAAATTTGAAAGAAATCACAATGTACATAATCCAGACTCTCTGTGAATTTTCCATTTTTATGTAGCAAAAATCTGTGTTAAACTCTCTTTCCCTTATTTTTAAGCCTTCTCAGGTTTTTAAGTGGATTTAGCCCATCACGTCAGGCGCCACTCTGTTTATAGGAGTGGCGAGGCTGCATCCCCAGCACCCAGCCGCCCACATGGCTAGCTTATGCCCCGAAATAATTACACGGAAACTGTATTCATTTAAACACTGTCTGGCCCAGCTAGTTCCAGCCTCTTATTGGCTAGCTCTTACATATTAATCTAACCCATTTCTAATATTCTGTGTAGCACCATGAGCTGGCTTACCAGGGAGGATCTTAACCTATATCTGTCTGGAGTGGGAGAACCATGGCGACTCTCTGACTCAGCTTCTTTCTCCCAGCATTCTCTCTGTTTACTCCACCCACCCATGTTCTAACCAATAAAATGGGCCAGGGTAGTTTTTTTTTTTTAATTATAATTAACCAATGTCTTTCCTCCATCAGATCTGTCATTTTGGATCCCATTTCCTAGGAAGAAAAACCTTGCTCCACCTAGACACGAGGGGGAGGGCTTTGGCTTTGTTTTAACATGGTGGTGTGACAGAATTTGTTGACTCCCATGGGAACCCTTACTCTCTCTGAGGGGTAGATAAGGAGTAGGGCGCGGGGAAGGTAGGGAGAACATGAGGGGAAGAAGGGCAAACTGGTGTTAGTATATAAAAAATTATAAAAAAATTTTAAAAATTTGTTCACTTCCTTTGTTTATATTGAACAATTTTCCTGCATTTTATTGGCTGCTCTGGAGGCTTCCATATCTATAAGACTAGCTTCAGACGCACAGTCCTCCTGCCTTAGCTTCCTGCGTGCAGATGTACTCCAACACCCAAGGAAAATTTTCTTTATCTTTTAATTGGCCCTCTGCAGTGGATTTAGTGAGAATAGCTCTCATAGTCTCCCTCACGTTTGAATGAGTGGTCCCTAGTCAATGGGACCATTGGGAAAGAATTCAGAGATGTGGTCTTGGCTGGGGGAGGTGTGTCACTGGCATTGGACTTTGGAGTTTCAAAAGTCCAAGTCTGACCCAGACCCAGTGTGTCTGTCTGTCTGTCTCTCTGTCTCTGTGTCTCTCTCCCTGAGGATCAGGAGGTAAAGCTCTCAGCTACTGCTCCAGCATCATGCCTGTCTGCTTCCCACCATGATGATCATGGCCTAACCCTCTGAAACTGTAGGCCAATCCCCAATTAACTCTTTCTTTAGAAGAGTTTCCTTGGCTATTGTGTCTCTTCATGGATATAGAACACTAAGACACATGATATTTAGAAAAAAGTAACTTGATATAAATGCAACATGTAGTGATTAAATCAGGCTTAATACTATTGCAATCTTTTCAGATGTTGAGATCATTGCTTTGTGGGTTGGGGACTAGATGTATCCCTCTGGGTGTGAGTGTGTGTTCTTATGAGTGTATGTCTGTGACTGCCCAAGGTCAACAAGGGGCATTGTTTCTCAGGATCTGCTCACCTATTTATTTTTTTAAATAAGATTTCCCACACCACTGGAGATTGCGACTTCATCAATATCATCTGGCCAGTGAGCTCCAAGAATCTGCCTTCTCCCTACCCCATCACTAGGATTGCAAGCATGTACCACCATACCTTGCATTTTACCTGGATGCTAGGCTCAAGCTTGAGAAGTTTTGGCTAGATGCAGACATTTGACAAAAAAGGGTGGAGGTCATCTTCCCAGCCTTTCATGTCTTCATAGTGGAAGACTTTCAACATGGGTCTTCCTAGTTCCCTTTTAAACTGTGGGGTGAATTGATGTGACTCCTCCTCCCTGTGCTGCTCTACTGCTCATTCTAGACTGGTGACACTATTTGGTACCCACGAGACAGCCTCCTTCTATCCCTCCCTCTATCCTTCCCTCTGCTCTTCCCAGTCTTTGATGGCATCTGTTCCATACTGTTCGTCTTTGGAGTCAAATTGGCTGTTACAAAGCCTGGGTGTCATACAGTGTTTGCCCTTCTGTGTCCGGCTTTGTTTAAGGTTGTCTAGTAATATCCACCTTGGCCCAAATGATGATATTCCATTCTTTGTATGCAAAATAATATTACATTGCTTGCATGGCCCAAATTTTCTTTGTTCATTCAAAACAATGTTATTTTGAACTTCAAAAGATGCCAACAGAAGCAAAAGAAAGAGGTAATCCTTACCCCAAACCAAGCTTGGGAGGTAAGAAGCCATGTGGCTTCTCAGACTTACTCAGAACTATCTTCAGTGTCCTGGAGGTGCCTAAAAGACCATATGGCACAGAGCAGACATGTCTAAGGCCACATTTGGTGAGAAGTCTCTGGAGGAGAGGGCTAATGGGTTGTTGTTCCTTCCAAACCCATAGGAAGAACATAGCCAGAGTAGTTTCCTCCAAGATGAGCAGTAGCCTCGCTATTTAATCCTCCTAACTGTGGTTACAGTGGATACTCACAGGTACGGATGCAGTCTGCTAACCCTTGTTTGTAAACTAGCAAACCAAGGACCAGTCTATGAGGATACAGGACACATAGTGATAGAACCAGGATGTGAATTCTGATGTGTGGATGATAGCTTTTTGTTGAAGGAGTGGCAGGGCTGCGTTCCGGCAGCCCTGGCTCCCACATGGCAGGCTTATGCCCCGAAATAATTACACGGAAACTGTATTCTTTTAAACACTGCCTGGCCTGTTATCTGTAGCCTCTTACTGGCTAGCTCTTACATATTAATCTAACCCATTTCTAATAATCTGTGTAGCCCACGAAGTGGCTTACCAGAGAAGATCTTAACTTGCGTCTGTTTGGAGTGGGAGAATCATGGCGACTCCTCGACTCAGCTTCTTTCTCCCAGCATTCTGTTCTGTTTACTCCACCCACCTAAGGGTTGGCCTATCAAGGGGCCTAGGCAGTTTCTTTATTAATAAGAAATCACTCCCACATCATTTCCCCTTTTTCTGTTTAAACAAAAAAGAAAGGCTTTCCTTTTAACATAGTAAAATTACATATAACAAAACAGTTATCAAGCAAGAATTACAGTTACAATATATCTATTTTATCTTTTATCATAACTAAGGAAAACTATAACTATCTATTCATTCTTCAAC
>NW_026067918.1:1631137-1721406 GCF_014885135.2 Alexandromys fortis
AAATGCCATATTCTGCAGTCTTTGAAAGATATGAAGAATGCCTATCTAACTGAAATATATCTCTATATATCTAGAAAATCTAACTAACATGACTACAAGCTTTACTATCATTGATGATTATCCATTAGCAACCTAGATTTCCTAATTATACATTACATTTTTAAATGAACTACACAATCACAATACCTTAATCAAGATCAAAAATACATATACATATAACAAAATTGACCTTAAAATCCATACCAATGCAAATTATTCATATCTATATCATATCCCCCTTTAAATGTAAAAGAACATTTATAAACAATATTTGGGAACATGGGCGTATTTTTTTCTCTCCAAACTGCTTCCTGCTGAATGGGGGCTTAATTCTGAGACTGAGTGTGCAGCACAGAAACTCTTTTATCCAAGTTACAGCCAAATCTGACATGCAGAGCACCACACAGTCTGAAAACACTTCTCTGTATTGTGGCAGGAAACTGCCATTCTCTTCCGCCTACCTAAGCCTGATTCTGCAGTCTGCCCAGGGGCAGGTGGGGAGCGCTGAGCCATTGGCGCGGTCTCAGAGCACTCTCCTTCTGATCCCAAGTGGGAACAGAAACATCCAGTCCCATAAAAGCCGTTGAAATGTTTTAAAGTCAGAGTTTGCACTGGCAGCACAGCCCCAGGAAGCCGCGCTTTAAAATGACAAAGCTTTTTTTCTGCTGCTGTTGCTGAATCAGGAAATCTCTCTACGGCACACCACCAACAAAGAGCAAAAATCTGTGTTAAACTCTCTCTCTCCCTTATTTTTAAGCCTTCTCAGGTTTTTAAGTGGATTTAGTCCATCACATCTGGGTGCCACTCTGTAGTGATAGGATCGGCAGGGCTGCGTCCCCGGCACCCAGCCGCCCGCATGGCTAGCTTATGCCCCGAAATAATTACACGGAAACTGTATTCTTTTAAACACTGCCTGGCCTGTTATCTGTAGCCTCTTACTGGCTAGCTCTTACATATTAATCTAACCCATTTCTAATAATCTTTGTAGCCCACGAAGTGGCTTACCAGAGAAGATCTTAACCTGCATTTGTCTGGAGTGGGAGAATCATGGCGACTCCTCGACTCAGCTTCTTTCTCCCAGCATTCTGTTCTGTTTACTCCACCCACCTAAGGGTTGGCCTATCAAGGGGCCTAGACAGTTTCTTTATTAATAAGAATTCACTCCCACATCAGCTTTTCCTGCCCTATCGGGCTATATTGGGTTGGGAAACTGACGAATTACACAGTTCTTGGAGAACTAGGGATTTCTTTAGTTATTGGAATTTCACTGAGAATTCATTGTGGCTAAGGGTATTGCTCAACTGTAGAGCTTTCCTGGTATGTGGGAGACTTTGAATTTGATCCTTTGTACTTTGCTCCTCACCTCCAATATTGTTTTAAATGAACTCTTTTATTGATTCTAGATAAAAGGTCAAAGTACATTCAATGACTAAGAGCATCTCCACTGACATCTGTGGCAATGCTGGCAGCGTAGAGTAGCAGGGTGTGACTGAGCCTCCACCAGCTTAGACCTGAAGCCTGGGCATCGCTTACTGCTCACTAAAAGGGAGACTTCTTTCATAAGGTCATGGATTTGCCACGTGGATACTTAAATTATCTTTCCCATGGTTTTGCTGGTGCAATAGGGCCCACGGGAACTGTTAAACGTACATTTCAGTGGACTATGTATTAATCCTCAACAGGAATTCTCTCAGAGATGGGAGCAGTTCATGTACCAGGTGCTCACAACTACAATCTTGAGCTGAACACAATCTGGAGAGTTTTAGCAGTTAGGCATGGCAAGCTGTCTGCCTGCATACCAGCAGCAGACGTAACTGTTCTCAAGTGCATCTCCCTCTGGCCTTCTGATTTTGATGTCTTCCTGAATTCCATCTTGGCTGAGGCGACCCTTGTTCAAGTCCTTCCCCTGATGAAACAGCCTCTTCATAGGAAGCATGGCATCACGCACACAAACAGTTTAAGAAAATGCCGGAGGATGTTTGACTTCTCCCTTAAAATGCTGCTGGATCAACAAACAAAATTGAAGGCGGCACACTGATTTCAGTGAGGGGTTGTGACATCATAGAATAGAGAACCAGGCTGCGGGCACACACAGACTTCCGTGTTTAATGAATAATACCTGAGCATCAGCCTTCGTAATCAAATTTCATAAATAAAATACCAGAAGTTTGCATGCACAATTTCAGGTCACATTTGTTTTCAGGAGACTCATGATGGACAGGCTGTCTGTATTAATCGGGAATTTATTCAAAGCTACGTGCCCAGCACCACAACTGAAGGAGCTTGTCCTAGACAGTTTACCTTCCAGGCTGATCAACAGTCACTGAGTTGTGGGCAGAAAATGCTATGTCTGTGGAGAAGACCAAGAAGGTCTTAAATTAAGCTTTTCAGGTATTTATAGAGTGCTCATTGTACATAAAGATTGGTTGTGATCCATGCTTTTGAAGTTCCCTGCCAGAAGAGCTGTGGTAGACCTGGGCTGCAGGAGGAAGGAGCCACACCAGTGGTGAGGTGTGGGAGAGCTTCCAGAGAGTGTTCTCTTACATGTTTTGTATTTTATAAATCCTCTATGATCCCTATATCAGCATCTCATAAGGCAAGGGGTAGTGGGGTGGCGTTCAGGCTTTATCACGTCTTCAGTTTTATGGAGAATCAGGAAAAGAGTCAACCATCCTGAACATTGTAATTTCCGAGTTTCTGGGGGTAACTTCGCAGGACTTGCTAGTATTCTTTAAGCCAGCCAGGAAAGCATCAGAGTTTTATTAGGAAGATTGTACATTCAGGAGAGTAAATCGTCCTCACTGTTAGAAGGCTGAGGCCACTTTCCCCTGACTTGAGGGACTTTGCAAAGCACACTGGCAGCCCTCTGAACTGCTGGATGGTAGACTGGGGTCGTTGACTGTCTTTTAAGAACTGCGCCTTACTTGCACACATGTAAAGCTAAACAAAAGACCAACATGTGTGCACTCATAAGGATGTCAGAGTCTACAAACAGACTTTTCTCGGATGCCATCTCAAAATTGTACCCCATCTGCAGCTCGGCTTTCCCATCTGTGTTTAGTCTTGTGCTCTGTGGGCCCAAGGACAGCAGTAAAGTCAACTATATTTATCACACGTGAATTGTGCCTACTTTAATTGAAAAGCTTTTTTTATGGCACAGAGGTAAATAGACTGATAGCTCCCTGCCTATATAATCACAACCCATTTACAGGTTGATACCTCGTTTTCAAAATGCTTAGAGAGTTGAAGTGTTTGGGGTTTTGGATCGCCTTGAATTTAGAATATTTCGGTCTATCTAAAATGAGCTATCTTTAGTATAAGTCCCATGTGCAAACGTGAAATTAATTTTTGTTTTCAGGATACCATATCGTGTGAAGTGTAATTTTGTGCGCTATTTTTAACAGTTTTGCGCAGGAAATGAACTTCCCTGTCATGTCGTTTTCCCCTTACAGATCTATATTAGCTATTTTTCTATCGCTATGATGAAACATTATGACCAAGACTACTTATAAAAGAAAGCACCCTAATTGGGCATATGGTTCCAGCAGGCTAGAGTCCATGATAGCAAGGGGAAGGCACAGTGGCAGGAATAGCTGAAAGCTTATATATTGATCTATAAGCAGGAGGCACAGAGTCCCGGGATGGCAGGAGGGTTTTGAAACCCCAGAGCCCAGCCCCTGGTGACACACTTCCTCTATCAGAGCCGCACTTCCAAATCCTTTCCAATCAGTTCTATCAACTGGTATCATGTGTTTCAATAGATAAGCCCATGGGGGCCATTCTCCTCCAGATCACCACAGGATGCTATAGACAACCTAAGTTTCACACTTGAGAGCACTCAAATTTATGGCATTCAGAGCAGAGTGTACCAGGACCCTGTCCATAGCAGCCTGAGAGGAGGGGCAGGCCCTTGTTTTGGTTTGGAGTCAAAGATGCAGTAGAGAGATCTGGTTAACCCATCCCCAGGACTCTGGGCCATAGGAAGGCCACAGTTTTTCTACCAAGTTCATCTTGGCCCAACCATGCTGCTCATATTCTCTCTTTCACTTGGAAACCTGTCTAAACAAACAGAGGCTACAGAGGTGTTGTTTGACTAGGTCTACAGTCAAATGCTGTTCTTTTCTGTGCCTCTATGGATTGGCCTTCTTGTTCTGGAACTCCCACCATGGATATTCTTTCTTAGAGCTTTGGTTGCATTCTTTGTCTTAGTTTCTGAAGTATATTTCTCACTACGTACATAGGAGTAAATTATTAATGCCTGTGTTTTTGCTGCACCAGGCAGAGTGTGACATATAGCTTTCCCAAATGAATTTGTTTTACCCTTATCCTGCTTGGGTGATATAGATGGAGACTTCTGTCCCACAGTGTCCCAGAGCTGGTCAATCCTAAAGAAATACACAGAGGCTTATATTAATTATAAAATATTTGGTCTATTAGTTAGGCTTATTATTAACTAGCTCTTACATCTTAAGTTGATCATTAATTCTTGTCTGGGTTAGCCATGTGGCTTAATACTTTTTCTCAGTGTAGCATTCTCATCTTGCTTCCTTTGCATCTGACTTGTAACTGCCTTTCCTCTTCCCATAATTCTCCTAGTCTGATTGCCCCACCTATAATTCCTGCCTTGCTACTGACCAATCAGTGTTTTATTGAACAAATATGAATGACAAATCTTTGCAGTGTACTAGAGCATTATCCCACAACATTTCCCCATTTTTTCTTTTCAAAGCAAGAACCCTAAACCTATCTCCTTTGTTTAGCTTTTTTTCCTGACCATTATCTTTAACAAATTGTAAACAACATGCTAAACAAAGAGAACATCTGTAATCCATTTTTCAGGGGAATGTGTGCGTAGTTTACTAGGTTACTTCCTGCTGATTGGAGGTGCTGATATTCTTAAGGGAACCCAAAGAAAATTTAGGATTATAGTCAAGTCCTGACTGGAGTATTCTATGAAGCTGGATCATCTCAGCCAGAAGCCTTGAAGCTGTTCTGAATGCAGAACTCAGACAAAACTGCAACAGAGGTGCTCTGAGACATTGGATAAATTGGGCTATCTGCTCCTATTGGAGACTTTTCAGGGAGGTCTACCTTAATGAAACCTTATTTTTCTTAACACAGAATGAATCCACAGCCTCTCATTTCCTGTGGAAATGAAAGCAAAATCACCTTTCCAAAATAACATATCTTTTGACTTAAATTTTGAAGTCAAGGCATTTACAAAATACATAGGTTATATTAATCTAGCAGCATTTATAATCAAATATTTTTTAGCAGCTATTGTTCCTTCTTCAGCAATCAAACAATTCAAAGACAACACAAAAACATATAGTATCCAGATTCTCTGTGTATTTTTCATTTTTATGCGGAAGTTAAGCAGAGTGGATGGGAGCTAGGGGCACTAGTGCTTCCTCCGAATCCAGGTATTTGGGTTTGGGTTCCAGTTCTTAGAGCTGGAATTCCAGTCCCAGCTCTGACCTAGAATAGTGGCTTAAAAAACCTCAGGCAAACAGATTTTTTATAAATATGTATCCCAAAAGTTGGGCACCAAATGAAGCATGGTTAATAGAAACTCAGAGACGGATAGTGAAGATCAGCCTGAAGACGAGAAAAACAAAGCAGCCAGCCACTGACTCTTACCTTGACCTCAGTCTGAAATGGCGATCCTGCCTCTAGGAATCTCAGAATGAGACTGAGACTGAGAGCTGTCTCCTCCCATTTTATAGTCCTCTCTAGTTCTGGGATTAAGGATGTGTACCACTACTGCCTGGTTTCTATGGCAAGGTGGTGTGGCTACTGGGATAAAAGGTGTGTGCCATTGCAGCCTGGTCTGTAAGGCTGCCCAGTGTGGTTGTTTTTACTTTTCTGATCTTCAGGCTAGCTTTATTTATTAAAATACAAATTAAATGCCACTATAGGGTGGAGCTGCTGTACAGTAGACTTTGCCTTGGCTTTGAGTGGAAGAAACTTGTAGTGAGGAACAACAGACCGATGAGAGAACAGGGCTCCCACACCATGGCGTTGGTGCTGTACGGGAAAGCAAAGCTTAAGTTTTGCCCAAGAAATAGTTAGTGCTCAATATTTTATTGTTGGTTTTAGATCACAGGGACCAACTGCAGGTGCTCCTTGAATGTAAATTAGAAATACTGTAATTGGAAAATGTGCTTAGTCTATGTAACCCCTTGAAAGTCATAGCTTAACAAACTGGCTCATAGGGTATAGGTTGGTTGCCCTGGAATTGGCATACCTGACTCTGCCTCAGGTCACAGAAACTGCCCAGCATGTGGAGAGCATTTAGAGCTACGTGGAGAGCATTTAGGGCTACATATGACAGGCCAGAGAAAAGACTAATGTTTGGAATTCAGAGATTGGCTTCTACTGAATGCTTCTGGGGTTCTGTTTGTGCACCATTGAAATGCTGAAAAGTAAGCAAAATGAAACCAAACTAGCTGTAAGTTCGGGACCTGTAGAGTGGACAGATGTTAGTTGTAAACAAGGGACTCCAGGTCAGAAGCGCTGAGTGAGTTGTAACTCTGGTTGGTGTACAAAGCCTTTGTACAAAGCCCAGCCCAGGGAACAGGAGTGTCCACTCTAGAGAGCTGCGTCCTGACCTCCTGAGAAGCATGACTGTCATGAAACATAGTTCCTTCTTACTTTGGCGTTGGTGCTTCTAAATTGTCTGTTTGATCCCTCAGCCCTGGGAGCCTCTTCGGGCTCTGTAACTTTTATATTTGAAAGGCCTTTAATCTCAGCAATTTATAGAGGTGTTGGTGGTGGTGGTGGTGTTTTTGCAGAAATTTACAAGAACTGCTTCAAACTTACGTTGTCCTCGGCAAGCACTGTTTTGAGGGCGAGCAGGACACAGGCGAGGGAGGGGCTCATTCGAGCTGGTTTGAGTGATCAACACCGTGCTCCTTTGGGAATCTAGGAAACTGGACGGTCATTGTGGGAACCTAGGATGCTGGGCTGGTCTGCCCATCGCTGCTTGAAAGTTTGTTGCCTGTAAATTTGTTTTCATTAAACAATTAAGGCCCATGTACTTCTAAAATCAATCCATCATTTTACATATAAAATAGTAGGTTTGCCCTTGTATTCAATTGATAAAAATCTATAGGCATGTGGAACAATTTTTCTAAGATCTCTGCCTTGAAATGAAACTGTATTTTCAAGATGTGTACATTAGAGTTCATTTGGTTATGGTCAAACTTTGTTAGAAAAGATTAAAAGCTGGTCTCAAACTGCCCGCCACCCCTACCAGCAGCACAGGTATTCGTGATTGCCGAGGTCACTGCTAATCCAGTGATCCCTGATAATTCTCCTTTTCTTGATTATGACACTCAATAGGGCAGTGGGGAGTAAGGTAACATATACCTGCGTATTTTGTTCATTTCACTTAAAGCATTATAATGTTCAGTTTAAAATGTAATAAAATTGTTCGCTTATTTTTATATCAGCCATATTATTTTTAATATGTTGTGTGACTGTCATATGATCTGAAAGTTTCCCATTTTGCTCTATTTTCTTGGATGTCAGAGGCCACACTATGGTGCTCACTACACTCAGGGAACTTTCAACATCACTCAGCAGATCCAGCTCTCTAGTACTAGTGACAGGCTCCACTGTGATGTGGCCTGAGATGCTGAGATGCTTTGTAAGGCAAAGTTACCGATGGATGTTATTTAGACCTGCCTAGTAGGCAGTCCAGGCTTCCTGGTGGGAGGGGCCTGCATCTAGTGCCTGTTCTCTACTGGACCTTAGCTGGAGGTGGTGAGTTTTGTCCTTATTGAGGACTCAACCCTCATTCTGAGAGTGTGCTGGAAGTGGCAGAATTCCAGCCCAGGTTCTTTAGCCTCCTGCTCTTTACAACTAAATATTACAAAATTTAAAAAAAGAGAAAACCAAGCAAAACTAGACTTTTATTATTTATTGAATTTATTTTACACAGTTTCCTTTGTTCCCTTAAGTACGTGGGTGCTATCAAGGAGACGGATGGTTGTGATCTGAGCATATCTGTCACTGTTCTCAACCACACTTCATGAATTACGCCCCTGTTGCAACTGGGGTAGTGGTGTACAGGGCCAAGGCGCTGCTCTGCTGGCCAGAGATTCCAACACTCGTGGATGCAAAACAGACCCGGGAACATTGCAGTGAGACTGGAAGAGGCAGATCCAGCTCCAAGTCCACATCTGGACAATTATTACCCTGCCCACCTCTAGGGTCTAAGGGAAAGCACAAGGGAAAATATATATGACACATGTCAATGCTGGGGCATGCTAGACAGTGAATAGGAATCAAGACTGTAACAAATGCCAAGGCGGAAAGGTAATGTAACTCAATTGATATTCACAGCTTTGTGCTGTCCTTTGGATATGGTGTGGGACCCAAAGGCTTCTATGTCTCTTGGGTCCATTCTCCAGCTCTGCCCTGGAAGCTGGTGGGACCTTTAAGAGGCGTGACATAATAGGAGACATTTGTGTGCTTGGGGGATGCTATCTGAACCCAAGGACAGCCTTTCTTTGACTTCCCTGACAGAGGGGAGTAGCTTGTCCCTCCTTTAAGCTCTTCTAAAAAGGGATGGATTTGCAGCTGCGGGAGAGTTCTTTCCGTACATGACAAGGCCCCAGGTGCAACCCTAGCAGTGCAAAACAAACAAGCAAACAGACAGACAATAACACACACACACACACACACACACACACACACACACACAAAATAATGGTTCTACATAGCCAGACTTCCAAACAGTGATACAAAACAAACTTCTTTGTAAGTTGGTTTTCTAAGGTATGTGTAATAGGAAGTCAAAGCTGTTTGACATCCCTCTGACATACATGTTTAGATGAGTTCAGCAAAGGTTTTTCAGTGCTGTTGACTTCAGCTACCACCTGCTTGGGTGCAGGTGCAGCTCACCTGGCATTGCAGGTGGGTTTCTGTCATATTGTGCCATTTCACGTAGGCAGAGTTGGAGCTTTGGAAGTCACTCTGACTCTCTGCTTTGCCTTTCCAAAGCCCTGTGAAGTGATGTTCTTGTCTTCAGGCTGTCTCTGGCTTCAGTGTCCTGTTTCTGTTCCTGCCCACCCAGGAGAGGAACAGGAGCTAGATGAAACCTGCTCAAGAAGCCAGGACTTCCTACTAGAAAGGCTTAAATCGCACCCCTAATTTTGCTTTACAAAACATCCCAGCTTCTGCATGGAGCCTGCTCCTGTTACCAGCTGTTTGCTAGAGCAGAGAGATGGTGGTGGTTCCCTTAAACGTGCATTTTCCAAAGTGACTAACTTATATGCTGATCAGAACTGAACAGAGAGATAGTTCCCAGTGACCTGGGGGCATTGACCCCTTGGCTGGGTGAAATAGGGTCCTGTGGAGTAGGGTCTAGGTGAGACAGTGGACAGAGTTTTGTTTGCTTGAGCTTTGCTGTGCCTACTTGAGATGCTGGAAGCTTAGCAGTTAACAAAGAAATGTCTTTGTACTTACAGTGCTTATATGTGAGGGCATATATAGACTGTGAGAATTTTTAATAGAAAATATTACCACACGCTGGTAAATTCTGTTCAGAAAAGTGTAGGAAATGTGAATAAGGAGACTCTAGAGTATGTAAGTAACCGACTGGGGAAACTTTTGAGTCTCATGAGGAATGCCTGTTGTCGGGTGCAGATTCTGTGTGTGGTGAACAATGAAGCAGGGACAGTCCTTATCATCTGACCTCATGACTATAGCTTTAAGGTACTGCCTTGCCTACTGCTATTGTCTTTGCTGTACTCTTCTACTTCAGTCTCTCTTGACCAGCCAACCTTTGATAGGTGCTCCCACCATGGCTGGCCTACCTTTGAGAGGTACATGCAGTGCTGGGATGGGTCAGAACAGGTGTATTTAATGCTTAATTGTTTTTGCAATAATTACCAATATTCTTGAAGCTTCATACTGGGAACAACAGGCTATGGGCAACTGGTTTAGATGAGCAGACCCCATTTCAGAGCTGTCAAGACAGTGGGCAGCCGGTCCTATAGAGTATACCCTATCACAAGGCTGCTAGGGCTTTGGGCACCTAGTCCAGCAGAGTGTACCCCAGCTCAGGGCTGCCGGGCCATAGGCAGCTAGTCCAGCAGAATATATTCCAGGCTGAGGACCCCTATTCCAGCAGAGCATATCCCATCTGAGAATGGCCCAGGCTATGGGCACTGGGTTCAGCAGTTACAGCCCCTCTGAGAGCTTCCCCAGCTATGGACGGCAGGTCCAGAAGAGTGTACTCTGTCACAGTGATAATGTGGGAGGCCAGCTGTAGAGATATAGAAGGCTTGCTCATTAAATCTTCGTTTCCTTGGTATGGAACTTACATTGCAAGTTTTTCAGGGAACCTTTGAGATCAGTGTTATCAGATCAGTCTCTGTTTGAGAGCCTGGACCAGGTGGAGTTCAGCAAGCACCAGTTTCCTCCCGCAGCATCCCTGATGCAGCTGTGGTCCATGAGGGCTTCGACACAGACTCCCATGGAGAAGATCCTGAAGAAGACAGAGAAGGACTGTCTTCACATGATTTCCTACACCCTGGGCTATAGACTTTTGGTGGAGGGGACATGAAAATTAATTCTGGATGGAATGACCCATAAGAACACCCAAGAAAGGCCCAGCCCAGGGGTTTGGATGAAGAAGGAAGAGAGTGGGAAGCAAAGAAGTGTGCCTAATGCTGAGTTGATGAGCCAGGCACTAGGGTGTGGTGATAGAACTGGAAGGGCTGCAGCTGGACTGACAACAGGCCAGATGTGCTCAACCACATCAGTTTCCCCATCTCTATAGTGGGAAATAATATAATAATCATAAATATGTATGAGATAAATGTATACAAAGTGTTTGGAATGTTACAGGCATGACGTTAGCACTGATGGTTTCATAATCACTACTTGCAAACTCTGTGCCCCACACCTCTGTTTCCTGGGGGTGGCTGTTTGGATGTCCTTAGCCCCATAATCTCATAGGAAGCGGCACTATTAGGAGATGTGGGTTTGTTGTAGTGGGTGTGGCCCTGCTGGAGGAAGTGTGGCACTGTGGGGCAGGCTTTAAGATTTCCTATGTTCAGGATGCTATGCAATGTCTCAGTTGACTTCCTGTTGACCAAAAGATGTGGGACTCTTAGCTACTGCTCCTGCACCTGTCTGCCTGCTCCCAGCCACGCTCCTCACCGTGATGACCATGGGCTGAATCTCTTCAACTGTAAGCAAGCCACACCAATCAGATGTTTTCCTTAGAAGAGTTGCTGTGGTCATGGGGTCTCTTCACAGCTATAGAAACCCTAACTACGATACTAGGGACTTTGCTGTTGGATAGTCAGCCCTCCATGCATGTAGATTCAGTATCTCCGAGCTTCACTACTAGGTGTTAGGAAAATAGTATCTGTTATGAACAAATGCAACATGCCCCTTGTCCTTGTCTTCAGACCACCTAGAACAGCTGGCCATGCTGTCATGTCCTCAGCACTTCTCGTGTTATATCATGTCTAGCAAGGATGTAAGGTGCACAGACAGATGAGCATGGGGACCCAGAAAGCACAGGCAGAGAGAAGTTGCTTTGCTTTGAGCAACTGGAGTCTTCTTATTTCTCACCTGCACTGGTTGCCCTCTGCTTACTCCGTGCTCAAGAAACAATTGCTTCAGAAATGTGTCATGCTGGTTTGTCCTGATCACAGAAGTAACAGATGCTTATTGTTGATGTCTGGGGAACAGAGAACATAAAGCTTCCTATCTGTCACCATTTACATCTTAGGACGTGCATTTCAATATGTTTATTGACAAAACAAACCTGGTGTACCCTGAAGGCAGGGTTTACCAGCCAGCATCTTTTCACAGAATGTATCGCAAGTGTTCCAAGAGATCTCCAGTTTGCTCCTTGTCACCCCAGCACAGCCTCACTTCCTGGGCTCTAGAAATGTCTAGATGGACATCATAGTAGAGTGAGCACTTGGGAATTCAACTGTAATAAGCAAGAGAGCAAGAAGACGTTCTAGAAGAAATAGCAGGCTGAACTGAGCAGCAACAGACCCAGTTTTATCAGTACAGAGCTATGTCTCTCTCCTATGCATTCCCCTGTACCTCATCTATGGCTACACGTCAGGAAAGGTCGTGCCTCTTTGGAAGAACAATTTACCCAGAATTCAGTCTGCTGCAGGTAGATGTACAAGATTCAAGTATGTCTGCAGGCTCTGCCTGTACAGATTAGCCCTGCAATTGAAAAAGACTGCAGGAGAAAGGTTGCTGAGTCTCTGCACGTGCTTCTCTGCCAGTGATGTCCATCGAGCTGGCGAAGCGGGCTCTGAACCAGTGAACCCGTGCCATCTCTTGCTCTTGATGTCTTGTTTTAAGGTCAGAGGGTGGCCCAGTGCGCGAGTCAGCAACCACTTCCTGTTGTTTATGTCCCGCTTTGGGGCAACCACAGGTCAGTCTGTGTCAGAGCTAATCTCTGCTTAACATAAGTGCCTTGGCAGGAATAAATTATTCAGTACCCTGCATTTTGTTTTTCTTCTTTTTCCTTTTAAAAAATGTGTACCAAAGCTTTGGCCTCCCTGTATTACCCAGCTCAGTCTCCATATTCTAATCAACAGAAATCTGCCGACAAATAGTACAGCTTGTCCATCTCCATCACAGTTTTGTCTCTCTCTGTCATTTTTTTTCTTTAAAAATCACATATCATTGTTAACTTTTGTAATACCTTACACTATTGTGTCAATACTGATGGGCCCAGCACTCAGTACCTCTGTTACTTTACAAAGCGATTAATAGGGTGATTTGGGCTCATAGGCATGAGTTTTAGAAATACTCTGTAGTATGGTGTGGTGGTTTAAATAGGGATGGCCCCCATAGGCTCATATATTTGTTCTTTAGGGAGTGGCACTAAAGGCCCAGTGTGTCTCTCTTCTCGCTACCTTCTGCAGCACTGTGTCTGCGGGTGTGCTGCTGTGCTGGAAAGGGATGAAACTCTCAATGTAAGACCTGATTAGGAGGCTCTCCTTCATAAGAGTTGTGTGGTCATGGTGTCCCTTCACAGCAGTGTAACACTGACTACCACAGATGGCTTTGGCGTCTACCTAGTCCAAAAATTAAAAATTAGAATGCTGAATCATTCCCAAACCCGAAATGTTTTAAGCATCGTTTCTAATAATCTATGCAGAAAATCCCATATGTAACTGAGCCACCAATTATAGCCTAAAAGATCTGCTAACGTTCGTGTCTAAAATTGCCTTCCAGGACATGTGTATGAGTGATAAGAGAGTTCTGCTTGTCGATAAGCAGTGGTCACTGAGTCTGGAAGACCCTGAAATGTTTCTCATCCCGAGCATTTCATATAAGGATTGCATGTGTGAACTAGTAAGAGGTGTCAGACACGGGTGCATGTAGACATGTCCTTCTCCATGAGCACAGAACAGGTCTCCGGACATCAAGCCCAGACAGACCATACCTGACGTCAGCTTCAACAGCTGTTGGTGACTTTTTATCTTATTACTATTATGATTATTTTGGTAGCTGATGTTGGAAATATAAGCTTTTAAATATGGAATTATGTCCTTGGCAGCTATCCTGGGACAGAGCGAGTACCTCAGTGGCTGACCTTGCCTCCGGTCTCACACATTTCATCGTTCATAAGACCTCCACGTAATTCTCGTCACCATAATTTTACCCCATATTCTCCAGGAGCAGCACCAACCAGGACGCGAGGCTCAGCCCCTCAGCTTCCCTTGCTGAATGAGGAATTTCCCCTACAGATGCTGTGGTTCATGGAGTAAGCATTTTCCTGCAGAGCCTCCACCCTGCAGTGGACAGGCGGCAACCCTGCCCCTTCAACATAGCCCGTCTGCCCTTCGCTTCCTGGATGTCTCTTGTGTCCCCCCTTTTTGATACCTACTCTTGCTTTCAGATATGGGTATCTAGTGCCTTCTCTGTGTCAAAGCCAGAGCCCAGTCTGACTTTGGGTGTCTCCCCAAAGGGCCACCTCCCTCCCTTTTCCAATGGCACAACAGCTTGTTCCCTGTAGCGCTTCTTCAATGCATGTGGTAAACAACCACCATATGGCCAGCATGGCAGCCTATGGGTCCTTGTATTCAGAAACGCGTTAGTTCATCATGTATAGTTCCCAGCAGAGTACAGACCATTTGTTCCTCCTAAATCATAACAAGATGTCCTCTCATATGAGCACAACAGACACTACCTTACAAGCGCATAGAACTAGGGTCCTGGCTCCATATGCTTTTCCCTGCGTGTCTGTCATTGAGTTTTACAAATGTTTGCGAAATGCAACTGCATTAGAGGCCCCAGGGTCCTCTGCGCTGCTGTGGACAGCTGCATTAGAGGTCTCCATGTCCTCTGCGCTGCTGAGGACAGCTGCATTAGAGGTTCCCGCGTCCTCTGCACTGCTGAGGACTCTGAGGTTTGAGCAGAGGGCTTTCTCCCTTCAGCCATACCTCCACAGGAAAGGGAGTGAAAGGTACTTGCATGCATGCAGTAGACAGCATCACTCACTCACTCTCTGCTCAGGAGATCTGAAATCATTGGTTCTTTAGGGGCAGGCATTTGGGGATTGACTGGTACAAGGACTGAGCACCACGGATATTGATGGCAGGACAGCGGGGCTGGGGCACAAACGTTTTTAAGATGCAGACTCTACAGAAGCATACTTGAAGAGGCGAAAGAAGTGAGGAGCAGGCTGAGGTGGGTGGCTTCGTTCTTACCCAGAGCCGTTGTGATGTCTGGGCCTGGGCTGCCACTGGGGCCCATGTCTGGGTTCATGAGTCTTAGGCAGCTGAGGTACCTGTTGATGTCCATGGCTCCTGATACCACCAAAGACCTAAAGGATAGGGCTGTGAAGAATTGACCTCACCTGTTACTGCAGCCACACTAGGGAGAGCTGGTCCTGCCCCTTACCAGTTGAAGCACTCAGGAGAGATGGTCCTACACCTTACCTGGGCAGCACCACAAAACTGACTGTGTTCACAGGGGCATGAATGAGCTGGCCCTAAGGGCATTAGAATTGGAGAGCAGGTCAGGCCCTTCTTGTATGCCATGGGGTGGCATGGGTGAGAGAAAGATGCCCTCCTCCTATTGCCCCTTGTCACCTGCAGCAGGTGGAGGACCTGACCCAACCCCTCATCAGCTGCAGCACTCAGCAGAACAGGCCCTGTGCCTCAGGATGGCACAGTAGAGTTGACTCTGTAGACAGGGGCACAGGTGAGCCAGCCCTAGGTAAATGAGAGGAGTAAGCTGATAACTGCCTTCCTCCTCTGAGGCATGGTGGTAGAAGCAAGTGAAAGCTCCCCCCTCTTGCTTCTACTGCCTTCAGCTGACAAGGGAGTTGACGCTTTCCTTACCGACTACAACATTTGGGAAACACAGGCCCTGTACCCCGTCTGGGCAGCACAGAGGAGCTGACCCTGTTTATAGGGGAATGGGTGAGCCGGCCCTGAGAATGTGACATGAGAGGCTCTGCTTCTCATCTGCCATACAGTGTCATGGGCAGGGAAGTCATGCCCTCCTCTCTATGCCTGAGGCAGGAGAGAGCTGCCCTGCCCCTCTCCAGGAGAACAGGACTTGCACTTTGCTTGGGCAGCACAGTGAAGCTGACTATGTTGGCAGAGGGGTGGATGAGCTAACCCCAAAGTTGTGGGCATAGGAGAGCTGTCCCCACTACTCCTCTGATGTGGGATTCCCCTCTGTATGCTTTGAATACCATTGGTTAATAAAGAAACTGGCTTGGCCTCATAGGGGAGAAAGAAGGGCAGAGTCAGAAAAAAACCATGTTGCCCTGTCAGAGAAAGATGCTGGTTGGAATCTTGCTGGAAAGCCACAGCCATGTGGCAATACACAAATTACTAGAAATGGATTAAATTAAGATTTAAGAGTTAGTCAATAAGAAGTTAGAGCTAATGGGCCAAGCAGTGATTTAATTAATACAGTTTGTGAGTGGTTATTTTGGTTCTGTACGGCCAGGACAAACAAACGGCCTTCTGACTACACTCCTCTGTCATGTATTATTAAAAATAAAACACAGAACTCTTTTCCAAATTATCAGTAAATTTGAATTGTGTTATCTAGAGCCAGGTGTTAGCCTCTGTCCATTTATTTTACCTTTTATCACTAACTTTGTATTACTGTGTGTCAGTTGATTAAAACATTTTGTGAACCCCCTGCTAATATGTGTTTTTAGGTAGTTCCTGCTACTAGATTTCCAATTCTATTGGGCTCTGACACCAAACTTGGAACATCTGAAATACAAAAGCCACAGAAGCTGCCCAGGGAAGGCCTTGGGTAAGTGGGTCCTAGTGATTTCAGCAAGAGGAGAAAATGGCCAGACTTCAGCACTAAGATGAATACAATGTTGTGCTTATCTGACAAAGTATATGGTGTGAAGAGGAAACATGCCCACAATTACATTTGTAGAATTAAATAGAGGCAAAGGAGACAGGGCCCCTTCTCCCAAGGCTAAGTCAGGACTGAGAAGGCAGAAAGATGAAGGAAGATGGTCAACCTTTCCCTAGGCTTGGAACATTTTGATGGGCTCACCTTCCCTGCTTCCTCCCCCCCCCCAACTTTTTGCTTTTTTTTCCCTTTTGATTTCAATAGAAATTTCTTCTAGATTTTTCTGCCTACCTGCAGCAGAGATGTGTAACTGAAGCAATTCTCTATGGCAACCAAAAGACCCACTGAGAAGATGGGTGATGGTTTGGAGATGATTTTGTTGTTGCAACCTGAGAAAAATGTGCTGCCCGCAGGGAGTGAGCAGAGTTGTCCTGGCTGGTGAGCATCATGCAGGGCAGAGGACTGTACCCTCCTTCGCCTGACAGAGGAATGACAGAGCTTGAAACGAGCCAAGGCTTAGAGACATGCTTGATGAAATGTAGGTAATGGTCATCACGGCAATATCCCAAGCTTGCTTTGTTTACTAGAAACTGCACTTGGTAACAATATTCTTTTTACCAGACATAAAACATAGAGAGAAAGAAAGAACAGGGCAAAAGAGAAAGGGAAGAAAGTGGGAAAAAGAAAGAAAAAAGATGATAACAAAGGCCTAGGTGACACAAAGATAGGGTCTGACTTCAGTAACATGCAGTTGTCACAATGGATATTATATTGAATTTTTATAAATACCGAGAATGCAAGAAGAAAAATCTTCTCTTCAAAACCATGAATGTTGATCTCATGTATCTGAATCTTATAAACGCTTTATGAATCATCTGGTTAGGCAACAGCTAAAGGAAATACTTAGGTTGTAAATAAAAGATTTAATAAAATGGTAAATAAACTTGTTTTAGAATAATTTGTGTCTGTTCTAGGGTTTGGCATGAAAGGTCTCTGACTGATGACAAGGCAAGCAGGCATGTGCTCATTCATGTACAATTGAAAGACTGGCAGAATTCAAGTATTACAAATTTCCGTGTGAAAAATAACAGAAAAAAGTTATTCAAGCCAGATTAAAAAATGTTCAATAGTCAGGATGCTGAATTTTCAGAGTTTTGTTTCCTGGAGCAGTAGCCTACTCCTGTGGTCCCTCTTCTCTCCTGGAAGTTCCTGAGCCAAGAAAAAATACTAATGTCCAAGAAAAAAGAAAGTGGAGAAAAAAAGGAAGATTTATTAAACCCAGTGTAGGTGGACTTTTCTTTCCTATAGTCACTCCTCAAATAAATACATTAATTATATTATTATAAATATTAATTATAAATATTCAGCCTATAGCTTAAATTTGTCTCCAGACAGCTCTTACAACTTAAATCAACCCATTTCTATTCATCTGTGTGGCCCTGAGGCTCCTGTACCTCATGTATGAACTTCCCATGGTGCCTCTTCCATGTCTGACTCATGACTCCTCAGACTCCACCCTTCTTCACAGCACTGTCTCTGCCCCCAAAATGCTGCCTAGCTGTCAGCCACTCAGCTTTTTCTTAACTAGGAGAGCAACACGTCTTCACAGTTTACAGAAGTAGCATTCCACACTAACCCAGTCCTTGGGAACTGTACTAATGGGTTGGTGGCTATCCCGTCCTAGGAGTCCCCAGATGACTAAGGGCCATCAGAACTCATTCATCCATTGACGATGGGATAAGCAAGCCACAGTTTCAGGGAGAGAAGAACATGCTCCAGTGTCAACATGAAGACGAGGGAGATGCTCTAACAAAGCAGAGTGTGAGAGGGAAATATTTACACAACTGTGATTTAGAAATGAGAACCGTCTTAAGGACCTAACTGAAAGTCCACTTTTCTACCCTGCACCCACAGTGACAGAGCCACTTGGATGTCAGTAAACTGTGACCAGCCCCTGCATCACTTTTTTTTTCTGTTTGCCCGTGTGTACAAGTTTTCTTTTTATCAAGACATTAGCTTTGTATTGGGAGCCATCTCATGGGCTAATCTGACTAAATCACCTAGTTACAGACTTTTCCCCAACGTTGTCACAGGGGTCAGGGTTATAGACAACTGCTTTGGGGTAGATGTATTTCAGCTCATAACATTTATATATAATTTATTTGATGACATAGTGCACCTATGAAGAAAGATAAATAAGTTATGTGTCCAATCCTAGCATTCAGGAGGCTGCAATACAAATATTGTAAAGCCAAGGCCAGCCTGTGTCCCTGCCTCAAAAGTTAAGGGTGGTGTGGGGGGGGGCATGGTGATTTGAAGGTAGAATGCTTGCCTTGGTATGTGTAAGGCCATGGGTTTGATCCCAGAAACATAAGGAAGGAAAAGCTAAACTTGTACTGACTTAGATGCATACATTTTTAACAACATCAAAATAAGATCTTAAAAAGTATGAAGAATCCTATTACACTGAGAGTGCTGAGGAAGCGAAGATCAGCAGCCACGGAAAGAGCCTTGCTGTTGTATTTCAGCATGCTGCTTGCCGTAGGTTACTTCCGCTACTGTGATAAACACCAGGGCCAAAAGCAACTTGGGGAAGAAAGGGTTTATTGCACTTACAGGTTATGGTCCACCGTGAAGAGAGAACAGGGCAGGAACCTGAAGGTGAAACCATGGATACACACTGCTCATAGCTTGCCTCCTCTTGGTTCACTTAGCTTCTTGCTTTCTTACTCAACCCAGGAGGACCACCTACCTGAGGTTGACACTTGACATACTGTGCAGGGTCTTCCCACATTGATCGTTATACAAGATAATCTTCTGCTGAATTTCCTGCAGGTCAGTTTAGTGAAAGAAATTCCTTGAGATTCTGTCTTTCGAGATGACTCTAGCTTGTGTCAAGTTGATGAAAACACACTAGCACGGTTTTCAGTGTTCTAGACACTACACAGGTCAGACTAAGACACAAGAGGTATGTAGATTAGGACGGGGAAAATAAACATTTCCTAGTACCTGACTGACTATGTAAAACCACAGGACATCTGCAGGATGTTTCTGAAACTTCCTGAATTCATCAAGGTGCCTAAATAAAGGAACAGCACACAAATTCAGTCACATTTGTATGTGTAACTACCAGGAGTATATGGAGACCAAAATGAAAACAATTCCAATATTTACAAGGGCTCTAGAAATGAGATATGCAAGGATAATGAGATACTTCTTAGGATTACATCCTAAGAAGTATGTAATCTTCATACAGAAAAAAAAAACACAGAAAAGCGTAATGTATAATTCCATGTATATTGGAGGGTGTCTACTTGTGAGGTGAAAAATTGGACAGAGAATGACAGGGATCCACCTGCTCATCTGTGGGCTGGATCCCTAACAAAATCCTAACAAAAGTTTTATAGTTGAAGACATAACTG
The DNA here is from genome assembly GCF_014885135.2 of Alexandromys fortis. Classification (NCBI taxonomy): domain Eukaryota; kingdom Metazoa; phylum Chordata; class Mammalia; order Rodentia; family Cricetidae; genus Alexandromys; species Alexandromys fortis. Next base: position 1,650,934 of record NW_026067918.1, read on the forward strand.
TGTGAAACTGTTATCTGAATGATTTAGGACCTAGAATAGTGGACACGATTTAGGAAAGAAGCAGAAAGTTAGAGTGGTTCAACTAACACATTTCCAAACCTATTTTCTAGGTATAATGATCACAGCAAGATACCTCAATCAGAACGGAGAACCCCAGAAGTAAACTAGTGTGATTATGTTGAAGTAGTTTTAAATAAATATACCAGAGCCTCATTTGGGAAAGAAGGTACTAGAACAATTGAGCATCAATAGGACAACAAAAGGAAAGAGAAAAGTCTGAAGTTTAAATCCATACATTATTAAAAAGTGAAAATATAATATGAGAGGCACACACTTTCTGACCCTCCTATCCATGCACACTAGTTACTTTGCTATTGCTATGATAAAACACCACAACCAAGGTAGTTTATAGAAGGAAAGATCTCTTTGGTCTTAAGGGTTCAGAGGGTTCGGGACTACAATGGCAGGGGAGTGTGGCTGTAGGCTGCAGACATGGCCCCTGGAGCTTTATGCTGAATGCTCATATTTTGAACCTTAAACTGGGAAAAGAACATGAACTAGGAATGTGAAACCCAGCCCCCAGTGACCTACATCCTTCCACTAGGCTACATTTATTATGCCTGCCCAAATCGTGCCACCAACAGGGGACCAAAAATCCAAATGCTAGAGCCTATGTGGGACATTCTCATTCAGGCACCACATCGTGTGGCGGAAGCTAAGTTATCATAGGGTCTCTGGGGGAGAAACCCCTTCCAAACTGCATGTCCCGAGCTCCACACTTTAGCTAGGGCCTACGGTCAATATTAGAAGCTGTTTGAGCAGTGTGCTGGTCAATCACAGTGTCAGCCTGGCTGGACTGAGAACTACCTGGTAAATGAGGGACGTCCATATCTCTGTGTGTGTCTGTTTCTAGAGCAGACGGCTCATGAGAACCGGGACCTACGCAATAGATATGTGCATTCCTGAGTTGGTCTCGTGATGGGCTCATATTGGGAGGCCATGGCAAGCATCAAGAGCCACCTAGCCAGAGGAGGTCCTAAGGGCATATCTTGTCCTGACATCTTCTACGTTTCCATTTTCTTCCTTCTTATTCTTCATAAGAAGAAAACCTCTTCTACCATGCTTCCACAAACATGGGACCAAGTAATTGTGGGGCAGATCTTCTGAAAATAAGCTAAAGTTACTAAAACCTCCCATTATTTTATGACAGACATTTTGGTCACAGGAACAAAAAGTAACCAAGACAAAAAGCCAGTTCAAAGTCTCTTTCATTATGTTCATAAAAACTGGTAGATTTAATAACAACAACAACACATACCAAATATGAGAGCCCTTGAGACCTGAGAAGTGATTTTTCTTCTTATTTATTATTTTCTTTTTATAATTTATTTTCTTTTTCTTTATTATTTTCTTTTTATTTATTATTTTTCCTTTTATTTATTATTTTCTTAAAACGACCCAATCCATTTATATGTAATATTTCCACATAGCTTTGGAACACTTTGGGCTTGTTTTGATTTGATTGCTTATGGAAAGATTTGGGGGAGGGCAAGGTTATTCTTGTGCTCAACTAGACTCTTAAAAAAAGATATGAAGTTGAGTCATAATCTGCTTCACTGACTGGCTCAGGAAAATGCCCAAATTCCAGGGGGGTGCTGCTGAAGATGCTAGTAATACAATATTTTTTAAATTAAATATATAAAATGTGCTTGGTGGAAGCCCTATTGCGATCTTGGCAAGAGAGGGTTTCCACCGTGGTGGCTGACTGTTTAAACAACTGATGGTGTCTCCAGCTCATGACTAGCCTAGAGTCACACGGTGGTATGGATGCGGTGTCAAGCCATGCTCTACGCTGCGAGCTTCAGGAAGGCACCGCTGGCTGTGCACGAATGACAGGGTTTCTGGAACTGACCGGCTTCTCTCTCCCACTGAAAGGGCATCCCGTAATACATCATCAACTCTCTAGCCTTAATACACAAGATTGCTAAGATCTTACTTCTCAACAGAGACATGTGTGTGTGTGGACTTGCCTCTCCAGAGCGTTCCCAGGGGTCGTGCCTATGTTAGGTATTACTCAGATCTCAAATAGTGAGGCTCTATGAAGAACAAACAAAGCTGCGGCTGACGGAAACGATGCACGCTCTTCTGCTAACATTTCCTTCAGTTCTTTTGGAATTGTGCCTTTCAGACAGCTGAAAACCTTGATTGCGACAGATTTTATCGTACCTTTGGTTTTCCTACTTCCAACGAGTGTGGACATTTGTCAGAGACTTGAGTGTCACATGGTCTCATTTCTGTAATCATTCACTTAGGAATGGTTCTTCCAGGCCACTCGGGGTGGCCAACCTTGTCCTCCCTCAATGCCTCGCCCCAGCGTGCTGAGTCTGAGCAGCCTTGTACCGCGCTCAGCTTCTCGGGACTGAGTTATCTTTGCTTCAGGTTCTAGCAAAGTCACATGCATGGGCTTCAAGTTGAAGTCTGAAGACCAAACACATCTATTCCATCATAAACTAGAGACCCATGGACCAGGGCCTCCGGGTACCCCAGTAGTCCATGCCAAGGGCAGCTAGCCTGCTTGCCCCTAATGGCACAGGAGTGGCTCTGTAGCAAGGTAAATAGAAAGAACAAAGCCAGTTATAAATCCCGACATGTGGGCAGGGAGAGAGGGAAGAACGGGTAATTGCATTCCATTCCTTGTAAGCCTTTCTTCTTTTGCATTAAAAAAAAAAAACTAGCACACATACAATACACACATCAGTTGTAACAAGCACATAACATAACGGTGCAGTTTATTATAGACAATTATTTGCTCCTTACTAAAGACGACCATTTTTCTCCTTACATTATTGTCTCCCCACCCACCCACCCGAAATGGCCAATATCAATAATTTGTGATACAACTACCCACACTTTCCTTCTGGCTCTTCTAAGCATTTGAAAACACGGAGCTGTGCGCCTTTGAACGGACTGCGTTCTAGAGGTCTTTGACACATCTGTTCCTCACGGTGAGGGCTTTCTTTCGAGGTGAAAGGGGATATAAATAAGCACTCCTGGTAATGACGGAGAACTCAGCTGGAATCCCGTGGGGCCGCACTGCTCAGTCTTTGAAATTCAAGGTAATTTTATAGCACCATCCACACACACAGAACCCACGGAAAATAAAATGCCCCTTGCTTTCTGGTGTTTAAGGCAGAAAAAAAATATATTTTCTCCTAAGTGAAATCTGAGGTCACCTGAAAATTAACCCTTGTTGGCTTGTAGAACACTCAGTGGGTTTGTCTTGCTTAAAACAGGGATTGCAAATACAGGTGAGTGCCTGTAATCCCAACAGTCAAGGACATACTAGAGTTCATAGTTCATACTAGAGATTTTTATTCCAAGCAAGCTCTTTGTTTAAGGAAAAATGATGATTTCTGTATGGTACAACATTTTTTTCCTCATCCCTTCCTTTGTTGGTTGTGTGTGTGTGTTTTCCCCATAAAGGAACTTCATTACTTGACTAAGAGGTAGTAGCACGGTCAACTAATTCTAGGTAGCCAAATGCTAGAAGATTCTATATGATTTGCACAATCAGAAGCTTGTTCAGCAATGACCAAATTATTTTGGTTTCTACAGAAATTGAAATAGACTACCAAATGATGCAGCTATCCTCTTAGAAGAAGCAAAGCAACCACCTTGTAAAGAAGTCTGTACCCCATGCTCATACCCATAACGTTCATATTAGCCAAGATACAGAAATAAAACATGGATCTGCCAGGGATGAATGGGTGAAGATATTGCATTCTGTCCATTCAGTAGAACATTATGTAGTTCCTGCTTCCTACGCAACATTGGATGGGCCTGGAGGACATAATGCTAAGCGAAGCCAGACAGACAGAAGGGAAGCTGAGTGATGTCACTTACACGTGGGGTATTAAAAACAAGTAAGTGCAGAGATAGAGAAAAGTGGTGGTTACCAGGGAGACAGTATTGTAGATCCCACGTCAGTGCAACAAAAGGAGGAAAACCATGGAGCAAAAGCAATAAAACAAAAATGCTGACTTTTAAAAACAATTCATAAATCTGATAAAAAAAAAAAAAAGAACTTAGTGGCACCGTTATCCAGAGTGAGTTGAGAATTGCTGCAGGCCTGCTACTGTTGGGGAGAGGTTCGGGAGAAAACGGGAAGAAATGTCTTTATCAATTCAACAACTCAAAGAAACTGAAAGTTTTTGACAAACCACCTTAGCCAGAGTCATGGTGAGGAAGTAGCAGAACTAGACAATGAGAGCCAGGTCTTAGGTAATGGTAATGAGGCTGCTAACATTCTCTTGCATAAGGAAGGGAGGAGGGGATTCCATGTACACTCCCTGACCTTCCCCTCTCCCCAGCTGCAGGGAATCCAGCCCAGCATTTCCATGGTCTTGGTGTGAGCCTGTATTTAGCCAATATAGAAGGTGCCTCAGGTTGAGACTCCCTGACCATACCCTCTCCCCAGCTGGAGGTAATGCATCCCAACATTGATGTGGTCTTGCGGTTAGCCTGTGTCCCATCAATACGTAAGGTGCCTCAGGTTGAGACTTTTGTGTAGCTTTCTAGGTCAGTCCCCATACTGGAGTGGTAATATTTGATGATGTGGGTGCCTTTTACTCACCCATGTTCTGATAAATGGCCCTTCCCCCATTAGTGTGCTCGCCAAGATGGATTGTATGGAATGAAATCTTTGATTTGATCTTTCTGCAACCTCTCCTTCTTCGGGGAATAGATGGTTTGATAAATCTCCCCAGGAAGTCATAGCATGGTTGATTTTGTTTTTTCTTTACTTTTTTTTTCTTATCTTCCTTCCCCTTTTTAACTCTCTACTTTCAAGACTAAAAGATGCTCCAATACTCCAGAATTATCCTGTGTTTGTCCTTCCTCTGCCCTGTAATTGGCTTTCTCCAGAAAAATCTCTGCTCATTTCGCTGGATAACAATGTCAGTCACTAAGCTCGTGGTGTGGGGTGTGCTAATTGCTGCCAAATTTTCACCCCTGCTAAACCTTCTCAGTTGAAAGAACAAGATCTCTCTCTCTCTCTCTCTCTCTCTCTCTCTCTCTCTCTCTCTCTCTCTCTCTCTCTCTCTCCTGTGAGTATACATATTACTATCCATAATTCAAAGCCCAGTTCTTTTCTTAGCTAAGGAGGATGATCGTACATACAACCCCTGTGCTCTGCATCCTGTCTCTGTGTGCTGTGTGCCTCTAGGATTCCTTCCAGAGTTTGAAGCTGGGTGTTTCGTGTATAGATTATGGTTAGGTCATGTGGTGATTCTGATGAGAACAGCCCCCACAGACTCATGTGTTTGAATATTTGTTTCCTGGTGGAACTGTTTGGGAAGCATCAGGAAGTACGGCTTTGAGAATAGGGGTGGCTGGAGGATGTTTGTCACCCGCACAGGCTTTGAGGTTTCAAAAGGCTCCAGCATCCCAGTACTCCTCTGCCTTCTGCCTGCAGATCACCACGCGAGCTCCCATCTGCACCCATCCTGCATTCACTCACCGTCATGGACTCTAGTCCTCTGGAATCACGCCACTTCATGGCCATGATCAAAAAGTAACGAAGGCCAGTCATATGCCATCAAACAGAGCTATAGTTCCCTGCTTCTACCTTAAACTTGTTTCAGTTTGTCCTCTCCTTAACTACCTTTCACAGGAATATGGTCCAGAGTGGAGAGGAACTACCTTCTCCCTTCCAGCCTCAGGCAAAAATGTTTACATCTCATAAACGGGGTCGAATGTAGACTCTTTCCAAATTCTTTTCCCTGTTATGACTACTCTTGCCTCTATTCTTCGATTCTGATTTGTAAAAATCTGAAGGCCGTGTTCGGGAGTGTCAGCTGCCTTTTCTGAAACGACTGTCACTATACAGTGATCGTCTGGGTTATCTCTCTGGTCTGTTCTTATGCTGGTTTATGTGGTGTGACTGGATGAATGTCAAACTAGCCTCCCGATGGGGAATGCGCCCCCGTGGGTTGTTATGACACTCATATACTCCTAAATCCAATGATTTCGATTCTTACATCATTTTGACACATAACCTTGTGAAAATATGAATGTCGAAATCACCACATAGTGCCTTTTTGGTTGTTGGCTGAGAAAAGCCACTCAAGGAACAAAGGGCTTAGTTCGGCTAACAGTTAAAGGGCATACTCCACCATGGTGGGAAGGGGTTGTTGGCAAGAATTTGAAGTTACCTTGCCTCCACAGGCGGGAAGCTGAGAGTAGAATGATCACTCTCTTTTCTTTTTTCTTTTCATTCCATCTGGGATGCCAGCCTGTGGCCTGGTCCCTCCCACATTCAAAATGAGTCTTCCCACCTGCAAGTCCTTGTTGCCTTGTCTTCCTCATCTGTCAGTCATCTCCCATAGCAACTGGTGACCACAGTCCCTATTTCATACCTGTCAGGTTTCCCTTTAAAATAATCATGTCTCTTTAGAGAATTGGTACCTTTATCACAATACAGCAACTTCCTTCATGATAAAATTACTCGATCTCTGGTCTTATTTTCAGAGCTAGATATCACTATATCCAGCTTTTCCTTTTCTAGCTTTTCACGAGTAAAATTACCATGGTTTACATTATTGTTGTAATGTAAAATGCACATAAGAAGTTGGGGGAGGTAGGGAATTCCTTGCCTTTCCCCTTTTCCACCTTTCTCTGCTGAGTAATAGTCATTCCATTGCCTTTAGCTGTTTTAAAATTTTCTTTTCATATGTGTAGTGGCATTTCAATTGTATTTTAATAAATAAAGACTAACTGAAGATCTGAGAGGGAAAGAGTCCCACTGGTCAGCCTTACAGACCAGGTTATGGTGACACACACCTTTAATCCCAGTAGCCACACTAGAGTTGCCGTAGAAACAGGGCAGTGCATACCTTTAATCATGGTGATGCACACTTTTAATCCCAGCCCTAGAGAGGATTATAAAACAGGAGAAAACAAGTCTCAACACACAGTCTCATTCTGAGATTCCTGGAGGCAGGGTCACCATAACAGACTGAGGTAGGGATAAGAGCCAGTGGCTGGCTGTTTTTCTTTTCAAATCTTCAGGTTGAACCCCAATTTCTCTCTCTGAGTTTTATTCATCGTGCTTCCCATATGTATACAAAGTTCTATAGCTGTATACAATTTTACTCTTTCTCCATCGTCGTCGTCGTCAGGCCTCCAGTTTGTAGTTAATTAAAGCTGCAGATGTTGCTCTTACTGGAAAGTCTTCCAAGAGATAGGTGCTTTTAAAACGTCCTAGACTTGGAATACAGAAAACCTGAGCATAAAGTGCAGGGTTTCCCTTGCCAGCATAGCTCTGTTCCCATGCATCCCTTCCCAGGGAATCCTTGTTCCAATTGGCCTCTTCTCATTTATTAGCTCAGGGCTCAGTCTGTGTCATCCTGTAGGTTTTGAGGATTGTAATGGCATGTGTCTACTCTCACCATGTTATATGCTGTTTTTTAGCTTCTCCAACTCCTCTCTCTTGGTATTCATTACTTTCCTCAAATTCTTGGCAGCTGCTAATCAATAGCCTTTTTCCATTTGGGCTTCTTTCAGTCCTGACTGTTCTGAGTCTGAATAGTATATTTAAAGTAGTTCTCTGTCTCTGTCTCTGTCTCTGTCTCTGTCTGTCTGTCTGTCTGTCTCTCTCTCCTTCTTCCTTTCTGCATTCCATTGCTATAATTTTTGTCCTCGTTTGTAATCAGAGCATTCTCTCTCCTACCCCAAGAATCCCAGTTTCCTGATTTAAGCCCCTGCTTGCCTTATTTTAGGAGATACCCTCAAAATGCTAGCATATTGATTTTGAAAGGTTGTGCTACCTTTGCATTTTAAAGAGCCCTTTGCCTCTCACTCTCCAGTAGGCTGCATGTTTTATGGACATTAAAGGTTGAGCAATATTTTCTCTCTATGGAGCTTCAATGTAACCTGGGGTGGTTTGAAGGAAAATGGCCCCCGTAGGCTCATAGGGAGTAGCCTTGCTGGACAAAGTATGTATGTCACTGAGGGTGGGCTAGGAGGTTTCAGATGTTCAAGCCAGGCCCAGTCTCTCCTGCTGCCTGCCAATGCCAATGAAGACATACAACGCTCAGCTGCTCCTCCAGCACCATGTCTGCTTGCGTGCCGCCTTGCTTCCTCCCAAGATGATAAAGGACTAACTAAACCTCTGAACTGTCAATCAGATGCCGTGTTTGTGGTGTCTCTTCACACAATAGATACTCTAAGACACACCCCGAAACAACCATGCTTAGAAGGCCATATTTTATTGAAAAATAGTCATCTGACAGTTAAAATTACAGCGAGAATACCCAGTATCACCTCAGGCTATCTAACAGATACAGAAAACTCAGGTGCAGTTCCAGTTGACAGGTGCCGTCAGGTCCGGGACCACTGATGGGCACATATGCTGAGTCCTAGGAATCTAGAGCTGGAGGGGATGTTTTAAAATGCTTTTCTAGGAGCTTTGTCCTTGTAGCAACCCCAGCAAGCCAGGTGCAATTCACGAACCTTCGCGTTATCAGCAAACAACGCTGAAAAGCCCGGCAGCCACCCTGCCCCACACCTTGTTGGAGCTGCAAATTCCACACCATCCATTGTGTGTTTTGTCCCTCCCTGTGGCATCAGTGCTATACACATGTGCCTTCTACTCCGGGGCCTGGGCTCCAGCTTATGTAGGTTCTTTGAACCCATCTTTCCCCATCTTGGCTGTTAGATCATTCAAGTGTGTCTCTCACATGGGCATTGCCCAGTGTTATGGTGCGTACTGGAGCTCCTGGTTCCTTAGAATGCTAACGCAGGATTGTTTGAACTCAGGAATTGGAGGCCAGCTTGGGCAATATAAAAAGGTCTTGTCTCAAAACAAATAAGCAAGCATCAGCAATGACAACAAAACGTAAAACCAAAACCAAAAAAGTGAAGTTTTAAAGTGCTATATCTATGTCTTTCGTGTATTTATAAGCAGAGAAAGATTTCCAAAGTTCCCAGTTTTCAAATAGAAACAGTGACGTGAAAATCTTGGGAGTCCTGTATGCTGGTGATTTGTCTGCCTGCAGCCAGAGGTGGGGTATGCTTCATGGTAAAACAGCATTTACTCAGCACGGATCCGCTCCAAATACAGTTAGCACGCAGAAGTTTACACCAGAGAACAGGGGAGGGAGTCGGTGGGAGGAGAATTACTAAGAGGAAGTATGAGGGCTGATGAGATAAACCGGCTGGAAGGATTTCTCTGAAGACAGGACAAGGTGGCCAGATATTGACTTGAGATGATGAAGAGAGATTTGACTGAATATAGAAAATGGTAGTCTTTGGTCACTTAGCAAGGAATTCTTGCTCAACTTTGGCTCATCACAGTCATGCCTGACATCGGGGCCTCCACGAGATGAGGAGTCTTGGTGAACTTTGGTTGAAAAAGAGACTGGAGGGATGGGAAAATTGTTCTATGGAGAAAGCCCTTTACCTGCCTGCATGAGGACATGGGTTCAGAATACACATAACATCAGGACAGCCAGACTTGCTTCCTGAGGTCTCAGAACTCAGAAGGCAGAGACTCTGTCCCTCTGGGGCAAAGTGTAATTAGGCAAACTTGTGGACCTGGAGAGCTCTGGTGAGAGACCCTGCCTTAAGAAATGCAGAGAGAGCAACAGAAGAAAGCAACATCCCCGTTCATGTGAGAAGCACAGCTGTGTTTCGGAATCAGGTTTGAGTGACCATGGCCCCGAAATCCAGATTTAGGTTACCTCAAATTCCGTGTTCCAGTGTAGAATCAGTTGAAATAAATTTGACATTTTGCCAGAATAAAGAAGGTCATAAATCAAGGCTAGCTTCAAATCCATTAGTGGCTACGTCAGAGAGGCAGCTACAGCAAGACGGAGGAAGCTTTTCGAGAGGGCTCAGATGTTCTCAGCTTTTGTCGGTGGAAGCCAGTTGTTCTGCTAAGTCAATAGATTCCACGAGGTTTTTATGTGTCAGTCACAGGATGTTATTTCCAATGCACAGGTGGGCAGAGAATGGCTATTTATTGTGCCAATGCTAGCCAGAGAGAGGAAATTAACCTCTGTGCCTGCAATGTCCCTGCCTCTCCAGATCACTGCCGTTCAACCAGCCATTCAGTCTTTGCGGACACAACTTCCTCCGCAGGACTCTCATTCATAACATCAACCATAGTCCTCTCCGTGCATGCACACATGCGTGCTCCCTGCACATGCGCCCACACACCTACTTATATGTAGACGTGCGCATGCAAACCAAACATGCATAAAGGGAGAATTGTCACTGTCCCTGTGCCTTCTCCCTTCACCTTCACAAATGACCACTTGCCTTTGCTGTTTGTCTCTAAATGAGTTTTAAAATACATGCTTGAAATAGCGATGTGCTCTCTTTGATCTGATGGTCTTAATGGAAAAAGGCATGGAAAAAAAAATCTGTTTACTTATTGAACCCAAGCCAAATGCCGTGAGTATGGAAGTAAAATAATGGGTGACCCCTGCTTCTCTGAAAAAAAGAGGAAGACAAACAACTTCACTACTGCTTATATGCGGAGCTGTTTTCAACACAGGTTTGTTTGGAGTATGCATCTCTCTCAATTTTGCAATGCTCTCACCAGGGAGACAATATACAGAGATAAGGACTGGGGAGGGGTTTGGTCCCAAGGGCTCCTTCTAAGGAAGGAGATGAAGTCCTCTGTGAAGGTGGCTTCCTCTGGCAATTATTCCTCTTGTTTATCCATCTCCTGTGCTATAGCTATAAAAGTCTGGGGTCCACCCCTTTCACACTTGGGAGGATGCAGCACAGAGGTTGATGTACTGTCGTGGTACAAAGTGCATCCTATACTAACTTGAGCCTGCTGCTGCATTGGCCTTGACCTTCTGGAATCTAAATCTGTGAGTAATATATTTCAGTTATTCATATACTTCTAAACCTTGAGTGCTTGGAGAGAGAGGCACATACCATCATAACACCACACATCGTCATCATCACATCATAAAGAGTCAAATGCTACTGATATGGAGACCTTTGGGATAACCAAGTCAGGTTAAAGGAAGTTAAGAAACGGCTCCAGGGCTTGGTACAACTAAGGGAAAGAGATCTTTTTAACCCACACAGTTGATTTTAGGCCCCAAAGCCTCAACTGTCTTTGTTTCAAATCTTCTGGGGTTGGAGTATAGGTGAGGAGAACGCTTTCCTAGCTCATGCAAAACCCTGGGAGCTGTCTGCACATGATGACATGCCTAGAATCACAATGGAGATCAGAAGTTCAAGGCCATCTATAGCTGTTTATCCAGTTAGAGGCTAGCAAAGAATACCTGAGATCTCATCTCAAACAAAAACAAAAGACTTTCATCACCACTGCCACCAGAATATATGAAAATACACACACAGACCCAGCCAATTTCCATGAAAGTTTCCCCTCAAATCTGAGCACTGCTTTTCCAGATGGCCTCTTTCCGCGTCAGAATGATATTCGGGTTTCTCAGCTGCCCATAGTATGAGGTCTAGGGAAGTAGGCTTTCTCTTAATGTGCTGTGTAACCCACACTGTCCCTGCTCTTCTCCAGGATGAGGTGCACTGTTCCAAGCCAGGACTGGGCCATAGACTCTACAGAAGGGAGGAGACCCTTATCTATTGAGTTCCTAACACAAATTCAAATGGATTTCACATGAGCTCCCTGTATGACATCAGAGAACTATTTGAAGATTTCTAGGGAAAGGTGGGTGTTCTTTGCTTCAAAACCACCGTCTGTCTATTCTAGAGTTAGTAAGTTTAATCAACTCAGTCGTTTGACGGGACCTGGAATGACGATCTCAGAGATGTGTCTAGACCTTTTAAAGATGTGTGCTGAGCTGCAGGTCTCCCTTAGGAGCCTGTAATTTTCCACATCTCTCAGAATAGCATCGTCTAGGGGGACTCAACCATCCTCAGCCTCACTCAAGATTTCCAAAAGTGCCTTGGACAGTGGGTTCTTACGATCTACTCAGACCCTAGCTTCGAGGATTATGTGAAGAAAGAATCCATGGGGAAGAAAAATCAGTGACTCTTAGAAATTTTTATTAAAATATTGAATAATTATCATGAGAAAAAAAGGAGTTCCTCTTATTAAAAACTGCAAGGGTTGAGTGCCAATCATAGTAACTTTGGGTTTGTAAGAACTTAGGGTTTCTTAGGGTTATCCCAAGACGCACAGCCTCTTTCTATTTCTTCTTCATTGAAGACAAACCCACCCTTATCCTTTTCAAAGCTTTGTCATCTAAATTGCCCAGTATCTTACAAAATTCATGTGAAAGACTATTTGAAAAGTCCCTTGGGGCTTTGCTGTGGTAGTGCACACTAGCATTCAGAGAGGCAGAGGCAGGAAGATTTGGTGAGTATGAGGTCAGCTTGGTCTACAGAGCTAGTTCCAGGGCAGCTAGGGTTGTTCCACAGAGAAACCTTGTCTCTACAGATTTTTAGGACCAAGGCCCTTGGGTATTTATTTATTTATTTATTTATTTTTATTTTTTACCACCAGTGGGAAGAAGACAACCTATAGTTGTCAGAAGCCACACTCAGAATCAAGAGTTATTGTTAGTTTGTGCTACCTCACACATAGATGAAAGGCTAATAATTTAATCTTTGACTAGTTTATTCAGAGGGCCGTCAGTTTGCCCCTGTGAATGAGAACTCCTGGAAAGGAGCTGAGTTTGCCGATAATGATGGGGCTCGAACCTCAGTACTCTAGAGTTATTGGAACACTGCAGAAGTGATGACCCAGCCTGCCTCCATCAGAGGTTTGAAAGCCAAGTCTAATAGAAAAGTCAAACTAGAGTCGTATTATGATGATGATGATGATGATGATGATGCCTCTGTTTTTAAGGGTTTGGACTCTTTGTGCCAGGAAATGGCAACCATGTCTCGGTTTCCTAAATTTGCTGTGACCACCTTGTTACTTGTTATATCGACCTGTAACTGTGTCTTCATTTTAAGAGGTCGCTGTGACCAACTTGATAAGGTTATGTTCTGCTTTTATAACCCTACCAATGTGCCTGCCAAATCTTCTTTCTGGAAGCCTTCAACTTCTGAATTACAAAAGCTCTTATTTTACCCATGTCCAAGGCTGATCTCTGTTGTTGGGTGTTTCAATCATTACTTGTTATGCTTTTGGGGGGGCTCACCACCCAGCTCTCAAATAAATCACACATGGAGATTTATTCTTAGTTAAAATGCCTGGTCTTAGCTTGGCTTGTTTCTTGCTGGCTTTTCTTAAATTATCCCATCTATCTTTGGCCTCAGGGCTTGCTTATATCTTTCTCTATTCATGTATACCTTTTCTTTCCTTCTTACTCCACATCCTGGCTGTGTAGCTGGCTGACTGGGTGACTGGGTGGCTGGGTGGCTAGCCCCTGAAGTTCTCCTTCTGTCCCTCTTGCTGCCCTCTCCTTTGCTCCCAGATTGTTCCTCATATCTATGCTCTATGCCTGCCAGCTCCTCCCATTCCTCTCTCCTGCCTCAGTATTGGCTGTTAAGCTCTTTATTAGACTATCAGGTATGTTAGACAGACATAATAACACAGCTTCACAAGTAAAGACACTGAAGACAAGAGACAATTGTTCCCTCTCACTCCAAAAGGTGAAGGTGCCATGGGGAAAGCCTTAGGAATTACAAAGGCCTCATAGGGCAAGGCAAAAATCATATCCCATTTCTGGGTTAGAAGGAACTTTATTGGCTCACCTGGGCAGACATTTAAGCAGGTTTGGTCACCCAGTGTCTTTAGCATCTTTATGGTTTTGTAAATGTCAGGATAATCCAGATACCCAGTGGTAGAAGATGGAATTCAAAGGAAAAGCTGAGAACGTTGATTCCAAAGGTATCCCATAAATATGTCTCAAAATACATATTCCCTAGCTAGTATGGACAGGCAGCTTTTAGGAGAAAATGTATTTATATATACATGTAGATAGATGGGGAACAAGTTTTCCAAATAGGAGGAAGTGTTTGGGGATAAACAGCCATCTGGTATGGATTAGATATGTGTGATCATTACTGTCGAACGTATTTGGAGAAACGAGAAGATCTAAAGATAGTTGAGTATGTGTTACTTCCAAATTGGTTTCTCTTTTACACGTAACAGCGTCCTAGGCAATAAAAAATTTAAAGATCACAAATAGTCAGTTGGCTGTCATTGAAGTGTAAAATGACTAATAGAAGCTGATAACATTGGTCATTTATAATAATAAAGAGCTCTAAAAACTATATGCGAGTTCAATTAAAAACTAAGATAATAAAATACTCATCCGGAAAATGTTTTGAAATTTATATCAACACTAATGACAGATTTAAAATGCCCCTACTCTTCTCTGCCTCTAACCACATTTCTTTAGCTTCTGCCTACCTTACAGTTTTCCTCATGCAGTTTTCTTTAACGCGTATGCTTACATTGATGTATATTTATTACACAATCCGGTCCTAGAATTCCTTTCAGCCTCAGAGCCAAAACTCTCAATTTAGCCTGAGTGTTCTACAGCTTAGAGAAACCCCAGGCTGTTAAAGACAGCCAAGTGAAAAGAATTTTGCAATCCATTGACCATATTCCTGGGAATTCATGGTGAGACAACCTTCAAGAATAGTTGATGAGTTTCCTTTCTGTCATTTCAATAGTCTGTCTGTTAAATATAGCTTCGGTGTTCCATTGCTTCTAACCAGAAACTCATGAAATATTTGGTTGCTACTGATACCAAAAATAAATATCTCATAGACCCATCGTTACTCTGCTCGTAGGCCATATGTAGTAATGTAGGACTTTTCTGGGGAACATCTTCATAAAACTGGATTCCCCTTGTAACTAACTGGTCTGGCAAATATAAAGATATTGTAAAGAGACACTGTGTCCCTCCATCTGACAAGCTATTAAAAAAGTGGGCCCTGAGGATATGGGGGTTTCCCTAGTAATCTATGCCAGGAGAGGGAAAGGGTAATGATCAAAAAGGAAAATTTAGTCTCTGAAGGGTTTCAAACAGTTCTAGCAATTTTTCAAACTTATTTATGCTGTAACAGGCCCGTAGTCCTCAGCACAACTGAAGACAGATTTAAGATGTTTGCTGGATCTCTTAGTCCTTCTTCCCAGTGTAACCACATTGAATAAAACTTATTTTTCTCACTTTCATTTATCTATCTATCTATCTATCTATCTATCTATCTATCTATCTATTCTATCATCTATCTATCTATCTATCTATCTATCTATCTATCTATCTATCTGTCTATCTATCTATCTATTCATTTGTCGTTACATCCTGACCACAGTTTCTCCTCCCAACCCCTCTCCCCACCTACCCTCTTTCCATTGAAATCCACTCCTCCTCTTCTTTTCAGAAATGGCTATCAATGGGTATCAACCAACCATGGCATATCAAGTTGCAGTAAGAACTAGGCCCTTCTCTCTTATTAAACCAGAAAAAGGCAATGTAGTAGGAGGAAAGGGTTAAAAAAAGCAAGCACCAGAGTCAGAGACAATCCCTGCTCCCACTGTTAGGAGCTTCACAAGAAGACCAAGCAACACAGCTGTAACATTTATTCGGAGGGCTTAGGTCAGTCCAATGTAAACTCCCTGGTTGTCAGTTTGATTTCTCTGAGCCCTTATCAGCCCAGGTTAGTTGATTCTGTATGTTTTCTTGTGCTGCCCTGGACTCCACTGGGTCCTTCAATCCTTCCTCCACGCTTGCCCAGAATTCCCTGAACTCCACCTAATGTTTGACTGTAAGTCTCTGCATCTGTTCCCATCAGTTGCTGGGTGAAGTGTCTCTGAGGACAGACAACTGGACTAGGCACCAATCTATAAGAATAGCAGAATATCATTTGGAATCATTTCATTGACATTTATTTACTCAGAACGGTTTGGTTCTAAACTAGCACTATAGTTTATCCAGCCTCTTGGTTCTGGCCTTCCAAGCAGTGTCAGTGGCATTGGTGGGCTGCCTCTCTTGGTTCTCAAGCTGGATCAGTCATTGATTGGCCGCCCCCACAACTTCTGCTCCACCTTAACCATAGTACATCTAGTAGGCAAGAGAAATAATAGACCAAAAGTTTTGTGGCTGGCTTGGTGTCCTAATATGAAGTCTTGTTTGGTTACAGGGGATGGCCAATTCAGGCTCCATATCCCCCATTGCTAGGGGTTATAGTTAGGGTCACCCTCCTAGATTCCTGGGAGATTACATTGCACTAACTTTCTATCTTCTTCCTAGTTCCAGTTGTTTCTCCCTCCATCCTCCCCATACCTGATCTCTCCTGTTCCTGGTTCTACCCATCTCAACAAGACTCCTCCTGTTCCCCTATGATATCTACTTCTGCTTTACAGTGAGATTCATACCCTGCCTTCCCTTGAAGCTTCCTTGTTACCTAGCCTTTCTGGGTCTATAGATTTTCTGGTTATCCTTTACTTTATGGCTAACATCTGCTTATGAGTGAGTACATCCCTTGCTTGTTTTCTGGGTCAAGGTTACCTCACTCAGGATGATCTTTTCTATTTCCAACCATTTACCAGTGAATTTCATGGTGTCATCATTTTAAATAACTGAGTAGTACTCCATTGAAATAAACATACTGATTCATAAATTTAAATATCATTGTCATATATTAAGGCCTGGCAAATATGTAATACTTTATAAATTTGAGTACACTGAACATCTTAAAACCAATTATTCCATGGGAACATTAAATGCTTTGTAAACCTTAAAATGCTAATAGTTCATATAAAACATTTGTTACTTATAGATTTCATTAAACTATAAAATATGTTATTTACATAGATTTTAATATGGACTTCCTTTCTAAATGCATTCTAAATATAAGTACTTATTTATTTTTTAATCTCATTTATACAATGAGTAGCATAAAATTTATCTAATTTCTTTCAACTATTCTTAACAATAACTTGTAATATGTAAGTTTTTTATTAATGCTATTCTGTGTATAAATTGAGAGATAAATGTTTATGGAAGATCTCTGTTAAGTTTCCTTTTAAAGTGAAGATTATAGAAAATATAATCCCAACAAACAATAGCATTCAAAATCTTGGTTTATTAAGATATGGATTATGTAGGATTTTATGTATGTGTGTGTACATACTGTCTACATGTGACTGTTTTTTAACATAATGTACTTAGTACCAGTTGGCTTACAAGTAAGTGCTTGAGTGAATTGAGGTGGTTCACTTGTCCCAGCTTCCTTTCAGCTCACAGGAAACTGAAATTGTCAGAAACAAAATAATGATAAAAGTATCCATGTGACATTTAATAAGTGTGACCACACAGGTAAAGAAAATGGAAATCGTGAATGGTCCTCAGTCTTTCTTCCTTTGAAAAAACTAACAGAGATTTTAAATGAGATTCCTAGCCATAAGGGTCCTTATACTATTTAATAAATGACATGTGACCGTCCGTGCACAAATTGTGATGTTTGCACTGAAGGATGGGGGACCACAGAGAATACTACCTTCTGGAAAGGACCAGTGTCGGCAGATACGGACTGATTAGAACCTCGGTTACTGTGGAGAGACAGACACATTGCGGGTCCAAAGGCTAATTATCTTTTCGCCCACCTGGGTGTCAGAACTAGCGTGATGGGACCAGTAGATAAAAAGCTTTGGACTCCATTGGCTTAGCAGACCCACTGGTTTCCACCAATCAAAAGCTAAGAATGCCATCAGCTGGCGTCCTCAGCCTAAAGAGAAGCCGTCTTGCTAAAACCGCCTCCATGACGTACTCACCAACGTATTTTAAGCTCTCATTGATTTTTGACTTTCTTTGCTTGGGAAAACTATAAAACTTCATGAAACTTGTGCTGGGAAATTCTGAATCATCTAAATCTATTTTCCTGGGCCATGGCCACTCAAGTATTGTTCCAGAACAACGTGTCTCTCATTTTCTTTAAAATGAAGGTCTATTTTTTCCCTCCACATCTTCATCTCATTGTTTGCTGACAGATTATATAGAGAGGGCGAGATGTTTCAGAGTTCAGGCTTGACCCTCCGCTCTGGCTTCCAGTCCTGTCTCTGAGATCCATAAAAGAAGATCATAATCTATTCTCTCTGTATGTAAGGGTGCGTGTGCATATATACACCATGATCATAGATCTTACATTCCTCCTGACCTAGACTGAAGATTAATTCAGAATAGGTCAAGTGTTAGGAGTGTGTACTATAAACTCCTTCCTAAAGAATGAGCTACTCACGGGCTTTTAACCTGGTCTGTGAAGGGCCTCTCTCAGGGGCACAATCCTTAGCAGGTCTTTGTCACACGGGCTTTCTCAACATATCTCTTGAGCGTGCTCATCAGCAAATGACTGTCCTACATCACGTAGTATAGTTGGTGTTCAGAGCGACTCCCTGGTTACCAGCTAGCAGCATGCTCTTTTCACACTTGTAAACCGGGACTTGAACAAAGGTGTATGCGTGAGAAAACAGAACTGACGGGGCTGCCTTAGCGTCCGCCTATGGCAAAATGCTTAAGGAACTTAGTTCAGCGCTAATGTTTGAATCTTACGAAGTGACTCATTAAAAATCTGGCTTTCCCCCAGAAGACCAGGTATGCCTTTCTCTAGCAGGTACATATGGGAGCTGAGGAAAGCCACGCCTTCTGCAGGTTGATCGCTCATTTCCTAAGTCGCTTCTTATTTCGTTAACATGCTGTTTAGCGCTTAGCATCATATAGGTACCATTAATTTTCCTAAGGATTTCCTAAATTTCCTCTATACATTTCCACAGTGTGTGCTGTCTGGAAAGCTTTTGTTGCTATGTGAGGTTTCATGAGCCCTGTGATGAGCATGGGATGGAACCTCCATCTCTTCCTCAGGGATGCCTGCTGTTGTTTTGCACTGTGGTGTCTGCAGTATTCTCACCATAAGCAGCGCCAAGGAAATCTGTGATGTTCTCTTTGACGAGTAACAATCGATGCCCCCCTGGTATCTGGGGCGCTGGCTGTCACTGTAGGAAATGCTCCGGCGGTGGGGCAACCCGTGAAGCACCTGTTCTTGCTATCAGAAGGCTGATTTCTAGGAAGTGCTTACATCTCTGACTCCTAGGACAGGGGTTGTTGAGGATTATAGCTTCATTGTAAAGCATTGGCTACCATCTGGGCTTGATTTTCTGGGTTCTGTCCATTAGAACAAACAAACAAACCAGAAACCTTTTGTTCAGTCTTGGGTCAGCACCAGTTGGCCTTAAGGAACAAAGTAAGTAATCTGGGATTCTGGGTACAGCCTTGGGGAGGAATAGTATTCAATTTTTGGTTTACATTTTCATCTTGTATATTGCATCTGACTAATAAAAGCCTTTTATGCCACCAGAAGTGGGGCGTTCATATGAAGTACCATCAGATCCTGGCAACCACATAGGCTCTACCCCACAAGTATTTCCTACAGTGGCAGCCAGCATCCTAGATACCAGGAGGCCAACATAGAATCTTTGCTGGCAAACAAAAGGCCCATCATTTGTGATGTGTCAAATCTGTTTATTTGGAAGGCAGTTTCCCTCCTACCTGAAATATTGAAGACCGCCCTCTTTGGTCTGCCCATGCCGCCGAATGAGATGCTCATGGTTGTTTTTGAAGCCAAGTTGTGTAGACTCCGCATGTGCTTACCCACAGAGTTCTTGGCTTTGAAACTCGCAGCTTCAGAGAGCAGGAATCACCGAGCCTGCCCGTTTCCCTTTGGTAGTCCTCATTCCTGTTTTCATCATTTGTAATGACCCGCCGAGCAGCTGGTACCTAGCTTATCTGATCAATAACTGTAAGCCCAACTGCAGAGAAACTCCAGGGTTGTGTGGCTAAGCTGAGTAACAGTGACTGTAAAGGCTCCAGCATAGAGCTGCCGTCGTAGTGCTGGGGAGTCCAAGTCCTTTATATGACTCAAAAGGTATGTAGCTTGTCAGAAGCCACAAAGCCAGAGAAAAGCTGAACTAAGGTTTGGCGGCAAGCAGTTTGCCTGAAGTGTACAGCATAAGAGCCCTGCTTTGGGGACCGTAATATGTACATACCCAGTGAGCCTGCTGCTCCGCAGTACTTCCTGTGCAGCTTGGCATGATGATTAGAGCAGCCTTCTGAAGTAGAAAGCGTTGGTAGCTGCTGCTTTTGCAAGTGTGGAAAGGAGGCGGTTAAAGGTGATATAACTTGTTCAGCGCCGCGTCCCTCAGCTGGGAGTGACTTCAGGTCCAGCATCCGTGCTGTGAACCAATGTCCTGTAGTTTATCAGATGTTTAAAGGGATTTACTCACCCACATGGCCCTGCATTGCATTTAATTTAAAAGGGCAAGCAAGAGAAATCTAAAACCAAAGGAGTATCAGCCAATTCTCCCTTTACCATGTGGAGACAGAGACTGTACTGAGAGAAGGTGAAGAGGGTGCATTGAAACTCGATATGGGACCTTCCTAAGTTCAGTAGCAAGGGTGTCCATAGAGAGTCACACACAGAAAGACTGTTTAGCAGCAGATCCATAGTCTGCAGCATAGACAGTAAGCTAAGCATTGTGGAAGCCTGGTAACGCAGTGCGGATCCTCTAGGTTTGGTTATCTCCAGTTACTTTGCCCTTGTGACTTCTCTGGCCCTTGGAAATCCAGTTCTGTTCAGCTCAAACTGAGTTGGAAAATGGCTTCCTTAAAGTAAGGCCCAATCCCCAGTGCTAACTGGGACCGTGTCTAGCCCTGCAGGCTGATCCATGCCAGTGCTGGGCTCTGGGTTACCACTCACGCCAATTAGCTTCTGAGAAAGCTTAACCTGCACATGCAGTATTTTACTAATATTGTGTTGTGGGGAAAAATTCTATTTGCATAGTTTTTGCAGTGATGCTTCTGTTGAAATTTAAATAAGATAATGAATAAAAAACACATGAGAAATCTATGAGGCTTTTGTGTTTTGCTGTTGTGTTTGGCTGTGTGTTAAACTTTGTTTTCTCCAAGATTTGAATGCTAATACCTGACTCTATCCCCAAAGTAATAAAAGGCTTCTGTGATCGAATCATAAATCATGAAGGGTGTGTTCATGAGAATTCAATTAGGACCTTTCAAAGAGGCCAAGCAAGCACACTCTCTCCTTGGTTCATCTGAGAGTACAGTAGGCCATGCCTATAGAGAACAAGGCTCTCATTAGATGTGACAATCCCTTGATACTCGGACTTTTCTGCCTCTAGAACTATGAGAAGACATTTCTCTTGTTTAGCTATTATACAGACTAGGGCAGTTTCTTATAGCATCCTGAGTGGCTCCAGGGAAATGTCTTGGCACATTTCCTTCACCACAGCCTACAGAGGAACAATGGATGTTCATTGAGTCCCATCCATCTTGAATAGTTATTTCTGTGGGGAATATAAAATAAGTCATGCTCAGCTCCTGACTTGAGATAGTCAGTGCTTTGGGGAATGAAATATATCTGCAATAAAGAAAGCTCAGTTTGAAATTGTTCATGATCCAGGCGGAAGAGGAGGCTGCTGCCTTGTTTGGAACTTGAAGTGTCCTCCACGCTCTACACGGTAAAAGCCTGATCCCGGCCAGCAGCACCAGTGGGAGGTAGTAGAACCTTTAAGAGGTAGTGCTTGGTGGGAGAAAGTCGGGTTCTTGGATGTATCCTCGGGAAGGAGGTACCAGGCCCTGGTCCGTCTCCTTTTTCCCCCCGGTACCATGCCATGAGCTGTTGCTGCCACCATGTGTTTTTGCTGTTATAAATGGGCCCATACACAATCACAATGTCTCAACTGACTGCTTTAAAACTACAAGCCAAGTCTAGTAAGGTGAGCCTCCATGAAACTGCCTAGGCTCCCACGAAACCAATAGGTACAGTAGGATCAAAAACCCATTGCCATTGTTCTTGAGGTCTCAGTAGTCCTCATTGTCCACTATGTTCAGCGAGACCGGTTTTAACCCAGGCTTTTTCAGACCCAGGCCAGTTGGCCTTGGTGAGTTCCCGACAGAACCTCCCCCTTGTCTCAGTGTATGGGTGCACCCCTCGCGGTCCTGAGTTCCTTGCTTGTGCTCTCTCTCCTTCTGCTTCTGATTTGGACCTTGAGATTTCAGTCCGGTGCTCCAATGTGGGTCTCTGTCTCTGTCTCCTTTCATCGCCTGATGAAGGTTAATATTCAGGAGGATGCCTATATGATTTTCTTTGGGTTCTCCTTCTTATTTAGCTTCTCTAAGAACCCGAATTATATATGAGGTGAGTGGCCCTTGGACTTCCCACAGGGCAGGGAACCCTGACTGCTCTTTGGGCTGACGAGGGAGGGGGACTTGGTTGGGGAAGGGGGAGGGAAAGGGGAGGCGGCGGGGGGGGAAAAAAAAAAGAAAAAACATACCACTAACTTGTGTATGCATTCCATGAGACTCTTGGAAGGTTTGGCTCCACTGAACTTCATAAGCCAAATAAAAAACGTTTGATACATTCCACGAGAATGAAAAAAAAAAAAAAACTACAAACCAAAGTAGATCTTTCATCTTTTGGGAGTTGAATTTAAAATATAAGCATACAATTATGTCATTTCTTCCTTCCTCTTCCCCTCCCTACCTCTCCCGGCCAAACCTTAGCTTTCTCTCACGTGTTTAGACCTCTTCTGCTTTGCCCATATAGACATCAATGGACAAGTATATGAATATAGTGCCCTGACAGTGTTCAGGGCTGCCCACATGTGAGTTTCTAGGGTGACCAGTTGTTATTGGATACGCAACGAGGGCGCTCATCGTGGGTGCAGACCGATACTCCCTCTCTCAGCAGCTACTAACGTCTCGTGGCTCTCCTCATGAGACTTCCCCCGTCTATGTTGGCCCATCACGCTGTTGTCATGGTCCAGGTCTTATTCATGAAGCTGTGCTGTGTCAAGAGTTCATGGGTAAAACTTCCCTCTCATAGATAGAAGATATAATCACAGCAGCCTTCCTGGTCCGCTGGCTCCTACAGTCATCCCACCCCCCCTCTTCAGTGGCGATTGCTAAATCTTGGATGCAAGAGCTGTAGATGTATCGATGGGGGATGAACAACCAGTGGTCAGTTGTTCTTTGCATTTTCATCAGGTGCGGCTTTCAGTCATGGTGGGTTTCTGCTGCAAGAGGAGAGAAGTGTTTTGATGAGTGTGCGGTTGGAGATCATGCTGGCTTAGGAAACCAGCAGTAGGAGGGTCTCCTCCCAGGTCATCTACCTCATTAGCCACAGGTAGGTGGCAAAGTCTGCACTACCCAGCATGCTCTTCCTCCTGTTGAGCAGGCCTTGAATCCAGTTACAGAGCTAGTGGCAAAGCTGAGGATAGAGTGACATTGTCTCCCTGGGTACCTTGCCAGTCTGGTCGCTGCCGTGTGTCTAGGCTTTACAGCTGAGAAGGAATACCAAACGCTCTTA
Organism: Alexandromys fortis; assembly: GCF_014885135.2. Lineage (NCBI taxonomy): Eukaryota > Metazoa > Chordata > Mammalia > Rodentia > Cricetidae > Alexandromys > Alexandromys fortis. The sequence goes on from NW_026067918.1 coordinate 1,674,277, forward strand.
CCTTTTGGCCGCTTGCATGGCAGCTTTTGACACGATGAGAGAGAAGCCTCTACAATGAGGTTTTAAGCTCAGTTCCAACTTGGTTATTGCAAATCCTGTGTCCAAAGGATGTCACATCTTCTGCAGTAAGGCCTTACCTTAATTTCTGGGAGACAGCCAAGGGTATACATAGGTTATTTATCTTTTTCAGTTTATACATCTGACATTTTGTAATAGCAACAAAAATCTAACACCCCCCCCAAAAAAAATCACTATGAGCTAACTGAGGGAATTAGAAAATGTGCCCTTTGACTTAATTCTGGAAAAAGTCATCCATCCATCCATTTGTCCATCCGTACATCTGTCCAGACATTGTTGAATGTAATATACCCAAACGCTTCAGTGTAAAGCAACACAAACCAGTCTAGAAATCCTTCGTTTTGGTGGGATTAGTAACAGATTGATTATGGTGTGCCTGAGATGTTTGGAGAGGTTTAGCAAGGCAGCTAACACTCTCAGAAGCTGGGTCCTGTAATATCACAGTGGACTGTGTTTAAGTCTTTTTAGAGCCTGGGAATAGATTGTAGAGTCCATATTTCTTTAGAGAAAGTTACACTCTAGGATGTTGCACAGCAGTTTCCAAAAGGGATCGCTGAAACAAGTTTGCAAAAAAGACACCTTTAACCTCATGGTTTCCCCGAAGCCTGTCCCCTTGGTCCCCGACAGGTGCACTGTGAAGTCCCTTTACTAATACTCAATTGTCTCGGAGGAAATGGAGACCAGAGATAGACTCACTGAAACAGAGCTTACTGTTTCAGGTTCTAAGTCAAGGCTGTGCATCACTGAGCTGCCATACTCTTAGCATCAGGAGCAAAGACATTCTCCCATATGGACAAGATCCATGGCCTGGTTATGAGATGTGTTAAAAGGAACAAGGAAGAAGCGAGTATGCCCTGATAGAGTCTAGACCAGGGTCTCTGCTGAGGCCCTGCTACTCATTGTTAATTATCCCAGGCTCTGGTCTCTGATTAGACAGGAAGTACTCCCAGGGCTACAGTCGTCCATCCGTCATGGAGAGAGTGACTGGGCACCTGGGTGTTTTGGATAATGGGTGTGGTAGGGAAGGAGTATTGGGCTGTTCCTTGTGTCCAGGGCATACTGGCTGGAATACCTTCCTCACAAAATCCTGGAAGAGCAACTCTTGTTCCTTAAACAATGTGTGAAAGCTTCCCTTCGTCCATTTGTTTCCTCCTACTGACATTTCTGTCTGAGCAGAAGCTTTATTGGTTCGACTGTAAGCCTGGTCCTTGCACACTACTCAAGGGGACTTATTTTTCCTCAGATGTTCATGAGATATTGATTCTTACAAGCATTAGCTTTCCTGAGACACCTTCATTTAATTATACCACCTCTCTCACTCCAATGAGATCAGTCAGCATGTACATGAGCCAGAGTACTTTCTGAGGATGAAAAAAATAGGAAAGGAAAACTCTCACTGGTATTTGTAGTCACTCTTGGATCATAAAAGGTAATTCAAAGTATGAGTAGAAGGAGGTGATAGATGGATGGATAGATAGATAATAGATGATAGATAAATGAGGTAGATGATAGACAGATGATAGATAGATAGATAGATAGATATAGATGAGATAGATGATAGACAGATAATAGATAGATGAGATAGATGATAGATAGATAGATAGATAGATAGATAGATAGATAGATAGATAGATAGATAGATAGATGATAGATAGATAATAGATAGATACATAGATGATAGATAGATGATAGATAGATGATAGATGAGATAGATGATAGATAGACAGACAGACAGACAGACAGACAGACAGACAGACAGATAGCTTTACTCTCCAAAGTATTGTCTTCCTGCAATGGAGGTTCTCTTTGAGTTGAAAATGGTGACCATCTTCATACAGGCATAGCCACAGCAAACAAAGCTACCAGGTGTCTAGACCAGGACCATTGTATGCAGGTATCCAGGAGATGCTTAGAAGCATCAGAAATATCAACTGTAACCAAAACTCATCTCTGTAGTTGAATGCCTTTAACAGGATGAGGACAATTGATAGTTAGATACTGCAGCAATTTCAGACTGGTGTGTAAAAGATGGATGTCCTCTACCTGTGAACGTGATGATGGTAGAAAGGTTGCACTGAAACCAAATCATCTGGAGGAATATCAGGTAAGTACAGCAGCCAGCAGTATGACAAAAGGCCAAGGCATGGCATTTACTGTTCGCATGCTCCACGTGTGCCATCTCCATGTACTGCTCACATACTCTGCGTGTGCCATCCTGCTGGACATGTGTGAATGCCCTAGAGATGAATGGCACCACCAATGAACTGGTGAGAAACCTGGAAGGCAAAGAGGCTGGGTCACTGTTGTGTGACAGACTTTTCCTGGGGACCCACAGTGTGCACATCTGCTCATCCCACCTAGGGAGCCCACAGCAGACCAAAGCACAAACACCACCAACATCCAGCTTGGTGATCTGAGGAGTTTTACTGGGGTTGCTTGCAGAAGTATTGATGAGGAGTTGCCTAACGAGGCAGAAACGACTGAAAGGCAGCTGCATCATCAAAGCCTGCATGGGTAACAGCTCTCAGAAGTGGGGAACGTAGAGGGCCATACACAGATTGCAAGCAGCTCCCCAGGTGGGCTAGTGCTCTTTCCACGTGGCTAAGTAGCTCAGCTGGTCTCTTCTTCTCCCAGGCAGCTGGGCCTGGCTCAGTCTCTTTTGCTGCTTGGCTTTGTGTGAGAGTGATTCTCAGACCTTTGTTTACTCTTGGGAGAGAGGGACCTAGTGAATCTATTCAGTTTCACGGACTTCCTGAAGCTATTTTGAGTTATTTACTTTCTGTCTTATGGCGATTCCCCGTAGGGTGGAAGATTTCAGTCTTCGGGGGAAAAATGCCACACACGGTTTCCAGCATATCAACAGAAACAATTCTTAGAGCCTGGTGATGCTGGCCTCAGTGAACCCATCTTCACCTTTAACTTAAGAATATATTAAAGTATATTTAGTCATCAAGTGTCCGTGCTGGCTGTGTTAACAGCACTTTCTGGCTGCATTCTTTGACCTCCAGTGTCTGAGTAACATTTCTGTGGCTGTGAAGAGACATCATGACCAAGACAATTTAAAGAGTTTATTGATACATAAAATTACAGAGGATGAGTCCTTGACCATCATAGTGGAGAGAGTGGTGGCAGCAGGCAGGCATAATGCTAGGTCGGTAGCTGAGAGCTTAAATTCTTATCTGCCAGTAAGAGGCAGGGATATCAGAGACCTTTAAAACCTCAAACCCTGCCCCCAGTGACACACCTCTTCCACTAAAACCACACCTCCTAATCCTTCCCAAACAGTTCCACCAGCTGTGGACCACACATTCAAATACATGAGACCATGTCTGAGAGTCCGCATCCCAAACATCACTTCTGATTTCTGGAAACCATCAGAACGGTAATCGCTGCCTGCGGTTGTACTGTGTTTGGGCATGACCATCTGAATAAGTGGAGTCCTGGGGTGTCTATGGAACTGTGCCTGATAATTAATGCATTATGAAGACCGCTGTGAGCTATGGCATCCTGTCCTCAGCCTTGGTGAGTCATCCCCTCATAGCAAACACAGTTGCAGTTCTTTTGTTCACAACACAACCTCAGAGAAGTAGTGAATTGGGGCACTGGATTTTCTATCGTTCAGTCTGACTCTTTATAGCAGACTCAGAAACAGGCTACAGGGCTGGCCAAAGCAAGGGTCTACACTAGGTAGCGTTGGTTTCATAGCTGAAGGTGGGTAATGAGTGATTCTTTGGAAGACTGGGGACTTCATGACCTATAATGTTGTGACACTCAGTTTTGATGGCCTTAATTTTGAAGGTAGATCGGTTGCCCACAGATTTCAGGATCAGAATAGAGAGCAGAAAATAGATTGCTGGAAGTGTGTGTTACCTGATGTCGATGGTTCTGGAGACAGCACGAGACAGAAAGGAGAGATATTATTATTCCACTTCCCAGGGACCTAGAGGGTAAACATTAATAGAAATAGCAGAATGGTGGTCCTAGGAATTTACAGGAGCGATGGGCAAGGATTCTGGTTTCTTATTTTTAAGTTGGTCGTTTCTCACTTTGGGAATCTCTTTATACTTACTTATACACATCCATTTGTTTGTTTTGTGTGGTTCTGGGAATCAAGCTCAGGGCTAGGCCAGTCCTAGGGTGACTTCCTGTAGCCATCAAGTGAGGGTCTCACTGGTCTCAGCCCTGAACTGTGGATTTCTGTGTGGCTCTTCCCCTCTGCCTTGTGTGTTCCATCTGTGGAGTAGACTCATCAGGAAATGTTCTCACTCTGACAAAGCCTCTCTGCTTGGCGTCCACATAAGCGCATGCTTTCTGAAGCCAAGGGAATGCCGTGTTGAGAACTTTTATTAACTGTTGTGATATGAAAGTTTTCTTGATTTGGTGGTTTATCATACTTCAACCTGAGAAGACAGATTATTTTTTCCACAGAGAATTAAATGTTTGGAGTTCTTTGACATACTTGTGTTTTAGACATTTTAATGTAGAAAGTTAAGATTTCTTTGCTTGTGGACCTTGGGGCTAGTCCTCATCATTATTTGCTCCTGGTTCTTTAAGTTTCCATGTAGTGAAGTTCTTTGCTGTTTGCCTTCTTTACCTAAGGAGAGGCTGGCTTCACCTTGCTGAGCTTGTTCATGGATGCCAGTCTGTCTCTATGAAGCTGTGAAGTTTGGAAATGGTTTTAATCATAAACATGATTGACCTTAGGTCAAAGCTGAAGAGTTCTGGGGAGAACGTAACACAGGTACTAACCGTACCAAAGAAAATGAAGTCAGTAGTGTTGAGAAACCCGCAGCCGCGACTTGACAGGGTCTGAATGGATGCACGAAGTCAGTCTCCTGGGTGCTCCTGGGTCCTCAGTAGAAGATCTTGGGATCTTCTACAGCAGGAAACTCCATGGCCTGTCTTCACATCTAGTGTTTCCACCCAGTGACTCTGGGAATGTACTCAGTCCAGTAGAAGGGAATCTTTAGGATGCTTCAGGCAGTGAACTGGGACACATTGTGACTTATCTGCCAGTGGTGACGTTGGGATTTTCATGAGAGTTAAACCATCCGGAGGACAGTGCTGGACCAAGGGTTGCTGCTAGGTCACCCTCCTGTCCTCTAGTGAAGGGTGTGAAGTGGTCTGTGAGTTGTGACGGGAGTCCTTAGGCACACGAACTCCAGACACAAAAGCGAGCAGACTCTTTCCTTTAGTTCCAGCCTGGTGAGGAGCTGTGATCGCTGGGATGAAGTCGTAACCCAATGGCCCAGCCTTGGCAGCATCTAAAGTCGTCTCCAAAAGAGAAAAGCTGGGCACGAAGTGATTGTGGTTTATATAGCTCTGAAATTGACGAATAGAAGCCTGGAGATAATGGTTTTCAAAATCTTGTATTTATCTTAGTCACTTCTGAACGTGATTGAAACTGTGCTCAGGGAGCATTTACCATTTAACTTTGTAGACTAGAATGGCTTTGTGAATACGCGTGCTTTTGGAAGCTAAGGCAGGAAGATCAAGAATTCAAAGTCAGTATAGGCTAGAGAGTCAGACTGCATTTTCCAAAAATCAAAACAATAATAATTACATAAGTTGATAAGCAGAAGCATGGGTCAGAGGTAATAAATGTTTACAGGACGTTACACTACTGTTCACCCCTGTCTCTACCATATACTTTCTTGTTATATGGTCCTAAGTTAGAAGCCTCCCTTTATGATTTTGTACATATGGATTTACAAATTCTCCTAAGGAATAAAGAATGGCACTTATATAGTCATGACTTTTTATGCATTTTATCATAAAAATCTGAATGGGTTCTAGATCCCCCTTCCACCCAAATTAGCAGCTCCTGGACACAACTACACTCCTAAATTCTCCCAAGTGTGACCCGTTCGTCCTTAGCTCAGAACCTGGTCATTTCCCGGGAGTGTATCATAGTTGGGACACCTGTCTCCTTTCTAGCCCGCTTACCCCCAGGTCACTCTGTGAGCTGAAATAGTACAAGGACTCTCCTTTGCCACTTCTCCAAGGGAAAGACCCACTGCCACGCCAGGCTGTGCAAGATACTTCCTTTCCCTCGAGAAGCCTCAACTCCTTACTATTCTCTCCACGTCTGGAGTTGGAAGTTGACCCACCGTGTGCTAGTCAGGGTTCTCCAGAATAGAGGTTTGATAGAAATGTTAAAGATGATTGTATGATTGGACATAGTTACTTCATGTTCTTGATTCTTGTGTAGGTCACAAGAGACCTGGACAATCAAGGTGTTCGTCTTCCTACATCTTTACATTTCTAGGGAGATGACCTGGAGCCGTGGGGAGGGTCCTGTATCCCTGAAATCTCATCACATGCCAACAAGTTCGCTTCAGACAGAAATTCATTACATTTCCAAAGAAACTTTTTCAGAAGGCGTGAGGGACAGTTCCTTGCTCCTCTTTATAATCAAAGAAAATCCATTTTCCTTGTCCGTCAGCAGCTAATCCAAAGGACAGCGGGCTGCTTCTTATGGAATCACAAAGGGAAAGGGGATGGGAGGATGATTGGGAGCACACGTTATTTACGTGAAGCATTTAATAAGATGCACCTCAGTTCCTGCACAACTCGGATGACAGAAGAAAGAGGGCAGTGAGGCCAGTGGCCCTGTAGCCCGTCTGCAGCAGCGCCCGCCTGCCGGATCGCCTGCCGGCCGCAGCGCCCACCTACCGCACTTGTCTGTTTTCTCCTCCTCGTGTTTCTTTGTACCCATCCGGAGTCTCTGTGAGCTCCCTTCTCTTTCTGGCCTGTGCTGAGGCATCTCACATTCATCCATGCCATTGTATTCTGTCTCCAGTATTTGAGTGGGCTTTAAATATTTCTAGATTTATTAGCGTTTATAATCTTGATTCTTTTCCTCTTTGTTGTTTTGTAGGAAAAGAAATGACTGAAAAGGTTCTTAAATTTTTAATTTAAACCTCTTTTTTTTCCCCCGAATTTATCAGTACTTGACAACTTTGAACTCGATAATAGATTTCTAGATGGTGGAACTCATTCTACAAAAGTCCCGATGTCTTTCTATTTTTGTTATATTTTTCTCTGATACGAGTTTCCCTGTAGATAAGAGTCACAGCGTGAATATCCCAAATGCTTCCCTCGTATGTGATTCCATCTGGACAGGACTCACAAGGCTAGCTGTTCAGTGTTTGGGAGAAGCCAGGCCTCTCATAAGCCAGCATGGCTTATCACCGTCGCCCATGTTTTCGTGGTCACAGAGAAGGGTAATTGGTTTGGTCAGAAGCAGCAGCAAGCAGGCATTCCACACTGCCCTCCCCTAAGGATCCCATCAGTCTCCCGGTTCTTTGTCAGTTATGCTGACAGGTTAAACTCCATTTTAGTCATCAAAAGATAATGCCACTGAAGGAATCCTCCGTGCTGTTAGATAAAGGCTGGTCCATCATTTGTCTGGGTAACAGAAGGAGACGTCACAGCAGCATTTGAGATGCTGCGGGTAGGATCTTTTCTGCAGACCTGGTGGAGGAGGCCAGTATGCTGCTGCTGGGGGCCGTGTCTGAGGGCACCTGACCAGGACAATGATGGGAAGTGTGAAAATGACTCCCTGTGGGATAACTGTAGCCACAAGCAAGTTGGACTGAGAACTAACATGGAAGTCCTTTATGAATGAATTCATCTCAGTCTATGGTCATTGACTCCAAGCCTTAGCTCCGACAAACAAAAGGCACCTCCTTAGTGCACAGAAATAGCCTCCAAAACTTACTGCTGCACAGAAAAGATAAAGCAATATATTTTGTGTTATATTTTTGATGACATTTCACAACAGCCCAGAGGTTTACTGAGTACAGGACATCCTAACTGTCAAGTAACTGTAAGAGTCATGAAGTAGGTGCCTCCAAAATGACATTTTCTGTCTTCAGCTCTATGACAGTCTTAGAAAAGTAAGTCATCATGACGAAGAGGATTTGCCTCCAGGGGAGAATGCCGCATGGGCTTGTAAATATTCTAAAGCGGCATTTCAGAGTATCCCACAATGTGCTGGCTGGTTCCTACCTAGAAACCACCATTCACCTGGCCGGTCTCTATTTCTCCTCAGTTAGAATGTTTGCGGCACAAACATAAATTCTCAGTGGTATTTGTTGATAAAAAAAAGTTCTTCACGTGCTACTTGCCTCCAATAAAAATTGGAGGTGGGTGGTCCTTGGACTTCCCACAGGGCAGGGAACCCTGATTGCTCTTTGGGCTGACGAGGGAGGGGGACTTGATTGGGGGAGGGGGAGGAAAATGGGAGGCGGTGGCAGTGAGGAGGCAGAAATCTTTAATAAATAAATAAATTTTTAAAAATTGGAGCAAAAAAAAGATTAAAAAAAGCAAAATCTAAGGAATGCAATATCTAGGAAGGACCTATCATATTCTTGGAAATCTCTGAGGTCATTTTGAGCCTCGCTGGAGGACTTTGCCCTAAGAAGGCTGCATTTGCCACCTCAGGATGTTTTCGGGACCCTGAGAGCAAAGGAGATGGAGGTATAAGTGGTCTACTCAGACATGGAAGGTGTGGTCCCACTGTGACTGAAAGCTTGTCTGCAGGGGTTAAAGGAAATCTCCATGCAGCTACTAAACCCTCTCATTGGGCTAAGATAGCAGATTCCTGTGTTAGAAAACCATTTCAGAGAAACTACTGAGCAGGGGCAGCGGCAGCAGCAACAGTGGAGGAGGAGTAGCTAATCTGAGATGGAAAAATCATGAGCTAGGTAGAGGACCAACTTGACGTGGGAATTGGAAGAGAAAAAAGTAATTTAGCATAAAATGCCTGCAGTGAATCCCGGGCTTGGACTTTAAATCAGCTGTGTTGAGTATGATCAGAGAACTAAAGGGATCCATAAATAAAGACCTGAGAAAAACCAGGTCTGGTGGCACAGGCCTATAATTCAAGCTGTTGGAAAAGCTGAGGCAGAATTGCAAATTCAAGACCTGCATGGATTTATACTTCAAAGTTATTTCAAGGTCAACCTGGAGACTTAATTATACCCAGTCTCAATACAAAGTATAGAAATGAGGCTGGGAATACGTTGTTCTATAGTATAACACTTGCCTAGCCTATAGGAGAACCCAGACTTATGCTCCTAGCACTTCAAAACATGCATACATACATACATACACACATTCATTCATACATACATACATCCATTCATACATACATACATTCATTCATGCATACATACATCCATTCATACATACATACATTCATTCATGCATACATACATCCATTCATACATACATACATACATTCATGCATACATACTAGAAACTAGATGATATCAGAAAATAGTATGCTTTAAATGATTGAGATCAAAGTGTTGAATTTGAAAACTTCATACCAGAAATTAAAATTTACTAAAGTCATTCAGTATCAGAAAATAACCGAAATAAGCATCAGCAACTATGATAAAAGACACCATGTGCTTTGGACATGAGAACTGGAGGACCCAATCTGGATCTGACCTGAAAGTCTTTTCGCTGAGGGTTAGCTTTTACGGTATCACAAAGCACTATGGCCAGCAACCAACTAGTCCTATACAGGTGTTGCATGTATGAACTACCATGATGTCCACCATGGTGTAATAATAATCCTAAGGGTACAGTAGTGGGACTCATATCTGGGTGATAACTGACAGATCTCTAACTGTATCAGGGTCCACTTAACAAGAGGACAACCATGCCAACTGCTGGAAATGGGGCCAACTACCTGGAATTCTGAGATCTTGGAGGAGAGACTGCAGCCACGACATTCCCAAACCATCATAATTCCTAGCTGTATTCCAAATATTTACCTTTATACTCACAAATAAGTGCAATCTTCACCCCTCGTCAAAGAAACTTCTCTTTGCAACAGATTGTAGCCGGAGACTACATTTCTCCGCTGCTCATTTCTCAGCTGCTCAGACCTGAATGATCACACAGAAACTATGTCAATTACAACACTGGCCCATTAGCTCAGGCTTCTTATTAACTAACTCTTACATCTTAAACTAACCCATTTCTATTAATCTGAGTGTAACTGTGAGGCTGTGATCTACAGGTAAGGTTCCAGGGTATCTGTCTCCTTTGACAGCTACATGGTATGTCTTTGACTCTGCCTTCTTTCTTTCTATATCCCTTCCAGCCTGGCTATATTCTGCTAAGCCATTGGGCCAAATAGCTTCCTTATTAACCAATGGTAGTAAAACATATTCGCAGCATACAGAGGGGAATCCCATACCAACAGAAGGGACACTGTAACAGGAAACAACAACCCGTCAAAATACAGAGAAAAGTGATCGTCGTGGTGCCCAGCCACAACTGATAGAACTACGACACAATTCCTGCATTCAGGGTTCAGAGAGAACACTGCAGAGGGGAGACTCAAACGTTGTGAGAGCCAACATACCAGGCAATCTGGTGTGAGATTGTGGCTCCTAGAAGTAACAGTGAAGCTTCACAGATGACCTGTCAAAATCATGACTGCCTAAACAAGGCCTGAACCAGGACCAGGCTAAGTGACATGCTAAACAGAAGAAGAAGTCACTAGCTCACTCTACACAAAGAATTTACAGGCAACTCCAGGATCCTGAGAGCAGGAGAAATAGTCTTCCATATGGATGAGCCCCCAGTTGGTTACCCACTGCATGTGGTCAGTCTTGACATTGTATACATGCAGCTAACACTGACTAGACTGCTCACATTTTATTTATATATTTAGGCAGACTGATTAAAGAAGAAGAGATCATGATTTCAAGAGGAGGCCAGGTAGGGGCTGATGCGTGGAAGAACTGGAGGGATGAGAGTGAAGAGGGAAATAACTTTATTGTCATATTTTAATTTTTAAAAAATGAATTTAAAAAATGAAAACAGGTGAGTCAAGATTATCCAGTATGAATGGTAGAAAATTTTTTAAATAAGAAAAAAAAATCAAGAAAGGCCAAAAGCTCTTTAAATCTGATGAAAACCTCATCTACAGTTTTCTGTGTTTCGTTTTTAAGTGAACACTAGATAAGAAAATGCAGGAACCCTTATCAATCACACACAATCCATGTCAAGTCAAACAGAAACTTCAACACAGCTATGAAAAACAACACGTGAGGAGCTCACTGTTGGCTCAGCACAGCATCCTCAAGTCAGCAGAAGGGATGGTCATGGGATACAGAGTTCTTAGAAAGTCTGTCCTAGCTGGGCATGGTGGTGCGCACCTTAAATCCTGCACTGCAGGGGCAGAGGCAGGAAGATCTCTGTGAGTTTGTGGCCAGCCTGGTTTACATAGTTAGTTCTAAGACAGCCATAGCTACATAATGAGATCCTGTCTCAAAAATTAATCCCACACATACACACACACATGCATACACACATGTACACACACACACATACACACGCACATGCACACACACTCACCCTTCTTTCATGAAGAACTCAGTAGCCACCTGTCTTTAGGGCTTCTATTGCCGCAAAGGAACACCATGGCCATGGCAACTCTTAAAAAGGAAAGCATTTCTTTTAGGTGATAGCTTAGAGTTGAGAGGTTCAGTCCATCATCACGATGGTGGGGAGCATGGTGGTGTGCAGACAGATGTGGCTGCATCTTGATTATAAGGCACCAGATAATGGACTCTGATACTGTGATACTGAGTGGTTCCTATCTTATGGATAGATAACTTCAAAGCCCGCCTCCACAGTGACAATACTCCCTCCTACAAAGCCACACCTCCTAATAGTGCCACTGCCTATGAAACTATGGGATTTGGGGAGCCAATCACATTCAAACTATGATCCTTCAAGAGCTAAAAAAAGAAGTTAGACCTTCTAGATAATAAAATTGATACTATTCATTGATTGAAGATATACATATATATGTATAAATAGATCTATCTAGCTATCTACTTATCTGTCTGTCTGTCTATGTAGATTAGAGAGATATATGAAATGCTAGATATAACATTTCAGACTTCAATGGAAAATAAAAGAAGCATTCAAAACTACATGAAAAATGTCTGGTGACTAATGAAATAGGAAACCTTTCCCAGCATAAATGTATTTCTGTTTATAGAACTTCTTCTTTCATCTACATTAAAGGCAAACTTCAGAAAGCAGTAAGTATGCTCTCTTTCATAGACTTAAATTGATTTCACGAGTGTGGTCAAAACTAGCACAAAGATAAAGAATCAAAATTTTTATATACTCTTGAAGTTGAGGCGGAATTACTGCTAGCTACACTGTGTCAGTTAAGCTGCTTCCTTGTAATTGCCATGGCTACACTCAAAATATAGCCAAGAGATAATATGGCAAAAGAATGGCAAGAGAATTCAAATGAGACACTAGGACCCAATAATTTAACAGAAAAGAAAGCAGTAACATAAGTCACGAGCAGCAGAAAAAGATACGACACATAATAAAGATGGTGAATTGATTGGTAGCCCCAGGTATCCTGCTTCAGTGGCTTCTTGGGACCTGGATACAAGGTTCCATTGCCTTTGCAACTGTTTCATCTTGCCAATCAGCACTCTATGGATGATGCCAGGTTCAGCTGCCAGCTCGAAATATAGGCTAACCCACAAGTCACCCCTGTGTGTCTTTGTGGCGGAACCTCCTGAAACACCTCTCAGTGTGCAACATGCATGGAAGCTCAGGTACCTTACCGCAGGCTCCTTTCAAATGGATGGTTTCCATGTGGGTTTCTAGTTTTATCCCCAAACCTTCAATGCAGACATTGAACTTTAACATTGAACTGTAAGATGGTTTTCCTTTGGTCCTGGTACAGAGACTAATTTCTCTGTAATGTTGCTAACCTCTGTGACAGTGATCCTCATTTTGTCCCCCACTTTTGCTGGAGTCCCAGCTTCCTTCCTCAGCCAATGGCAGTCCCCATAACTTTCAACTCTATCCTCTGCATCTCTCATTCTAACTCTGGCTAAGGGAGCAGCAGCCACGGGGCTGCCTGGATGTTTACTCTACCTGGAGATCTTTCTCCATCACATGACTTTGTGCATAGTTTTGAATGTAGCCTCATTCCCATTTTCAGGACAAGGCAGAGTGAAGCCAGGTGCTTTCCTGCAGTGATGCATGAAAGAACACGCTGTCCATCCTCATGGTTTCCAAGTACAAGCATGGAATGCTGGAGTGTGTGCGATCCTGGTACAGCCTACACACACACACACACACACACACACGGAACACAGGTCAGCTTCCAGAATAGACTCTGGAATTTACAGCTGATGGACCTTCCACAAGGGTTCAGAACAGTCCAGTGGAGAAAAGGACCCAAGTGTGACCAGTAGTGTCTGCCCCGTATTCCAAAGCAGATTCTTAGAGCCTACCCTAGATCAAGTGTTCTCTTGGGAAAGCCATGGTTCTTCCACTCTGTGATGTCTCATGTATCACCTGAAGATGATCATTTTTTATTCAGAAATTATCTGGGGTGGGCATCGTAGTGCAGGCCTTCAATCTGAGAGAGGGAAAGAGAGAGAGAGAGAGAGAGAGAGAGAGAGAGAGAGAGAGAGAGAGACAGAGAGACAGAGAGACAGAGAGACAGAGAGACAGATAGGTGGGGGGGATAAGGTCACAACTTACAGGAATTGGTTCTTTTCACTACTACATATTATTATGTACATTATACTTGAATCAAACTTCAATATAAGTTCATCTGAAATATGTAGGAAAAAATCAATATAATTGTGAAATGCTACCTGAGATTTCTTAGTAATATATGATACCCAGGGAGAACTGCTGTGGGGTTGTCTTTTAAGATCTCTGGTGTGTTCTGGCTAACACTGCCTTCTCTGATGCACATGCTCCTTTCAAATACATTCTACAAGGGACTCCTGCAGGCTGACCTCTGAGAGCCAGAGGAATGGGCTGAACTGGAAGACCAGTCCCTCACTGCACTCCGCCAGCAGCCAAGTTTGTGGACGGTCAGCCACAAAGTGAGCACGTGACTCACAAGCGGGTCCTCGGGAGGAAAGAACGATTGCAAGGGACGTAGGAAGAAATAATGCCGAAAATGATGAGCCTGGTGGCACATACCTATAATCTCAGCACTTGGGAAGCTGCGACAGGTGGATTCCTGCTTTAGCCCAGCCCGTGGTACCGAGAGAAAACTTGCCAATGGAAGGGATATCAAAGCTGGGGGAGAGGAATGGACATCCAGAGATGCCATATGCTCCCTAGTCTCCTTCTCTCATGTGGCATCTTGCAGAACTGAAGCACAGAATCCGTGTTGGCATGACGCCCAGGCTCGTATCACCATAGCATTGGTCTAGGCCCTTGTGAAGCCACACACATTTCCTTGCGCACCTCCTGCCGGATACCAACTTGTCTTTCATTTGTATGATTTTGCATTATGCAAAAGCTACCATATGGAATACCAGTCCCTGGAAATAGAGTTCTTACTCATATAATTTGCTGGAGATTGACGGATACTGTGTGTTTCAATGGGTAAGTTTTTACTGCTGAATGCTCTCCTGTGATGGTGTGAGCAGAATAATAGTCCCTCTCCAAAGACGTCCAATTCCTAATCACTGGAATGTGTAAATATCTTATTTTAGTGGCAAACTAAATCAAAGAAATTCTGAATACTGAGCTGAGGGTCAGCCTGGAGTATCTGGGAAGGCACTATGGACTCATAGGCCCTTCCCAAGGAAAGAGCATGGCTCATATCCAGAAGAGACGGGGCAAAGGAAGGAGAGGTTGGCATGTGTCCACGTGATGACTCTGCCTGCCATTTCTGGCTTTGAGGATGGGAGGCGAGATTGTGACTCAGGATATAACGAGGCATTTAGCAGCAAGAATCATCCCAGAAATTGCTCGGCAGTCCTGACCTGGTGTCTCAGTCCGCCTCATTCTTGGGCAGTATACAGGCATGTTGGAATTGGATCCTAATTTTGCCATTACTGCATGTGTGACTAGTGAGCTCATGGGTCTGCTTTACTTTTGTTGCTGTGATGAAATATCTGCATCAGGGTAACTTCACAAAGGAAGTTTATTTTGTTTGGTCTCTGGAAACCTGGAAGTCTCGATCACATGGTTTAGGCTCTGCCTGTGACCTGTGACAGGAAGTGGGGAATGTTCCCATCTCAGAACCGAAGATTGGAGAGAGCTTGGTGGGTAAAGTTCAGGTTTTGATGCTAATCTGTTCTCATGAGAACTTCATAGCAGAGATGAATATTGCCTTCCTCGGGAAGCACCCCAGACACCTAAAGACATCTTGCTAGATCCTAGAAGGTTGTGTGAAAGCTCCGTGGAAACTGGGGGCCAAATTGTTATCATTTGGGGGAGACAAACCAATATAACAGCAACCCAAAGCGATAGAATTGCTGCTATAAGGTAATTTTTGATAAGAGTTGCTTAGGAGATATTAAGTCATACATGTAGAATTTCAGTTAGGAAACACTGCCTCCCAAAACACCTCAAAAATAAGTCATCTGCTAACCAGACCTGCTAGGGATGAGTGAAATTTAGCATGATGGGATGGATATAAGTGTTTAGACATTAGACCCCACACCCACAGCCAAAACATACTTCGAAGGGGCAGCTCACGGTTGGAAGCAGACAATCACAACCACCGAGTTCCGGTTGGCCGTTGAGTTCCGTGTGCTCTTATCAGGAGAGACGTATTTCTGCTAGGTGGGCAAGATGACCCTGGGTAACAACTATTCACATAAGAACAACACTGGTGTACTTAAAATAATTCCGGCAGCATGCAGTATCTTAGCTGTGTGAATCTCCCATCTGCCTCGACAGCCAGCCAGCCAGCCAACCAGGCAGTGTTCTTCCTGCCTCTTTTTAAATTGTTCCAAATGTCAGTTACCTGGGGTCAGGATCCAAAAGATATATGGAGAAGGTGATGTTCACAGAATGCATAAGCCTAAGATGTACATAAGCTAGTAAAATCCATGTCGACCCTCAGTTGGGTGTTAGCCCCAACACCCTGGGGTTTCAGTAAAGAACTTTGCCTTTTTCTCTCAATGTGCAGAGAGGTCTCTTCTAGGATGCATGCTACTTCTATTACCAAACCACACCCAAACCATGGTGATTTATTGTTTTCCATGTCAAATTTCTAACCTACCACCTGCAGCTCCCACACCTATTTTAAGTAGTAACCATTCGCACCCGGGCCTATTCCTATAGATGTACATGTTCTCATCTGTGCAATGATTGCTATGGTAAATATCGCGACATGTAAGATGGGACATATCAGTACAGCAATCAGCATCTCTCGTGTGTGAGTGACTCCCCGATTTCTGGAACACAAAGGTTCATGTTGAACATGTGGGTACAATGACCTGCTTTCTCCACTGTGTGTGGAATCCCCATTGCCCTCTGCTGCATAAAATACGGGGCATCTCATTTTCACAGGCCACAAACAGCCGCAGTGAGCAAGTAGGCTGTCAGTCCTCGGTCTGAACACTGATCGGAAATACAACTGGGCTCTCTGCAAATCTCTCCCTGCCATTGTGGGTCCGGTGAGATCTTTGGGTGGGCAGGAGCTTCAAGAGGAGGAAAAGGGAAAGGCAGCCATTTAAAGAATGCCTTCATGAAAGGCTCACATGGATAGAAGTGTTAGTTTGCCAGAGAGGCAAGAGTAGAAAATGGACGGAAGCTCTGAGACCTGAAGGAAACTGATTTGGTGGGTGAAACTCCACAGTGTGGCGGCCTGTTGACTCCTGTCATGGGGAGGGGACTGGACCCCATGCGAGCCTGCAGACGGGCCAGGAAGAAACCACTGCCATTAGAAACCACCACCATTACGAAGGTGTTTAATTTCCCCACTTTCCCATGTTTTTTCCAATCTTACTGTAGTTTACTTGTTAATTCTGTTTGCAGATTTGCTTCCATGTTGTCTGTTACGCATTTTGTGCAATTGCAGCAATAGTGGGGAATCTTGCTACTCATAGCTTCTTCCAAAAGATGTCTGAGCGTCACATGGTCTTTATCCCAGCTCTAGCACTGAGCTGGATTTCATGCTAAACAGTGAGGCAGAATAGAAAAAACTACCTATTAAAATTTCATTACAAATTAATGACAGTTTTCTCAGATAGAGAAAAAGAGAAAAACACCCCCTCCCCTTTATTTCTCTGATAAACCATGCATTTGGGGAATAGTTTTTGTCGGGTGCAAGAATTTTCTAACCAGTTTTTCATATGGAGAAATGCCACTTGATATGACTTAGATGGAGAAAGCCGTTCACTTCTGTCTTTGATTGACAGGCACATCCTCATAACCCACTTATTCTTTCTGCACACACTGTACTGAGATGCTTAGTGTCTTAGAGTCAAAGCTGTACCAATTCTTCAGCAGTGTGGGCTCATCCCCAAGCTTTCGGTGCTGTTTAGAGCACTTACCAGAGACTTTCTCTTTCCTTTCTTCTCCATACTTTTATTTCTCTTTCCTGTCTCTTCTTGGTTATTTTAAAATTTTTGTTCATTAAATAAATGCAAATTGCATAGCTTGAAGAACAAAATCGTGTTTAAAACCTTGGGGAACCTTCCTGCCTGCCGTTCTTCCGGGGGAATTTCCTCACTTCCAGATGAGCTCTGTACAACCTCTGTGTGTAGGCTCATTAGGTTGTGTCCTGTATCTTGTCCCGGTCTCTTTACTCTTAGCCATAAATCAAAACTTTCATTTTCCTGGTGTTCTTTAAGTTTGAGGTCTGTGTTTTAAAGGAAGGCATTTCCTGTTCTGTATTAGGCCCATTTTAATTTCTCTGTGAGTTCAAGTCCTGGTTGGGGAAATTTGTATTATTAGTTTGTCATATTCTTCTGTGTTATTTTATTTTTTTATGGTTTCTATGTTTTTCCCCCACTGGTTTTTGAGACACTATTTCAACTTTCCCTTCCAATTTCCGTTTTCTTTCTTATTCTTTGAATCTTCCTTTTGTAAAGCATCTTGTATTATCTCAGTGATGTTTTCAGTCTTGCGGGACACTAGCCATTGTTTCTTGAGGAACATCTCCGCTACTTTTGTTTCCTTTGGTGTGTTTGCTTGCTCTGAGCTTCAATTTTCATGATGATGTATTTCCCCAGTAGCTTCCCATTAATGTAAAAACAGGGAGCTCCCTGTGGCCGCCCACTGATGCAGGTTGGGAGTTTGGGGGACTTCCTGCTTGCTAAGATGTTTTCCTTTGATCTGATCTGTCAGTTTTGCCAGGCAAAAAGAGCAGGCTTGGTTTGTGTCTTGGTTTTTCTTTTGCTTTGTTTTGTTTTGGTTACACAAAGTTGCAAAGCTGCTCCCAGCAATACCAATCAATAAGGGAAAGTAGGTGTCCCCTCCGTGGGTCAGGACCAGCCAGTGCCTTGGCCTCCAGTCACCAGCTGTGTGTGTGGCTTGGAATTCTTCTTCCTTCCTGAGGATGCCTAGGAGTTGCTGCCCAAAGGTCCAGGGAGTCTTCTGTTCCTCCCCACTCCTTCTGATTTGTTTGCTTGTCACTGTTAGTGGATGGGATTTTCTAAGCTGCTTTCTCTCTGGAAAAGAGTATGAAGTTTTGGCCAATGACAAAAGACTATTCCATGTGGCCTGGGAGGCGTCTGGACTTCCAGCTTTTCTCTGTTCTTCTTGCACCTAGTTCCTTAAGCTTCAGGATGTTCATCGTTTTAATGATGCTTTTTGGAGGATAAAGGTCTCCAATCAAGAAGTTCCACGCAGGTAAGATTGTGTAAGGGATAAGAGCACCCGCCCTAAACATCTGAGGACCAAGTTCAATTTCTGGAGCACACATAAGGGTGGAAGGAGACAACTGATTCCACAAGCCTGTCCTCTGACCTTTACATGCGTGCTGTGACATGTGTCTCTCACACTCCAAGGTAATAATACTAGTAAACAAGAAAAAGTTTAGAAGGAAAAGAAGTTCAACTTGTCAGTTTATGTTTGCTATGCTGGGTAGTTGTGTTTAATGGACATCTGCCTATGCCATGGCTGGGCAGGTTTTTTTTTTGTTTGTTTATTCTTAAAATTTGCACATGTAATATTTATGTCTTTATTACAGGTCAATTGACTTTTTTGTGGTGTTAGGTGAGGGTCTAGCTTTCCATCCCCCCCCCCCATAGCGAACTGTCTCTAGTTGCTGTAGACATACCGAAATGCATATGGAGAGAGTCACAGGACAATTTGAATTTTAGTGGGCGGGAGAACAGCAGTGTACTTTTACAGCAAGAGGAGAACATAGCAGACACAGACGCCGTTATCTTTTGCTGACTAAGGGTCAAGTGAGCTGCTCGATAGAAACAGAGAAAATGATATTCTTCTTTATAACCTTATGGCTAGGAATAACCTTTAACATGCAGTTATTCTATTAATGAAAGTGGATGAAAATCCAATATACAAGCTTCTAGCCCCAGGATCAAAAGAAAAAAATATGTGTTTGGAAACTTGTCCCTGGAGAGACTGCCAGTAAGACACGGCTCCTGATAGACAACACTGGATGCCTGGCTGTGCTCACAAGTTACAAAAGGATGCTAGCACATGGCATATGAAGGGATTTCCTGGAAGAGAACCCAGCTCAAGGAAAGTAGCAGGAAGGAGAGCACAGCTCTGATCAGCGGGGAGGACCTGGGCCTGATGTCTGGCACTCTGGCTCCTAATGTGCTTCAGATCAGTATGAAGCCGGTTACAGCAGTTGGCTGAAGCCACACCAAGACTCTGGCGCTCACACAGCCCGGAGTTAAGACTTTCTAGGGAGAGTCTGTTGAAGGAAGTCAAATCTTGCTCATTCTGCCTCTGTCCATCCCGGAGCTGTGATGTCCAGGGAGCTGCGGAGCCACTGTGCTAAGGAGATCAATTAGCAACATCCTTGTGGCTCAGTGGGTATCTGTTGAAGGGGCTGGTAGTCTGTAACTGACATCCGATGGAGGAAGCACACTAAATACAAAATTGGTCACCCAGCATTTTCTGTAATGGGTCTAGAGGAGGAAGCAGCACCCTGTGGGGTGATCTTTGTTTCCCTTGGGCTGGGAATAGCCCATAATCAAGAGATTGATTCGGCTTGTGATTCCAGTGGCTTGAGACCTGTGAGGTACCCCTGATGATGTTACAACAGAGAGGCAGAACAGAAAAGGTAAGGAATCCCGGGTGCAGAAGGAGCATGTGTGTAATCACAGGAAGAAGATGCCAGGCTGGGGCTGGGGCGAGACTCTTTTTTTTTTTTTTTTTTTTAATAACAATCTGTTCTTATAGGAACTCCTTCATTGCTGTTGAGCTTAACCTATCACTCGACATAGCATTAATGCATGTCTGACGATCGAGACCCTGAAATAATTCCCTTTGCAAGCCTTACGACCTCCTCATTAGGTACTAGGAGTCTGGCTGGGAACCTCTAGGTAATGAACCATCTGGACCACAGAGGCAAGTTAAGCGTAGACTGGCTGCTTTCTAAGCTTTGTGCGAAGCTCACTAATGCTTGTATGGTCTTCAGCAGAGGGTGCACAGGAGGAGAACAGGAGTTCCGTGCTGGTACTTATAGCGAAAAACAAGCACAAAACCTGCTTCAAACAGATCTGTGTAGGAAAACGCCATTGTTTTCAGAATTGATCTTCTCAATAAATAAATTAAAAATATTTCAATCTAGTTTAAAGATTAGATTATAAAGTAGAAGGTTTCCAAACACTTCTCATCTTTCCCTAGTTATGGTTCATTGCCCTCAACTTTTCCACTCCTGTGTCCTACCCCTTAGCCCTTCTCATGTTCTTTGTAGTTGTGTTTCATTTATCAGAAGTTCATATTTTGAAGATTCCAGGCCAGTTATTATATAGAATGGGCACAGTATCCCATATTCTGTGTAGTACCCTTGTGATTGGTTTTACACTGGCCATTCTTTTTGCAACAATACCTTCTCGGTGACCAACTTGTAGGTTAATCGGTAAACATCAGGTGATCTGCTGAGTGCTATCTTGTTTATGATGAGAGACTTAACAGTCTGCATTCTGTGCACCATCAGCAGAGCTGAGCAAACTTGGACCAGCATCTCTGTAGCTCTTCCTAACCCGGGTCCTGGAGTATATGGCTGCCTGGGAGATCCTGTGTCTTGATGGATAACTGCAGCAGGGTCCTAATGCTGTTCTGCCTGTTTCATGAGGACTTTTCCAAAGACTCCCTCTCTGTAGAAAGAGAAGACACACAAATCCAATACATGGTTCAATGTCTAGGCGGCTCCTATGGTAGGGAGCAACTTAGGGCTGAGACTGAGTTCCTGAATACCATGCTGGACGAAGCAGATGTGGGCCCCCTTGGCTTTGAAGAGCAAGCTTTCACTTTCACAGAAAGTATGTTCGTTGGTGTTGGTCAGTGCCCACAAATGCCTGGAGACATGGCAGTGGATAACCTTCTGATGAGGAAAGGGGGGGAGGTGAATGTGCTTGACTCTGAGCAAGCGACCTGTACTTGGGGAGGAAGAGTGGTTCCCACAGAGGATGTGGCATAGGAAGGCTTGAGGCTGGAGTCAGCGCTGCCTGTTGGAGAAAGTCCTGGAAGGCTGCTGAGCAGATGAGGGTACCAGTAATGAGAAGCATTGTGAAATAGCAGAACCACAGGGGAACAGACTTCATGCCCTCCTAGAGGGAGGGAGGGAGAAAGGAGGAGGAAGAGCGCCAAAAATTCTGCACTAGCTCAGGACTGAGTATAATAGAGGTTATTTATTTAGGGGTAGACTCACAGATCACAAATGGGGAACAGCAACCGAATCCCGCAGACAACACTTTACATTAGCATAAACAGTACAATAGACCACGCCCAAGTGGGCGGGTAACTTTAAGGCTATAGGCTATAGGAATTCCTACAGCAGGGAGGGAGAGGGAACAGAGTAACTTCGACCAGAAAGTCAGGATTCCTATAATATTTTCAAATCTCTGGAAGGAGCAAGCCTGCCAGTTTTTCAGCCAGGGTCCTGGCTTCTGCAGGCCACATGGAGGAATCAGTCGAATGCCACAGCTTCATTCAGCTCAGATATGCTTAGATCGTAGTGTGGATGTGAGATTTGTTACACAGTGCCAGCAAGACTGGGTTTTTCTAGAAGAAGACATGGGGTCTGGTATGTAATACAGACAGAGATGTGTCATGGGAAGTTACAGCCCCATACCAAGTTAGCCCTGTGTGAATGTGTGTGTGTCCTTGCTCCAAAGCTTTTCAAGAAAGCTATTGACCCCAGAAGCCGAAGCTACCATTGAAGTCAGCCCCATGAAAGGGGCGATATCTTGTTCCTCTTTTAGTCTGATACTCCTTCCTTCGGCATGTGTACAATTCTGTGTATGTTTATTTAGAAAAGGGATATGTGGATATTGCTGGTGAGTGTTGACAGCCACAGAAGTCACAAGAATGAGACGCACGTGTGGGACCTGCCTTAGCGGCGCTGCAGCGGGCAGCCAGCATAGCCATGTTTCTGCTTCCTCTGAGCAAGCAAAATGGACAAGGCTTCATTCATCCTTCTAAGGCGGGTGCCTGTACAGGGACCAGAGAACTGCGTCTTGAAGAGCAGGCATGCATTCTCCGCAGTTCTGGAGACCTAGGTGAGTCATCATCACACAGCTGAAGCAAATGAGGGGAAAACAGAGCTGCGTAGAGGGTGCTGGTGAGAAAATGCTGACGTACCACTGAGCAGAGCTGAAACCTCAGGACAGTGGGACGCTGTCTTTAACGTACTGACAGGAGAGAGATACGGACGACTAAACCATTCTATTATCTAGATCTGGGCAGGTGATTTCATCAGCAAGCACTTGCCCGGAAAGTCAAAGCACAAGGGCCTGAGTTTGCATCCCCAGAACCCTTGACAAAACTGGGCTTGGTGGTGTGTGTCTGTGAGATCAGAGACAGCACAGTGAGCCGCGGAGACAGCAGGATGTGCAGACGTCACCGGTCCTTTAGCCTGGCCTATATGTTGAAGTTTCAGGTGAATAAGAGATGCTGCCCAAAGCACGCAAAGATGAAAGGTGTCTCAGGCATTGACGCTGAAGGTTGTTCTTTGACCCCGTGGTCTGCTGAACACACTGAGGCACGTGCTTGCATGCACAAGTACATGCTACACATGCACGCGCGCACACACACACACACACACACACACACACACTCCCCTATCCAGGGAAACAGGAAGTGAGATAAAAATTCATTACGGACAGAGGTACACTAAAGAAATAAGGCATCTGGTTTTTTCAGCTAATAGAAAATGACATCGGAAACGAGGGTCTGCCAAAGGATTAAAAGCTCAGAAACATGGAGTAATGGAGTCAACAGAAAAAACTTGTTTCTCACTTTTTAATCTCCATAACCTTCATAACATAACATTCATAACATAAACAAGAACCTTGTGACATTGTTTATAATAGGGATAAGAGTAAAGGACAAGAAAGGGAGATATTAAGTATGTACAGGATGCAAATGTCTTATAAAGAAGTCTATACTTCTAGGGTCCATTTTGATACATTAAAACATATATACCAGGTAAAAATTGTGGCTTCTGCCTATTATTCTAGCACTAGGGAGCTGAGGCAGGAGGATTGCAAGTTCTGCGTCTGCCTGCGCTCATAGTAAGATCCGGCTTAAATCAAAACAAAACCAAAACAGATACTCTCAGAAAGATAAACATCACGTTCCCTACAGACACCATTACAAAACAAAACAGATCTTATTTAAAAAGTCAGTATGCAGGATCCAACAGGATACTAGGGAAATGACTGATCATAAAGAATATAAAAAGAATGCAAAGACAGATGGGACTATAGAAAATAAAGACCAAGTGGGAAGGCAAACATGTCAATCACAGCCTCAGTGTGGGTAGAACAGAAGCTGAAATTCATCAGTTCAATCCGGCAGGTTTTCAAGGGGGATCTAGTGCCCTAAAACTGAAAGCTTCATGAGTGAGTCTGGGAGAATTGCAAGAAATATGATCTCATTTGTGTTTTATCAGCGCTTTTCCTTCGTTGTCATTAGTAACTGTTTGAAATGGGGAAGCTGATGGAAAATGTGCCACTATATTATTTACATGTCCCCAAATAGATTCTGAATCCCTCATCTCAAGCAATCTTTAGATTGAAACTATCTAATCACTGCGTTCAAGTCTGCCCCTTCTAAATTGGCCCATTGCTCGCTCTAGGCTGACTCGCCCTGGTCATCAGGTGTTGGAGCATCGGCGTTGGGCTGTTGGGCAGGGTGTGGAGCGGGTGACAAGGACCAGTTTCTTAGGCCCTGTGCTTGCTGCTTAGTAATCCACAGGACACTAAGTGGGCTTGATGCCAGAGTCGGGACGCCACACTTTCCTGCAAACATCCAGTCCACAGTTTTGGTAAGACTGAAAAAGCCCCAGAGTTTTAGATCTAGGCCCACAAATCAGGAAACAAACTCTAGTGTGAGATAATTCGCTTTCAGGTTTAGATAATGAAACTTTCTGCCGACTGTCTGATATTAAATGAAAACCTTCCTCTCTTTCCACACCTGTGGCTTAAAGCTGGGGACAATGCGATGCTATTGCTCATGGGTGGTCTAATCAAGGTAAACGATGCCACTGTCTCTCCCCAGGTTGTGTGTGGGTACATTGGTGTGTAATGTTTGTCTGTAGAGAGACTATGCCAGCAGTTAGGAAACAACCAAAAGAGCAACGTGCTTCCCTCTTTTGTAGAGTGACCCAGCACCAGTTTTCCCATGTTTGTTGAGTATGTATGTATGTTCTTGCATGTTGGATGAGAGTCTGTTGAGTGTATATGTATGTCCTTGCATGTGGGAAGAGTGTCTGTTGAGCGTGCATGTATGTTCTTGTATGTTGGATGAGAGTCTGTTGAGTGTGTTTGTATGTTCTTGCATGTTGGATGACCTAAAGCCTTGGTAATGTTTGTGTCTGATTTCAGTTAGTTAAAGCACCATTGCTCATGTCCAGTGAAGATGCAGATCTTAGTTTACAGGTCAGTCAAAGGATAAGGGTGCATGAGCAGATCAAGGCTAATGAGTGACCTGGAAGTACTGTGGAATATTCCTCTACCCTGTATAAATATATGTCACTATGGTTGGTTTAATAAAGAAGCTGACTAGCCAATAGTGGAGCAGAATAAAAGCCAAACTGAGAATAATAGGAAGAAGAAGGGGGTACTCAGGGGAGATGCCATTCAGCCCCCAAAGAATCAGGACATGTAGAAAATGAGGTAAGAAGTCATGAGCCCCATGGCAAAGCAGAGATAAGGAATATGGGATAACTTAAATGAAAGAGTTAGTGAGCAGCAAGCCTGAGCTATCAGCCAAGCATTTTTAAGTAATCTTAAGTCTCCATGTTGATTATTTGGGAAACAGCTGCTGGGACAAGAAAACTACAACATGTAGGGCCATGCATCTTGGCTTGTAGTAAGCACAGGTGCAGAGAATTAAACCTTCGCTTGGGTCTTGAACCTGAGCTGTCTTTTGAAATCCTTGAAAAATCCTTAGTTCTCTGCATGGTTGCCTCTTACAGACATTCTTAGCAGTAGGGTTCCTCTGGGGATTGTAAGGACGGGTTTCCACAGGGATCCTCACTTCTCTTTCTCTGAAACCCACACCTCAAGGACCTTTGATTGATTTTGATTATTATCTCTGTACCTGCAACATTTGGAAATTCCATGATCACAACTGACCAAAACAACCTACGAGGGGAAATTTCAGCACCTCGTTTCGGGGTCTTCCAGTTCATAAAAGCTGACACTTGAGCAATTCAGTGCATGGTGGCCGGAGTGTGTGGAGGAGGGTGTCATGTCACATGAGAGCAAGGGGTAGACAGGGAGGCCAGAACTGGGGGGGGGGGTCAGGTTGTAACCCTCAAAGCCTGCCTTCAGTGACAGTGACTCTAGCTTGGGAAGAAGCACTGAGATCTAGTGTCAGCCTGCAGAGGATTTTCCCAAACAAACCCTGCACATTTTCAGGTTAAGCCTCTCTCTGAGGTCTCTTGACCATGTCTGTGAGTCACCACATCCTCAGAAATATATCCCCGGCATCCAATGAGCTCTAGC
This sequence comes from Alexandromys fortis, assembly GCF_014885135.2. Lineage (NCBI taxonomy): Eukaryota > Metazoa > Chordata > Mammalia > Rodentia > Cricetidae > Alexandromys > Alexandromys fortis. The sequence continues at coordinate 1,700,286 of NW_026067918.1, forward strand.
TATATTGCATGGTAGACATCACTTGCAGTGTCTAGAAATACACCTGAGACATCAAACCAGACTCGCAGAAAGCCTGTCTGAATCCCTGCCATTTGGGCTACAGGTAGCTATATTTCTCATCAAGGAGGTAATTTTGTCCTACTCAATGCTAACTGAGCATCTTCCTGCCTCTCTGGGCATACAGGGACATCCTTGGTGCTGCAAAACCTTAGACCACAGAAGACATAGGCAGAGGGCCATGTGCTATTAGGCAACTGTGTTCCCAGGCTAGGGATTCTGTGTGTGCAGCCATCCTGAGTACTGTACAATGCCAGCAGCACTTTGGACCTGACATCATCTGAAATCACATTCCCCCACCTGCGTGTGCCCACCAGAAACACCTGCTTCTGCTTTCAGCGGGCACTCTGCGTTTAGGAGGGCAACACTTCATCACACATCCAGCCTCATCTCTTGTGACAGGGCATCTTCACGCTCTATTCCAGAAGTCCATGGTCATTTAGCATCTCTAAAGTTGACACGGCAAGGCTTCCTTCTTGCTGTCTTTTAAGCACCCATTTTGTATCAGAATGTCCTGGAGGCGGCCCTGTGTATTGATTCAGGAAAATGTTGTCAGTAGTTAGGGTCCCAGTCACACATGACATAGAACTTCTTGCATTCGAACAAGCCTAGACCACGAGGAGTAACAGACTCCACGGTCAGAGATTGAAGGGTTTGCTGTCTAATTATGAATATATATATATATAATATATATATTATTGACATTTCTATGACAATAATAGTTTTAAAAAACTTTATAATGGAAAAATAAAATAGAACTCCAGAGAAAATAGTGTCATAAAACCCATGAGCCCATTAACCTAGTTTAATATTTATGATTTTGTCATACCTTTTTACAATTATTATTTGAGGTAGCAAAATATTTCAATGAAATTCATTCCTCTTATCATTTTGCCCCCACCCCACAAACTTAGCGTTCATTGTTAAAATGTGGACTTTTAGACTTAGCAGTATGATCATACTGGAACAAAGTTGTTAACAGTCCGCACTTAGCATCATGGTAAGTTGAGTTATACGGTCATATTACTCTGTGTTAGCCCATCTCATGCCTCTGGCAGCTCCACGGGGCTTAAGAGTGGCGTTGATTGCTGGCTCTTGACTTTTTCAGCTTGTTTGTCCGTGTTTTTTTCTGCTTGCCACGTTCCCTGAGTTTTGCGTGCAAATCCTATCAGGTCTTTGCTTTTGTTTCAAAGCCTGTTTTATCACAGCTGATACATTTTAGCAGCGAGAGTAGTGGTCAGAGAGACGACCATAAACACCAAAACCTTCCCTTTCCTAGGTGTCCCAGATATCTCTAATGTTGACCTGTACCATTCCCCCTTCAGAAATGCATGGATCCTTGTGGATTTAATTTACTTGAACGAGCTAGGGTCCTTGTTCTTCGTGACCCTTCTTTGAAGAAATGCTTCTGTCTCTATAGGTGTCTTGGTCCTCAGATGTCAGCCCTTGCCTCAGGGTCTCTGTACATTTCTTCCCCAAACCTTGGCATTGGTCGCCCTCTGAGGAACTCTTTTCCCTACTGTGGAAACCAGTGATCCAGTATTATAGGAACAATAAGCCTTCCCACTCTGGGTGGCGGAACCCCTCTTACTAAAGCTCCTGATCTCGTGGGACTAAATAAAAGCCAGCATTAACCAATGCATACATTAGGCATATGCATCTCACGCTGTCATCTTTAAATCTCTTTCAGGTCCCCAACCAATGTTAGACTATGAACAGATTAAACAGACAGGAGACTGCGAGTCTGGCCACTCAGGCAGATGGGAGACTTACATAGCAAAGATCTGTTTGATTGAAAATAATTTAAGGAAAACTAGACATGATCTAGTTATTGATTCCACTTCCCAGGTAAGTGTTTTAACTAAAAACCAATGTGTGTTTAGGCATGTGGCTGACATTAGTGGAGAGGGAAGTCATCACAGGGCCCAATATCGACGTTAGACAAGGCAGAGAATGGAGAGCCCAGTGAAGGGCCCATAGGCAGCATTCTGAGGCAGGAGCTTTCCCTGGCTTCCCTCCACAGTGCATTCTGACCTTTGGGCTAAGAATACTTCCACTGTTCCTTTTAGCGTTTCTAGCTCACCCCTGACTGCTAATGATTGATTGAAAGGAATTGTTATTGTCCCTTGCTCTAAGAGACCTCAGAGCTTCCTCAGTGGAGCCAAGGCAGTTTGCCTAGGGCACAGGCTACAGAGGGATAAAAAGCCTGGAGGGACAGCTGGTCACAGCTGTGCACAGCAAACAGCAGCACATCCAGATGTGTCTCACAGCTGTGCACAGCAAACTGCAGCACATCCTGGTGTGTGGTTGGACCTTCTGGAGGGACAACTGGTCACAGCTGTGCACAGCAGACAGCAGCACATCCAGGTGTGCCTCACAGCTGTGCACAGCAAACCGCAGCACATCCAGGTGTGTCTGTTGGGCATCCTACCCTAGAGAACATTGCTGTACAATGGACGTTGGGGTATGGCCATGGAGCTGAGCTGTGTGAGCTCAAGAAAGATATTAGTGCAGGCTCCTTAACAATTCATTTCATGAACTCGTGTCTCTTGAATAGCTTGACATTGCCCAAGACCTTGCTAATTAAGCCAAGGGAATAAACTTGGGGTCATGAGCTCAGGGAGGCCTGGAGACTGTGCTCTGATGGACTCTGGTAGCTCTGGTGTGTGACGAGCTATGAGGAACAGAGCAAGGGAGCATCATGCTAAGGCAAATTTCGCTGCTGTTTTGTATTTTCCAGTTGATTTGGACTGACAGACCTGATTTGCTGTCCCACACTGTGTACCACATTGGGTTGTCACATGTCCCCCCTATAAATATGGACAATTGTTAGGACTCAAAAGGAAAGGAATAATGAGCATCTAGAGTTGCAGCTAGCCAGAAGACAGCATTCCATAAGTGTGCTACCGTTCCAATTTCTAGAAGGTCAATGTGGGGACAGTAGCTAACTGTGGTAGGGGAGTGTGCACTGGGGATGGAAACAGGAAACATCAGGATTAACCCATGAAAACAAGAGAGCTGGCAGAGAAAGGCTGGCAGCCTGGGCGCCATTGTAACATCCCAGCACCCTGCCAATAGCTTTTAATAGTTCATACTCCAACAGGAAATGAGGATGCTGTGTAAGTGCCCTTAAAAATGCTATCTAGCTCACAGCCCGCTAACGTGGGAACTCTTCTCTTGTTAGGCACAAGTTTCTGGCTCCCAAGTGAATTCACAGAGCCCAATTTCCGATGCAAATTACATAAGGTTTTTTTTTTTTTAATAATATTTAAACTCAAGTTTGGACCAACAGCTTTCCAGCACCCCAGCATGGTGGGTGCGGAGAGTGTGGCAGGGAGCCCGGGAAGTTTAGAACTTTTAAAGAGGAAATGCCATAATCAGGGGAGTTCATGTCCTGTCATCTTGGGATTGGGGAAGGAGGACAAAGGGTAAGGTAGTTTCTGAAACCATTGGTCAGTTTTGGGGCCTGAAAACCTAACAAAGAACCATTAATAACTGACAAGGTATCTTCAAGGACAGGATGCCCCCAAGAACATCTGGACCTCATTAAATTTTATAGCCCTTCTCCCTATCTTCTTTTTTTTTTAAAGATTTATGTAACGGCGTAAACGAATGCAGACAGATTGTCAAAATATATACAGCTTTAATGGAGGAAAAGACTTACAGAACCACCGTTCCGCAGAGTCCAGGAAAGCAGAAGCGAGTGCTGGGAGCACGCTCGCCAAATTTATAGGAAAACTTTAGCCTGAGGCGAACATGCCCCCTAAGGGGTGGGACTTATCCCTACATCTCCCCCTTTTGTCTAAATAAGACAGAACTAAACCAAATACAACTATATACAATAATAACAAATAAATATAACAAACAATACTGAGAATCAAAAGTTTTGCTAAACATTCTATCTCAAGGAGTCTAAATAATGTAGAGAGTAACTACAATTATATAATCTTCAACTCCATCAAAGATCCGAGAAGGGAATAAATATTACTTAACAAACGAGATATATCCAAAATGTGTAACAATTGACAAAGACAACTGACTACCTGGGCAATCACCCAAAGTCTCGTTTGCAATGTTGAGTCAACCAACTTTGGCTAAGGCCTAACATAACTGACATACCATTATTAAAGGCAAGGAACTTTTCAAAACTATCTTACCCTGTCTTGGCAGGATATGACAGTCCTGTTGTATCCATTGATGCACGCTCTGTATCTCTGTCAGTGGTTGAGGTATGGGCTTTTCTTAACCCAAAGGCCAGTTCTGCCAAGAAGACAAGCTCCCAGTGGAGTGTCTTTGGTGCTCAACGTTCTCTCGGGAATAGAGCGGTGTTGCCAGGAGCAATTGTGTCTCACTATCACGAAACTCTGAGTTATATTAAAGGCCATATTCTACAGCTCTTCAAAGAGGTTGAAGATTATCTATCTATACTGAGTATAATCTCTATATATCTAAAGAACCTGATTAGTCTAATTACAAATGACAAACTTAGATGACTATTAATCTATATAATTCTCAATATCTATCTAACTTAAAGACTAAAACAATAAACAACTGTGCAATATATGAAGACAATGATCTTCATCTGTAAACAATGTCATTACATATCAAATGTAAACAATGTTATTACATAAATAGTATCAGAGGTAGAAATGTACATTGTGATATGGTAGATGTATCAATACAATATAAGCATATTCTTATACAAAAATAGAGGTAGGAACACTCACATTCAATATTCAATATGTCAATATACAGAAAACAGTACCAATACAATTTTCTAAAAACAGTAACTCACAAATACCAATCATCCCATCAAACCAGTTAATCCCCCCCCCTTTTTTTTTTTCGAACATACCCCTAATTCCATAAAACATCTCCCCATCCCCTCAACCCCAAACCAACCACTAAAAGATGTCCCTAACCCTGAGGGCAAACTCTGTTGGGAGAGGGGACGTCGTCCTCTAAGATTGCTTCAAGCTGACATGGGGGCGATGTTCTCCTTAGGGGCTCCTGTGAAAGCAAATGATGGTAAAATTCCCAAATTAACCTTTGACCTAAGAAAATTATAACTAGTCCCTGAGCACTTTGAGAAGGTCCGGCCAGAGTGTTGTCAAAAATGTGCACCATTCGAAATTGTCTTGTGCAGTTGGTACCAAAAAACAGGTCTCATATTAGCGCGTAAAAAAGAGAAAAAGAAAAAAAATATTCATGACGTCATAAAAACCAGGTTGAGTTGATGTTGTGGGGCCCCATCTTCATCCTGGAAACTTCAAAAATTACTGTAGGGAAATTTGTTGCTTGTTATGGAAATTTAAACATTAACAACAAGGACATATACTGACATATAAAGAAAGACACAGATATGAGGAAAAGCAAAGAAAGTTTATCAAGTATATAATCCTCATTCTGTCCCATTTCATGGCTCCTGATCTGAGACAGAAACTCTGAGATATCTCTTATCAACAGGCTTGGAATTGAAGAGGGACATTTTGGCCCACGTTGGGCGCCAAAATGTAACGGCGTAAACGAATGCAGACAGATTGTCAAAATATATACAACTTTAATGGAGGAAAAGACTTACAGAACCACCGTTCCGCGGAGTCCAGGAAAGCAGAAGCAAGCGCTGGGAGCACGCTCGCTAAATTTATAGGAAAACTTTAGCCTGAGGCGAACATGCCCCCTAAGGGGTGGGACTTATCCCTACATCTTTATTTATTTATTATGTATACAACATTCCTTCCATGTATGTTTGTATGCCAGAAGAGGGAACCAGATCTCATCACAGATGGTTGTGAGCCACCATGTGGTTGCTGGGAATTGAACTCAGGACCTTTGGAGGAGCAGGCAATGCTCTTAACCACTGAGCCATCTCTCCAGCCCCCTCCCTATCTTCTTAATTGTCCATTTTTAGGGTATCTATGTGAATTTCTGCAGCAGCACATGTCTGGAGCTGAGATGGCCCAGCCCCCAGCTCATTATATGGCTTAAGATGAAGCCTTCTTTAAAATGGAGTTTGTGGAGTCAGGTTGTCACATCCTCGGTAGCCCAGTGCTATTTTCAGGAGCCGGTTTCTTTCCTAAAAAGCTGTGGGGTAATCCTTAGTCCTAAAACACAAGTTCATGGACGCCCCTGAACTCATGTTCATGGCTCCACCTTAAACATCTTTTTCTGTTTTCTTCTTCCTTTGAATGACTGACCAGAAGCCTAAGCATGCTTTTATTGATACTTGGACTTCCCACTGTTTCTTTGAAGCCTCCTCTTCCGCATACAGTAGCTCACCAGCATCTTTTGCTGAACATCCTGGCATTCTGGGAATCTAATTCAAAAAGGCAAGCTTCCTTCCTCTTCTCCAACGCTTCCTCTTAGCAACTATTAGGGAGTGCAGCAAAACTGGAACTAGACTACTCTGTGGGTGGAAAAATCAATTATTGGGGGACAAACTAACTGCCTGACTGACTCACAAGGACAGAGAACAACAGCTCTGAGGGAACGCCAGTTTTATAAGGATGGAGACAGATCTCAGGGCCAGATTAGCCCCAGGAGCAGTGTGGGGGCTTTGACTGAGGCAGACTATTGGGTTTATCAGGTACTAGATGTGCATTGCTCAAGGATGGTGGAGAAGGGAAGTAATCATGGCTTACAGAGTACCGTGGTGTCTAAGTTTCTGTCTACTTGGTAGCAGTCCTGTCTGCCCAGGACTGCTATGGGGCTGGGAGTCATCTTAGGAGGTTGATGACCACACAGCTGCTCTAGGGGGCCCACTTTGTGACCTAAAATACCACCGTTCACCTTCCTGGTGGCTGAAATGCCAATAAATTGTCTTCCTGGTGCTCCCTTCTGTGTCTTTTTTTTTTTAATTCCTTAATCAGTGAGACTAAAAACCCAATAGTGAGCCCCCCGGTCCTCAGATAATGCGGCTGCCTAAGAGGCGTACGTACTTCTCCTTGAAGTTCCTTTCCATCTGAATTCAGTTACGGTTTCTGTAGAATGTTGATGTGAAAACACAGCTGCCATCTGAAAGAGAAGAGGCAGTGACTTCGGAGCCAGTACGAGGAGCATGGCTGGGCGCGTGGATTCACGAGGCCTCAAATGCTGTGTTCCAAAGTCATAACTGATTAGGGGGCTTTTATAGCTATAGGGCGAAAGGCTATTACAAACCACAGGCTTTTAAAACTTGTGGGTGTGGATATCACAGAGGGAGCTGTAGCAAAGCTCAGAGTCTCTATTATAGTGTCCTAGAATTAATATGCCTCCGCAGGAAGAATCCCCTCCACATACTTAGAGATTAATGAAGTTTAAAGCTCTTTAATAACATTGTGCTGGCTCTAGCTGATGCTCAAAGAGGAACTGGCTCTGAATAGAGGATTTTACTAACTTATGTACGCCGAGGCTTGTATTCATTCCCTTCTGCTGTCATCCTTAAAACGCTTCGGGGTCCCGTTCGCAAGTTGCACTTTAAACAGTTAAACCGAGACAGGACATGGCAAGTCCAGGTATTTGGGCAGATGGGAGCTTTACAAAGATATCGCCTGATGTCTGGTTTCTGTTGCTATGCAGAGGCACCTGGCTGTGGCAACTCTTAGGACAGGAAACATTGACTTGGTTGCTGGCATACAGATCCACAGGTCTAGTACATTATTATCATAGAAGGAAACACGCAACAGGCAGACATGGTGCTGGAGAAGGAGCCCAGAGTTCTACATCTGGATTATAGGCAGCAGAGAGAGAGAATTTGCCGCTGGGCCCTGCCTGAGCCCCCCAAGTCTCAAAGTCTTTCCCGTGGTGACGCACTTCCTTCAGCAAGGCCACGCCTCCTAATAGTGTCACTCCCTATGTGCTTATGGGGCCATTTTTGTTCAAACCACCCCACCACACCGGAATTATTATTTTTTTTACATACACCAGTGTTTTTCTTTAACAATAGCTATTGCTCAGCTTCACCTTGTCTACCTGGCAGAATTATGCTTAGCCTAAGAAGAGGTCAGGGAACTTCTGCATGGCCAACCCCCTTGAGCTCCACATTAAGAGGGGTTTTCCCTCTCTCCCACTCTCCCTCCCTCTTTCCCTTCTCCTTCCCTCCCTCCTTCCTTCCCCCTTCTCTCCCCCCTCCCTCCCTTTCTCCCTTCTCTTTTCCTCCCTCCTCTTTCCCTCCTTCCTTCTCTCCCTCCCTCCTTTCTTCCCTCCCTCCCTCCCTCCTTCCTTCCCTCCTTCTTTCCCTAATATGGCGATGAACCTCATGGCCAGTTGTAAGTTGGGGTTGTCTACTTTTGGGAGGATGGAGCCTGGTTGGAGTCATTTTTGCTGACACATTTTTGGTGACAAGCCATCCAAAGCTTTCTCAGCAAACCTAAACCTCAGCTGTGGTACAGAATTTTCCTTTTCTGTCTCTAAGCAGCCCGGTCTGTGCACTACTGCCTCTGTAGTCACATTAGAGGCAGCCCTCGCTAGCTAAATTCTACCGTAACTTAATATTTTCTAAACAAGCTCATGAGTAAGTCCTCTGTAGCATCCATCTTACTCCTTCAAACTTCTCCTGCATTGCTAGGTTCCTGATGTTATCCTGTGACACCTGTAGCTTCTGGGTTAATACCCTCTAGTGATATGTTAATAACTTTCAAAAAGAAAAGCTCAACTAGATGGGCACAAGGATTTTAGATCACAGACAGAGTTGGGCGATGTATCACCATTAAGGGGATGAGGAAAATTTGGACCTCCATCTACAGTGTCCCCACTCCCTTTAGTCAGAAAGTCTGAATCAATTACCTTTGTAGAATCTTAATAGTGGGAACATTCACAACACTAAGTTATCAGTAGTACTTAAAAACCTATGAAACCAAAAAAAAAAAAAAGTTCTCTTAGGTGATCGATCACTACAGCCTATCAGTTTGGTGATTTTGTTTTTCCTTGAGTGTGTGTGTGTGTGTATGTGTGTGTGTGTGTGTGTGTGTTGTGCACATGAATGTATGTATGTGTGTTGTTCACATGAATGCATTCATGTGTGTGTGTGTGTGTACTGTAGATTGAACCCAGGGTCTTGTACATATCACTCAACTAGCTCCAACCCCTCAACTAGCCAGTGTTCTAAGAACTGGCTATTGTTAACTTCAAAAGCTACATCCAGACTTGCATCTCATCTTGAAACTAACGGAAGGAAGGGCACAAGGCAGGCCACCAGTGGACGGTAGAGGCTGGGAATGTGGCCTGCCTATGGCATCCATCTGCATGCTTCTCCATCCCATGTGGAGAAGAGTTCAGAGAAGCTGAACTCTGTGCCTAGGTTTAGATCAGGTAACCAGTAGCATCACGGGCAGAGCTACAGATAATCGGAATGAAGTGTACTAGAAACTGTCCACATGGATCCTTTCCCATGCTGTTTCAGTTGGAGAAAAGAAACCTCTGGTCTACACTCAACAAGCAACAAAGCACTGATATCTTGGTCCCTTTGTGTTGCTTTAAGAAATCTACATTGTTTAGGCTCTTTCTACGTGTCTGGCTGTGGGCCTCTGCTCCCGTGTCTGCTGTGGAAGAAACCTCTCTGATAATGGCTGGATAAGTCACCGATCTGTGAGTACAGCAAAATATCATTAGGGATCATTTTATGAATTTTTGTTTAAGACCAGTAGTGTTTGGTTTTATCTTAGGGTCTCTGGGCTATCTAGTCTCTGGTTACTGGTTACCCAAGCAGTGTTTGGTATGGTAGATCTCCCTCAAGTCCCTTCCTCCGTCAAAACTGAGAAAATCTCTCAGAAGTGGAGGTGGAAAGATAGTGAGAGGCGTAGGCAATGGAGGACGCCAGAACAAGGCCCTCGGAATCAACAAAGCAAGGCACAGATGAGCTCACAGAGACTGAAGCGGCGAGTTCAGGGCCTGTGCACGTCTGCACCAGGTGTTAGGATTGTACGGCCCTGCACTTTCACTTAGTCAGTACAGGGCCTATGGCTGCTAGTTACTACGCAGATGTGGAGGTCCCTTTAAGAAGACAAGCCCCCATCAGCCCAAAGAGCAATCAGGGTTCCCTGCCCTGTGGGAAGTCCAAGGACCACCCACCTCCATCCAGGTCTAGTAAGGTGAGCATCCAAACTGCCTAGGCTCCCACAAAGCCAGTACGTGCAGTAGGATCAAAAACCCATTGCCATTGTTCTTGAGTTCTCAGTAGCCCTGGTTTTTGATTTTTCAAGACAAGGTTTTTCTGTGCAATCCAGGCTGTCNGGGGGAGGGAAAGGGGAGGCGGCGGTGGGGAAGAGACAGAAATCTTTAATTAATTAATAAAGAAATAAATAAATTAAAAAAGAAGACAAGCCCCACCTATTCCCACTCTGTCCCTCCCTCCCTCTCTCCCTCCCTTTCTCTCTCTCTGTCCCTCTCTCTTTCTCCCTCTCTCTCTCCCTCTCTCTCTCCTCTCCTCTCCCCTCTACTTCTTTCCTTCTCTCTACACCCCCTCCCCTTAAATAAAACTTCACACTCAACCTTTGTCCGCATGGCGTATATGTCTGTCCCTTTCTTGCTGCCTACACGCCAATGGGACCTGCAAAAATTTCAAGCCCACAATAATCATAACAGCAGTTTTGTAGTCTGGTGAGAACTCCCTAGTCTCAGGTTCCAAGATGCTGTTTAGCTCACCCTGGGGGAAGTAGGGGTGTAAAGAAGAAAGCCCATCTCTCTGAAACACCTTGCTAAGGTCACCTGAGCCATCTACACGGGTGGAGGGTCACCGCCAAACATTCCAATGCTACCAGCTCCTGTCATGGTTGCATAGAGGATTTAGTTTCAGTGTGAGTTTGAGAAAGACACGAAGACCAAAACCACACAAATGGACAAGTGGGGGTGCACTGGTAGCCCCAGGACAGTCAGGAGCCTGACCAAAACATGGCTAGGCAGAGAATGACTGTCAGCCATGCCTAGGTCAAATATTCAATTTATCGTATGGAAAGAGAGGTAATTAGTTCTGTAGTGGTCCCGGTTGCCTTTTAAAAATAATCTGGCTCTCAGTTTTTCATTGTTCATGGCGTTGGATTATGTAAGGACATTTTAGTACAAGTGTATTTTGTACTTTGAGCACAGCCCACTTCATACTCACCTACTTCCCCTTTGCCTGCCCTTCTCCCTTCCATTAGTCCCCTTTATTCACTGAGACACACACTTAGTGCCATTATATGTGCGTGCATGTGTGTGTGCAGGTATGCATGTGTGTACATGTATGTATGTATATGTGCGTGTGTGTGCATGTGTGTTCTAAGAAGGAGAAATGAGTGAAAATGTATGGTATTATTCTTTCTCGGGCTGACTTAGTTTACTTAATATGAGTATTTGCGGTTGTATCCATTTTCTTGTGAATTGCATAAACTAGTTCTTCTTTATGGCTGAAAAGAACTCACTATGCAAATATGCTGCAATTTCTTTGTCCATCCCTTTGTTCTAGAATACCTATTAACTATTGTGAACAGTGCTGCAGTGAGCATCGATATTTAAGGATCGCTTCTATTTTGAAATGGAGTCCTTTGGATAAATACAGAGGACTGGTGTGGTTGGGTCTATTTTTAGTTCTTTTTGAGCCCTCTCCATACTGATTTCCATAATGGCTGGGCTAGTTTAAGTTCTTGCCAGCCTTGGCTAAGGGCTTCTTTGGCTTCATCCACCATCCTTGTCTGACTTTTCTCTGCAGTGCACTGATGGTCAGATACCCCTAGCCACTCAGGAATTTCAGTATACTTAAAATCTTGCAGAAGTGGAAGGAATGGGAGAGGAAAAATAACACTAAGGATGTTTAGAAAACTATAAGGAATCATAATTACAGTGCTATAGTTACAGTGTTACAGTACAGTGCTATAGTTACAGTACAGTTACAGTGTTACAGTACAGTCGCAGTGTTACAGTACAGTTACAGTGTTACAGTGCTATAGTTACAGTGTTACAGTACAGTGCTATAGTCACAGTGTTACAGTACAGTGCTATAGTTACAGTACAGTTACAGTGTTACAGTACAGTCACAGTGTTACAGTACAGTTACAGTGTTACAGTGCTATAGTTACAGTGTTACAGTACAGTGCTATAGTTACAGTACAGTTACAGTGTTACAGTGCTATAGTTACAGTGTTACAGTGCTATAGTTACAGTGTTACAGTCCTGGCTGAGTGGAGACACATAGGGACACAAAGTAGGAAGAAATGAATGAAAATGAAATTCATGCCTTGGCAATGCTGAAGCATGCATGGGCAGCCCGTGTATGGTGGTTTTGTTGAACTTGTCCATATTGGGTTTCATGGTCTAAGTTGATGAGGGTGACTGACCAGATCTCTTCCTCAAGAGGGCACCAGATCTCATTACAGATGTTTGTGAGCCACCATGTGGTTGCTTGGAATTGAACTCAGGACCTTTGGAAGAGCAGCCAGTGCTTTTAACCATTGAATGATCTCTCTGGAAATGCCATGCAGATTGTCTCTCTTGGCTGCTCTAGGACCGTGGGTTTCCAGTTGAAAATGGCTCTGTGCATCCACAAAAATGCTGTTCGTCCTAAATCTCATGCCTCTCTGCCCTATGTTGAGCTGGGCTCTGCTTATTTCCCAGTCCCAAGTTCATTGCTTCAAGTACAGTGCTCAGTTATATCATCATTGACCTCCCTCCACCGTTATTCCACTTCAGAACCTGTTTCTAAGGCAAGCCTGCATATTCACTGCGTATAAGTATGTTTTAAACTGTGGTTATTTCTAACACTAATGTATGCAGACTACAAACTGTATTTTCTCTTCTTCTACTTTCCACGTTTGTCACTGCTAACACACACATCCATGTGGTCATGGAAATTGTCTGTGCTGTGTCTAGTTAGGACTTCATGTGTGAATCAACCAACCACACTTAACCCAGGCTTGTCTGCATGTATGAGACCTCAAAGCCCACCTCCACAGTGACACACTTCTTCCAACAAGGCAGCAACCCCTCATAGTAGCACTCCCTTTGGGGGGCATTTTCTTTCAAACCATCACAGGCAGTTAGGACCTTGAGTCTTTAAGCACTGAAATGACCTTATTTGATCAATAAGTGTCTCACCATGAGATCTAGGGGCTTCCCTGATTCAAAACAACTTTATGATTGACACGGATCTTTGTATATGCTTCTGGAGTGCAAGGCTATGTCTATAGACATATCTACACTGGAGTGTGAACACATTGGGATAATTGGTATACAATTGTTAAAAACATAATTTTTGCGAAGAGAGAAAAAACTCTATTCTACCTATGTTGAAATATATGAAACATTCCTATTACCTCTAATGGTTGTACTACATGCAAGGCCACCAGACTTTTTCCTGTTTTAGTGTCCCTATCCCATTTAAGGGTGGGAATCATTCAATCAGAAACCTGCTACGCATCACTGAAGAATCATCCACCAGCTGCCCACCGAGTGCTTGGAATGAAGGGATATTGTGTGTAGAGAGAGTAGAATCAGTATTCACCCCCCAATTCTACTTCGTAACGCCCCTAAACTAGCCATACCAAATCATTCTGAACTAGACTGCTGAATCCTTGGGGGAGGGACAGGGGACAGGTCTCATCTGACTCCACCTTGATTTTTATAGTGGTATCTAGACTCCTCTTAGAGGACAGATCTTTGTGAAGAGTATTCTAATGCACGCAGTTGGGTCAATGGAGGATGGGGTACAGCCAAGCAGAGGAAGCCTGTATTCTGGTGAAGCCCCTCAAATCCACAACACTCAGGGGTTGGAGGAGAGACTCCAACATCTCAGTTTCAGTGAATCTTTCATAGGATTTGTCTCATGTTAATTTGTCACCTGTATGTACATGCCCCGCTGCTTCCCGTGGAGCGTTTAGTTTGCCCTGCACTGTTAGAGGCATGGATTCATTTTTTCCTTAGATGATTTAAAACTGACAAATGATTGCTCTTTTATAAAACACTGAGTGCCTGCCAGTTTCTGTAAGAGTTGGATAAGGGACACTAGATCCAGTACCTATCCAGCGCTCCAAAGTCACTTTTGTCCATTGTCAGATTAAAAGGTCATAGCTAAGATAGTCTTACTGCTAGACTTCAACAGATACTTTGCAATCTTTTCATCTAGTTCTACACACACACACACACACACACACACACACGACAACGGATTTCTCAAACTACAAAACAGTACCAAGACATAGCATTTCTTCGACTACAGGCAACTGCTTGTAATAGATGAAAACAAAACAAAGCATTGCCTGCGGAATATGGAAGCCAGCAGCAGCGTGGCCACCCTGGGACTGGGACTCACAACTTTGTCCTGGGCCGTAAGTCGAAGCAGAAATGCAGGCTTCTGCGTGGGAAGAAAGAAAAGGTTGGTGCCTTAGGAACTGGATCCCATGCGCTGGTCTCATGAGTCATTTAAATGTGTGTTTGCTGAGTGACTGGAAGAATCGCTCTTTCCCAGGAATGAGCCCCTAGTGACTACCCAATGCCATCTGTTCAACACTAACACACACACGTGAACAACATTGAACAGACTCAGTAGGCTATGCTTGCTTGTATAGTTATTCATCTATGTGTATGTATGTGTATATAAATTAATATTTATTTAATAGACTATAAAATTGAGACAGCCTAGGGACTGGCAGGGGACAAGTTGGATAGAGGAAAGGGAGGGGAAATTGGCTGTGTGGGGGCCTAGTAAAGAAATGGCCACATGTCTGCTCCATGATACGGTTAAGGTTTCATTGTGGATATGAGAAAGAGAGAGAGAGAGAACGAACATCCAGAAACATCTCGAAGAGTCCAGAGTGGAGAAATAAGGAAATATAAAGCCAGGTGTGGTGACATATGCCTTTAATCGCAACACTAGGGAGGAAAATGTAGGCATATCTCTGTTTGAGGTCAGCCTGGTCTGCAAAGTGAGTTCTAGGGCACCCAGGGCTGTTAGAAAGAGACACCCTGTCTCAAAAACAGCAGAATTAAAACAATAAAAAAGAAATAGGCTAAGCACAAACATAACTAACAGGCTGGTCATGGCCAAAGATAGTGTGGTTGTACTTTTTCATTGGGACTGCTGGTCCTCAAATAATGACATGGAGGCTTATTATTAAGTATAAAAGCTAGGACTTAGCTTAGGCTCATTCCTCACTAGTTCTGAAAACTTAAATTAACCCATGCTTTCAAATCTACACTCTTTTATGAGACTTGTTGCCTCATCTCCCGGCTGTCCCTCCTGTTTCCTCCCCATCTGGCTGGTGACTCGGCTTTGCTTCTTCCCAGAGGCCTCTCTATCCCCAGAAGTCCCACCTCACTTCTTCCTGCCTACCTATTGGCCATTCAGCTTCTTATTAAACCAATCAGAAGGTGCCTTGGCAAAAACAGATCTTCGCAGTATAAACAAATGGTCCTCAGTAATAGAGGATAGAGAGAGCATAGGGAGAATGGCAGTAGCCAGGAATAGTGAGAATAGCCAGCTTAGGAGAAGGATGAGTGGCGGGAGGGCAGAGAGGAGGGCCAGAGGAATAGCGTGGGAGCTGGGCGGTCCTCACGCATGCCTTTAATCCCAGCCATCAGGAGGCAGAGTCAGAAGGATCTCTGATTTTGAAGCCAGCCTGGTCTACAGAGCTAGTTCCAGGACAGGCTCCAAAGCTACAGAGAAACCCTGTCTCAAAAAACAGATAAAGAAACAAACAAACAAACAAACTAATAAATAGAATAGCATGGGGCTTTCAAATGTGTACCAGGAGTTTGTGAGTAGGGATTGAGAGAGCCTGGAGGCTTTGGTATGCAGCCACAGGTATATGTCAGTGGTACCTCATGTACCTTCTGCCAGAGGTAAGGGGAGAGAGTCCTTTGGGCAGATGGGAGCTGGCTTCGCAAGTTCCTGAGGAATGCTGGCTTTTAGCTAACTGCCTGACATCAGAGTCTAGCTTGAGCTCCTTTCTGGATATATGGATTGCCTTTCTGAGTAGGGGCAACTGCAGTTTTCTTTGGCTCTGACACTGCAGCCTTTTCTTGATGATGGAGGACGGCGGCGGACTCCTCCGCAGTTGCTTTAAAGCTAAAGCAGACATTAGGATGTGGTGGTAACGGGAACACTGCAAGATAAGTGCAGGGATGGGAAGGGAATTCAGGCAATGGCTGGACACACTTGGCTAAGTGAGCTGATGCTAGCCCAGAAAGCTCCAGGCAGCTAGGTTCTTCCAGAAAACAATGAAAGTCTGATAGCAAAGACAGTTGTCCTAGAGCAGAGTTGAGCTATAGGCACAGCCAAAACATCTGCCAAACAGTACAACTGCCCAAGACTGTTTGCTCACAGTGAAGGATGATCCATTCATGTTTCCCAGAAGAGCCTCGGGTGGTGGCTGCCTTTAGCTTGTTCTCTCCCCTTTCCACAGTATTCTTCGGTGACAGCTGCAATTTAACTCTTCCCTACTGCCAATCAGAAAAAAAAAATGATCAGGAAGAGTTTTTGGTAGATGCCAAAAATGTTTCATTTTCTCTTTGACACATATGTAGTCCTGGTATCATTTCCCGATGCTAGAACACAATATCGCCTCGTTCTCCTGGGGCCCTAGACACACTAGGAAGAAAAATATGAAACAAAACAAAAACATTAGGCTTTGCATCGCTGTTTTCATTTAGCCCCTGGGCCTGAGAGGACAGCAGGGAGGAGGAGGGACCGAGCAATGGCGACGGCTGCTAAGAGTACACGGGAAGGAAGGTGTGCATTGGAAGCCAGGCAGCATGGGTATGAGCACTGGGATTTCTTCTGCTAGGCTGCAAATCTAATTAACTAAAGTATTGTTTTGAAGGGGGAGAGGAGGTAATTCAAAATGGCTGTGGACCTCCAAAAACCGTTGAAGTGTGCTTTATTTGATTACTGGAGCATGTATTATCTTCTCTCTGCTTATTGAAAAGACAAATGCTTGAGTTTCCAAAGAACATGTGAATCTGTACACCCAGTGGAAAAATAAGGTTGCAGAATGGGAAGATATATTACGCAAACGAGATACACACGCATGCGCGCGCACACACACACATACACATATCTCTCCACATTATCCTCCCCATCCTCTGTAAACTAAGCATTGGATGTAGCAGTCAGATGAGTTTCCTATGTGCCTAATCTATCCATTCTCTGTGGATCTGGGCATGAATACTACCCTGAAATGGCCTCTTGAAGATGCTCTCTGCGTGGCTGTTCATTGTTTTCTATAATCATCAGTTAATCAGCCTGGCCGAAGGCTCCATGCCAGGTGCAGTCCCCCTCCCCTCCCCTCGGGAATCTTCAGTCACATATTGCTTGGTAAAATTCTCTAGTGAAGCTACCCCAGCTTGGGTGAGATATTCTTACAGAACCAATTCTTTAATGGTTACTAGAATATTTAGGATAGCTGTTTAACACAAGTTAATTTTTTTTTTTGCCAGTTTGCAGATTTTGAGACATTGTTCCATTTCTTTGTAATTATCTGTGTTTGGCAGTTTCCCATTACTGTGGGGGAAAAAAAGTGTCTTGAGATTAGCAGTTTAATCAGAGAAAGGATGATTTGGCTCATGGATTCAGAGGCTTCAACCTGTGGTTGTTGGTCCTGTCGCTTGGGGGTTGGAGCAGAGAACACAGCATGGTAAAGCATCCGAGTGCTGCACACACAGCGAAGAGGCAGAGAGAAAGGAGAGAGGCCCAGGGACCCCACAGTTCCTTCGAAGGCATGCTCCCAGTGACGCAAATGTCTTCCCTAGGTCCCACTTCTTATAGGTTCTATTGTCTGTCGGTAACTCCTAGACTGCTGACCCCGACTTTAGCACATGGCCTTTGGGGAACATTGAAGGGGACAATTCATATTGGCAAGTTTGTTTCAAACTTTCCCAGTTCTACTATTATTCTCCTGGTGTAGTAGTTCTCAACCTTCCTCCTGCTGTGTCCATTTAATACAGTTCTTCATGTTGTGGTGACCTCCCCAGCTGTCGGTACACGGTCAAAAGAACCATGCCTTGGGGAACTGTGAGAGGGGCTCTGGGAAAAATTGCAGAGGGCCTTTTAGCTCAAGTACGTTTTGTGCTCTTAGACGTGATTCTGTGCCGTCTGTGACAAATGTTTGCATTTAATTTATAAGGCATATTTATTGTTGTTGGAGGTCAGAGCATAGCTTTAGAACCCAATCTGGTGAAAGGATAAGCTGGGTGCTGTCCTCAGTGTACCCTGAATCTGGATGTGTCCTCCTCTTGCTTTCGAGCTTTCCTAGATATAATCTATAGTACGCGCCAGACAGTTGTGTTTACATTAGTCTGTCCCAAGAATGTCCCGAGGAAGGGCTACTCTGTTCAGATTTAGCAGTGCTCACTGGTGTTTAGTTGCATGTTTGTCTGATCAGGTTTTTCCGAACTCACACTACCTCCCTGGAATCATTGATTTCTTTGTTACAATTGTGTCTAGATGTACACTGAACCCTAGTGGTGGTGCACGCCTTTAGTCCCAACACTTTTGAGGCAGAGGCAGGTGGATCCCTGTGAGTTTGAGGCCAGCCTGGTCTATAAGAGCTAGTTCCAGGACAGGCTCCAGGCTCCAAAGCTAGAGATAAAACCTGTCTCAAAAAAACAAGCAAAAAAAAAAAAACCCAAAACCAACCAAAAAAGGTTGTCTGTGTGTTAGACTACAGTCTGCCACATTCCTTAAGGTCCTCAAGTCCCAGGTTTCACAGACAGATGTCAACACCCAACCATAACATTACTTGTATAGCTCCTGTATAACTGTAATTTTGCTACTGTTATGAATCGTAATGTACATATTTGATGCACAGGCTATCTGATATGGGGCCCACAAGGGGTCTCAGCCCACAGGCTGAGAACCTCTGTCCTAATGCTACACAGTCAATGTAGGTGCCTCTGTTCTAGTCCCAATGTCAGGAACCAGTTTCTCCTCTCCTTGTCAAGCTTACTGGGTTCTTCTCTTGTATCTGTAGGGCCGGGCAAAGCCATTGGTGATTTTTATGTTTCTCTCTGTTGTTTTGCTACTTTGTTTCACCGAATTCTGTCTGATACTTAACGATTTTCCTTCTTTGATTTTGTGTCGCCCTTCTCTTACAAGTGTGATGATACACCTGTTCTGTGTGACCTTTGCTCTCTGCTGAAATAGAGCATTTAGTTCAGTTGTCTGAGGGCACTCCTTTGGCTGCAGCCTCCACTTTGACATGTTTTGTTTGCCGCCATCCTTTCAGGGCTGGTAGGAGACCTTTGTGGCCAGCACAGGGCCCTGTACCACGATAAGACATTTTATTTGAAGGATCTGATGAGCTGGCTTATTCAGAAGTACATTAATTTCTCTATGGATGGAAATGTTTTCCCCCATTGACTGTCTTCTTAATTCTTTTAATTTCATTGTGGTCAAAAACCAAATTTGGTTGTTTCAAGTTACTTCAAACTTTGTGTGTTTGTTTTACAATGCAGCTGCTTAGTGTTTTGGTGGCGATTTCAGGGTATTAGATGGAACACACAGTCTGCTTGAGTGGCTTCTCCAGCCTTCAGTTGCACGCTCTTGTTGAACTGAGTTGGTCCATTTGTCTGTGGCCTTGGATGTCCACCTAATGGTTATGTCAGTGGCTCAGGTCTTTTGAGGTCCCAGTCCCAGTGAGGACCTGTACACTTCCACTTCAAGCCTGCTAGTTCAGGGTCGTGTATTTGATGCTCTGTTATTGGGAACATGTTTGTTTGAGATGATTATTTTTCTCCTGGAATGAGTATCTGACTCATTTAATCTTCCATTGTATCACTAGTAATCTTTCCTCTGAAGTCTGCTTAAGGAGAATAATATAGAAACTCCACTATATTCCTAAAATTCATATTTTCAAGGCGTATTTCCAAATATTTAATTTTGTTGTGGCCAGTGTGGTCTCTCTACTGAATTCCAGGACAGCAAGGGCTATCTAGTGAGACCCTCTCTCGAAGAAGGAGGAGCTGGGTAAGTTCCTCTGAAAGGCATGCGTGTTCGGTGCTTTGCCCTAACCACTCACAGTTAAGGTGATTGCTCATGTGTCGGCACTGTCTCTTTTCTGCATCTCAGTCTTCCAGGCCTATTTACTAGTTTTCGCTCGGGTTACTTGCCCGTTTTTATGGTTCCATACTGAATTATCTGTGGTGCCGTGAAATACTGTCTTGTTGATTTCCGCCTCAGTTTCTGTAAGCATCGCGGCTTCCCGCTCTCCCTGTGTTTTCTCACGTGGAACAAAAAGTACCAGCCGCACTTCTGCCTCGCCGGCAGCTCTAATCTTCTGCTTCGAATGTCGTTGTCTCAGGCCTTTTCTATTCGAGCATTAAACATCACGCCAGGTATAGTATTATGACTCAGACAGTAACTCTCGCTTGCAAAGCTCATTAGAAGGTGGAATATGAGCTGCGTGTTGCCTTAGCGCTTGCACACTCCCATGCTCTTCGTTTCGTCTGGAGCTCCAAGCTACCTTCCTTATTGTTTCCTTCCTGCTAAACCTCAGCAGTAACCCACGGAAGGAAATCTGCTCTCTTTGTCTGGAAGTGATTTTATTCTTCCTTTGGTTCTGGAGGCATCGTCATGGGATGTCTTCTCTTTCACCTCTTGACCTGGCCTCTGCCGAGTCCTTTCTACATTCATATTTGGATGAGCAGTGCCCTGCCATTTGCCCTGAGTTCAGCTATTATGGGCATTATTTCTCACTGGCTAGTCTTAAGAATTTTTGGGGGGGAAAGAGGATGGGGGAGACTTTGCACGATGATATGACGGTATGTGGATTTACTTGAGTTTATTTTATGAAGGGTTTGTTTGGCTGTTGTGTCCTACCTGTCTGTCCATGCTCACTGCTGTCTGCTCCGACTCCTTGCTGGGGGCCATCAGGAGCTCTCGTTATGGGTCATGCCATTCCTATAGGTCCAGTCTTGGTCTCTGTTTGAGAGGCAGATTCAAAGGTTGTTCCTTCATGTTGCTCAAGTTGTGTATACATTTACCCCGAGGATTCAGGGCTTTTGCTTCAGATATGCACAGCGCATTTCCTCTCCCTCTTTTTATTCTTTTATTTATTTATTTATTTTTATTTATTTATTTTTAATTTATTTATTTATTTATTTATTATGTATACAACATTCC
>NW_026067918.1:1721893-1809633 GCF_014885135.2 Alexandromys fortis
GTCAGCCCAAAGAGCAATCAGGGTTCCCTGCCCTGTGGGAAGTCCAAGGACCACCCACCTCCATCCAGGTCTAGTAAGGTGAGCATCCAAACTGCCTAGGCTCCCACAAAACCAATAGGTGCAGTAGGATCAAAAACCCATTGCCATTGTTCTTGGGGTCTCAGTAGTCCTCATTGTCCGCTATGTTCAGCGAGACCGGTTTTAACCCAGGCCTTTTCAGACCCAAAAGAGGAACATGGGATGTACTCAGTCATATTTGGTTTCTAGCCATAAATAAAGGACATTGAGCCTATAATTCGGGTTCTCTTTTTATTCTTAAATCCAAATTGGCTAGCATGTTCATTCTGAATCCCCGCTCCTGCTGAGAGCAAGCATCCTGACAAAGGGAGAAAGGGTTGACTTGGCTCACAGTTCGAGGCTGTGGCCCATCATGGGGGAAAGCAATGCTCTGTTCAGCTCCCTTGTTTCTTTTTATGCAGTTCAGGACCCGAGTCCAGGGAATGGCTGTGCGCCCCTTCATGGTGGATCTTCCTGTCTCAAGATATTTAAAGAAGATAATCCTTCACAGGCATGCTATGTCAATGGCAGAAATATGTATATATACCACTTAAAATCCCAGGTGTTGGCTCCCTGCTCCCATCCTGAATGGATCCTGTGGACACTGCCTCTTTCATCCGTGGACTGATAGGGATGCTGCATTCACAAAGGTCTGCAGATCCTCAGGGCCCCTCCCTGGAGCGGGTGCAGCGTCTGCGGGCTGTCCTGCTTAAGGTGGATGTTTTCTGGTCTCACTGTGCTTTGGATGGAGTTACTTTCAGAGGACAAAGGTTACCATTGGGCTTGGGGCCCCAGGAGGAGACATCAAATCCTGTGTCCATTTGCACAGAAGCACAATCAGTGATAAATAAGGCTCAATTATTGGAGCAAAGCAAGCACAGCGTGAGACGTCTTCTTTTGCTGTGTGATTAGGAATGTGTTGTGTTGCTCTGATCCCAGCTGACTGGTATTTAAAGTGAATTTGCTTCGTATTACGATAAGAAAGGACAAACTTCAATGCCAGAGTTAACTCTGTTTCCACAAGGTGGGCCTGATGTCACATCAAGTATTCCCAGGGAGAGTGTGGGGACTCCGGCACCAAGAGAAAGATGCGCCTTTTCAGGATCTCTGGTGGTTTTATTATTTGTTCTTTTCTTTCCCTTTCTTGCCTTCCCGTGCTTCTAGTTTAGTGTCTCTGTCTCTTTCAAACAAAACCAACATGAGTGGGAGGATAATTTCCCAGCTTTCGGTGGCTGCAAATACAGAACCCTGGCTGCTGGTCCAGCTGAGGCCTGTTGGCTGGCACAGCTACTATGTTAACTGCGGCTGCCACGGGGAATGCATGGTGCACTTGGACCACACATCATCTGCCTGTAGAAGAGAGAGAATTTCATGAATGTGCTAGAGCCACTACCTCCTCCCTCTTAAAATGCAGGCTTTCCTTTGGGAGTTTCATAGCAGAACTTTGGGAGTTGAAAACAGCAGAATCTTATGCATATTTCTGTTATGGGGCTACAAGTCAAGAATGCGTATGTCTGTTTATGTGCCACGTATGACCCAAGGCATACCTCTGTGTACAACAGGAAACAGTTTCCTTCATGGAGTCCAAGCTCTTCCAGAAGATTAAAGAACAACCCTGTTTGTCCCACAGGAAGTAATCGAGTTCTGCAGAGAAGAGCAAAACAAAGGGTCCTTCGGGCTTTGTGGGTGTAAGTATCGCTCCGCCTGTGAGATGAGGTGTCCTTTGCCCCGTGTGAGTGATAGGTGCAGGTATCACTTCGCCTGTGAGATGAGGCATCCTTCGTCCCTGTGTGAGTGATGGGTGCAGGTAATGCTCCGCCTGTGAGATGAGGCATCCTTTGTCCCTGTGTGAGTGATGGTATGGTGTGTCCACACACAGATTTACTCTGGCTTGGAGCTGCATGTGTGACTCAGTGGTGAAGAACCTGCAGTCTATGCATGAGACCTGGATTCTATCTCTCGCAACGCATGCACACATGCACACACACACACACACACACACACACACACACACACACACACACTTGACCTTGGGATGGTCTGGAGTACTGATACACTCTCCATGATGTATTTCTTTTTTAATCACTGTCCACAGAAGATGTTTAAGTCTTCAGATTTGCTTCCTTTTGAATTTTTCATTGATCTCTTTGCATTGCCTTTCTCTTTAGCTGCCTCCAGCTTTGTAGTTTATGTATAGTTTATGAAGTCTGGACCTCAGTGATTGCCACAGTCCACAGAAAGATACAGCCTCCTTTATGTGTCTCCTCTGGAATAAATCCTATCAGTCCAAACATATGTGGACTGGAGGAAACACAGAGGGCAGAGATTGCGTTCTTAACGCTTCTTTGCTCTTTGGCTGGCCACATCTGCTTTGCTTTCTAAAGACGTGTTTAAAAACATGTGCTCTTGGATGACCTATTGCTCCCTGGAAGTTTGCTGTCTCCCCTGGATAGGCAGCTGAAGGGTACAGCGACTGTCCTCCAGTTGCTAGGAGAGACAGCTGGAGTGGAGTAGGGGGTGCAGGTGCTCTGGGAGAGAGCTAAATTCAGACTCATAGAAGCTGGGATTCTGGGACTGGAGCACAGGGGTGAGTATTCAGCACCTTAGTGTGTGCATGCTGAGGGAAAAAAGAAAGACGTGGCGGGGGAGGGGCTAAAAAGAGGGGTGCCCATAGGAAATGGACAGACAGAAAGAAGTGAAGGAGGAGCCAGGAGCGGTATGGCAGAATCTATAGGTCTTTCCTTTGGCTTTGTTGGTGGCATGGAACCTTAGGTGAGATTGGTTACAAGACAGACTTCCAATGAAGTGACTTTTGAAACCAAACAAAAGGCAGTGGTACTTAAACCCAGGAAAATGTGTTTTTTTTTTTTTTTTCTCCAGCTCAGGTCAAATCTGGATAAAACACATCCGTGTCATTGCACATCCCATGCCTTCCCAGGGCCCAGGGAGCAAAGAGCAATTCTAGAGGCCCAAGTGTCTGTGGACCTTTGGAACACAGAGCACGGTGACCACGTCCCTGAGGGAGCCAAGGGCCTGGCATGCTGTCTGTGCTTTGGCTTAGTCATCAGGCCCTGGCTATCAGGACCTAGCAGCCCATCCCTGATGCTCGCTCGGTCCATTACCTCCTGTTAAGTATCATAAATATCAGATTAATATTCTGTCTTTGTTTACAGTCCCCTGACTGTTTGGGGAAGAAATAAAGAAAGCTTACATCATAGCCTAAGTTGTCATTCTTCTAGTTTATTACTTAGGATTCTCTAGATCAACCGAACAGATGGAATCAATAGGTATCGAAGTGTTTACTAGATTGTTCCACACGTACTGGTCTGAGTGGTCCAGTAGCATCTGTTTTACAATGAAGATCCTGTGCACCTACATCTGCTCATCCTGAGCATCAGCCCTCACAGTCTGACACAGATGGTCTAAAGATTCCCGAAGATCTGCTGGCCCTTGGTCCCCATGAGAAGCCCGGAGAAGCTGGCTTCTTAGTGGAGACAGCAGCAGCAGCAGCAGCAGTGGCGGCAGCAGCTGCAGAGTAGAAGATGTCCCAGTGAGATGGTGGCAGACAGAAAGCGGAAACTTTTCCTTACAATCTCCTTATATCCTGGCTGCCACCCACATCTGAGTGGATCTTCCCACTTCAGCTTCTGTAATGAAGAAATCCCCTCACAGGTGTGCCCAGAGGCCGCTGCCAGTCCGAATCCATTCAAGATGACAACCAAGATTATCCTCGGAAAATAGAAAATGCCTGTGTGCTAGCATTTTTTAAAATGCTGTTTTCTGCTACTGGAATGAGATTTTTTTCTATCTCTCTCTCTCTCTCTTTCTCTCCCTCCCTACCTCCCTCCCTCCCTCCCTTCCCCTTCTCTCCCTGTCTTTCGTTCTTTCTGAAAACCCTTCATATCCTCCCTCCCTTCTTCCTTTATCATTTCTCTCCCCTCTTTGTTTTCTTTTTTGTGCTCAGTGTAGATCTCAGGGCCTCATCTAGACCAGGCAAGGCTCTATCACTGAGCTCACCCCCAACCCCTTACCTGGTCATAACAACTTTTCATAAAATGCATATACGACTTGCCACGCTGAGGTTTGGGGGAGCATCGCTGTGGGAGCATATGCATATTTTGTAGTTATTGTTACTGTTCATCTAGAGAACTTCTTTCATCTTACAAAACTGCCGTCTTATTCTTATCAAACACTATGGAGTCCCTGGCAGCTACCACTCCTCCTCCTGTCTGTGGGACTATACAGGACTTGTGTTTGGGGGACTGGCTTTATTTTATTTAACATAATGCCTTTGAAGTCAATCTATGGTGTAGCATGAGTCTGTAGGGTTCCTTTTATTTTAGAAAGATGAACAACAGTTCCCTGGAGGTTCAGATGTCATTGTCTTCACCCACACTCACTTCACCACATTCACTTTAATTGAAAAGTTTTAATTCAACTATCCTTTTAGCACTTTTTTTTCTGTCCCAAAGTCCTAAATGGAAATATATTTTGAACCAAATCTACAATAAACTTACATGATCTGAGTAAGAACTCTCCCTGGAGGTGTCCAGATCTACCAGCTAGCCAAGGGGAGAAAGCACATGGCAGAGGTTTTCTGATTTCTTTGAAGTAAAAAATGACCACTGATGTAATTTCAAAACCAAAGTGGTTGCTTTTTGCACCCCTTTCTCCCATGCACACCCTTGATTTGCTGGGAATGGAACTAGGGGCTTCACGCATGTGGGCAAGCACCAGGCAACTCCTCATAAGGCAGATGAGGGTTCTGATCATCTAGGCGGGGGATGCTGATGATCTTTTATAGACAAGGGAGAAGCAGAGCCTGAAGGAAAAGCCCACGGCTCTTTTCAGGGTTATATTTTTTGTGGCATTAGCACAGAGGGGTAGCTTCATTATTTTCATTCCTGTGACTATAATGGGCCTTGTTCGTTCCTTACTTGCTTCTTTGATTCCTACTAATTTTTTTTTTTCTGGCCCATCACATTGTTCAGTATGATCTCATGGATTGGAAGTGGCTCGTTATAGATCACAGGCATCTTCAATACCAGCGCAAGACTCTAAATCCTTGACTTTGCTTAGTTCTTGAGTACAAAATGAGAGAAGCAAATTGAGTGAAATTACTTCCCCAAGATCTTATGTTAGGTGCCTTTTACTACAAGCTCAATCGCCTACCATTTCATTCTTCTCAGAGCCAGCTCTGGCTGAGTGCTGGTCACCAGGGGAGGCAGAGCTGATTTCTTACTCTCAGCCTAAGAGTGGGTGTGTGGTTCAGCCAAGGTAGAATTTCCATGTTTCATCTGTTCCAAAAAAAAAGTCTGTCTCCGGCCACTTGGTGAATCA
Organism: Alexandromys fortis; assembly: GCF_014885135.2. Classification (NCBI taxonomy): domain Eukaryota; kingdom Metazoa; phylum Chordata; class Mammalia; order Rodentia; family Cricetidae; genus Alexandromys; species Alexandromys fortis. The sequence continues at coordinate 1,727,291 of NW_026067918.1, forward strand.
AATACAACAGTACTTTTAGTTTTTAAAATCAGACTTTGGTAATGCTAAGGTATGTGCTTGACTCTCAGTTTGTAATGAGCTGAGGAAATTGAAGAAACTATAGGTATCGATCTTAACTTTATTCTTTTCTCCGAATATTTGATAGCTTGAGTCTGCAAGAAGTTGACGATAGGCAAATCGGAGGAGAAAATCCAGAACTCAGTGTAATGTTAGACCCAGGGGAGAGCCATTTTTTTCCAGCCCAGATATGCTCCAGAACTTGGCAGCTTCAGCCATGTGGTTCTGGATTTAGAGTTAAGGATAGTAAAAAGTAGTTACGGAACAAAACCACTGAGGCCAGGCCTGTGTCAAAGGTGTCTCTGAATGGAGGCCTAGTAGAGAGGCATTCCATGAAGCTATGAAGGTGAAGCCTGGATTGCTTTAGAGAACCTAAGATGTTAGAGATACCAGAGTCAAGGGATACTTGCTGAGGAGAGTTGCTAACGGGGAGTGGAACCAGCCCAAGAAAAGAAGTACATTGCAGTCAACAAAGTTGAACAGAGTTGGGGACTTGAAGACTGTTTCGACATCATACACGGAGATGCAGAGTTTGGAGTTTGCTCAGCTGGTTTTAGTCTTGCTTTGGTTCAGTATTTTCTAACTATTCTCCCTTCCCTACATTTTGGAATGGTAATGTATATCCTGTGCCATTATATTTTGACAGTATGTGACCTGGTTTTTGATTGATGTTTATGGTGATTACAGTTAAGAGATTGACAGGCATCTCAGAAGAGACTTTGGACTTTTGATTTTGAAATAAGTTTGAGACTGTTATAGAATATGGGAACTTTTGAAATTGGACTGAGTGAATTTTTTTTTCACTATGATCTATCTATAAGCTTTTGGGGGCCAGGTAGTGGACTGTGGTGGTTTGAAAGAAGATGGTCCCTAAAGGGAGTAGTACTGGTAGGAGGTATGGCCTTGTTGGAGGGACTGTGTCACTATTGGGGGTGGGCTTTGCGGACTCTTTTTCTCAAGTTTCCGTCAGCGTGACAGTCAGTTGACTTCCTGTTGACTCAGAGTCAAGATGTAGGACTCAGCTGCAGCACCCATCAGCCTGCATGCTGGTCTTCATGCTCATAACGGACTGAACCTCTGAAACTGTAAGCCACCCTCAATTCAATGTTTTCTTTGTAAGAGTTGCTGCCGCCATGGTGTCTCTTCATAGAAATAAAAATCCTAAGACACCTAGCTACAGCAGGAGAGGCCAGACAGGAAGGGGCTCCTTGCTGTTTAATAATAGAAATAGACATAGCGTGATGTAGTTTTTGTTTGTTTGTTTGTTTTATTTTTTGCCTCCACCCCCCCCCCCCAGAGACAGGGTTTCTCTGTGTAACATTCCTGGCAGTCCTGAAACTCACTTTATAGACCAGGTTGGCCTTAAGCTCACTCACTGGGATCCCCCTGCCTCTGCCTCCCAAGTGCAGGGGTTAAACGAGTGTGCCACCACCACCCAGATTGATGCAGTTTTTTGTTGTTTATTTGTTTTTGAATAGTTGTCTTTAAGCCACAGGACATGTTTAGGATGGGGTATTTTATTCTCTCAGGTCTACCTAACACCTGGAATCCAGTTTCTGTCCTGTGGGCAGAATATGGGCACTCTCTGAGGTTTCCTCTAACAGCGGAAACTGGACCAGCCAGGGGTTGGGTGGAAGGCTGTCAGCCCTGTCTATGCTAGTGATCCCACTAACCTTATATGCATTGGTACTGTCTCTGGTAAGTCAGCAGGTGTTGATTTGAGACTTGCATTTCTTTGCTCTCTTCTATCCTGGAGTGTTTTAGTGAACTCCCATTCTGTCTGATCCCTCGCGTCTGCTTGAGATCTGGCATTTTGAAAACTCTTTGCAGGGAGAAGTCAAGGGGCCTGAAGTAGTGAGGTAAGGCACCAGCCCCTGTTCCATCCTTGAATTGTTTACAAAACCCGTCCCATGATTAATATTTTTTTTAAATAGATTTTCAGAAGCCAAGCACAGCCCACCTCCCATCCCACCACTCATTAGGCAGAGGCAGGTGGATCTCTCTGAGACTGAGGCTAGCCTGCTCTGTGTTAGGGGTTCTAAGCCAGCCAGAACTACATAGTAAGACCCAGTTCTGGATGTAGTTCTGGAGACCCAGAGGCTTGCCCTGTTCTAAGGTGCTGACCTCAGGGTGTCTCTCAGAGGGTCCCATGGAAACAGCTTTTTTCTGCATTCACGGCCTGCTAGGTGTGGCAAGGGAGACTATTGCTTGTCGATCAAACCCTGACATTTCTAGAGGATTCTGTAATTTTTGTCAGGTTATACCAAGCAGCTAGTTTCTGGGATGTTTAAACCACCCTTGCTCCTTTCTCCAGCGTGGATTTAGCTACCAGTCGGTGGCTATGTTAGCTTCCTGAAATGTTTCCTTCAACTGTGTTTTTTTGGATCCCCAAAAGAGTTTGCCTCTAGAGATGGCAAATGCCTAGAGTGCTGTTTCCTGATCCTTTTGGAGTAGTGATGGACATTTGGAGTTTGTGATTGTCCTCATGGACTGCCTGCCTGGATCCATTGGATTTGAGGGAAGCAGATGATTGGGGGCTGGCGGTGCTAAACTCTCTCTAAAACTCTCTTAATAATCTCGTCATCCTGCCTTTCAAATGCAGATGACCTGCAGTCTCCCTTTCTCCCAGGTTTATTTTTTTCCCCCCGCAGGAAACTTTAGCTAATCCTGAATATCTAGCTCCTTCTTCAGCTGGAGGATTCCTAGGACCACACTTTGGGAGTACTGTTTCAAGATCACCCCCTCCCCCAACCCAAGCTATGGTTAGCAAGGTGTGTAGCAGCTGCAGAGACAGGAACACTGATTGTATTTGTGCTGCTGTGTATCAGGTGCCCCACGTGTAAAATGCGGTTCATGGAGCCCTCTGCAGGGATGCTTCCAGCTAAATCCAGAGTACTTCAAAGGTTATCTGGAAGACAATTAGCATGCATAAGTGTCTGTTTTAATTATTAGTAATATAGTTCTGACCAGATTCACCTTTTCCCTTGAATTTCATGCTGGGACTTGCAGCAAAGGCCCCGGTCAAAGTGTTTATTTCCCTCATCAGTGGGGAACATCATCTCCGTTGTCAGCACTTGTTAAAGGTATACCGTGTGAACACAGGATGTCAGCGTAAATCTGGTCTGCACTGGATACCCCTGAGTGTCACTAAAGTCTTGAGGCCCCGAATGGTCTTTATATGTGTGTGTGTGGGGGGGGGTGTCTGTGTGTGTGCACGTGTGCATGTGTGTATGTGTTTGGGTGCTTATTATGCACTTTTCCAGATCAGAACCAGCAGTTCTTTGACCCCGCCTCTGTCCACAGTGATGTCCCCAGGATGTCAGTCTAGAGCCTTAGCAGTGGCCACACTGCCCTGATCCTGACTTTCTAGAGTGCCTGAACCATGAAGTCACCTCACTAATTCTCTGCAGAGTTTAAATACATCTCAGTCTGGAGACCCAGAGCCCAGCATAGATCTGAATGCTGTCAGCTGCTGGCTTAGGTGGCTCCCCATGATTCTCTCATTATTTGCGTCATTTTGTCATTTCTTACTTTCCTAAGGTTGGATTGTTCTCTCCCTCCCTTATTCCCTCCATCCCTCCCTCCTTCCCCCATCTCTCTCTCTCTCTCTGGTTTCATTTTGTAGCCCTGACTGTAGAAACTTGCTTTATAAACTAGGCTAGATTAAAACTCTTAGACTCTGTCTATCTCTGCCTCCCAAGTGCTGGAATGTGTGTGCACTGCCATTCTAGGCTCCGTTTATATCCTTATAGTACATAAGTACATAGTATATAACTATATAGAGGCCACTTAATAAAATTCTCTTATGAACAATGAAAATGTTTTGGATATTCTATGTAAATCTGAGAACAGTTATATTAAAAGCTTTTTTTTGCTTACAAAATTAATAGAAATGCATTACTAAAAGCTAACATTGGAAAAAAATAATGTTATATTACTCTACACAAGGTGCTAATGCCCCTACCTAAGAGCCATGGAATGGTGAAAACTTCAGTGCCAGGCCTGGAAACTCTTTGAGTTCTTGATCAGGAGTGCAGGGGTAGGAATCAGATTTTCCATACGAAATAAGCTGTTCCCTTGGTTACCTCGCAGACATGATGATAAGATCCAGTTGATGGAGACTTGCATGTCAGACTTGTAATGAAGCTGGAGCTGACTTGAAAGCCTCCTGCCTGAGGACTAGTTCTCATAACATCAAAGGAGCTACACAAGTGGCCAGGAGAAGAAAAGCAATTAATAGTCCTACCCAGTGATTAAGCCCATGAAACAAAACAATAATCAGGCTGGAAAGACATCCTCAATTATACAACAGTGACACCTCCATCTTGTGATAATTATAGTATTTGAATGGGAATGGTGCTATAGTTTCGTATATTTTAATGCTTTGTAGAACTGTTTGGAAGAAATAGGAGGTGTGGCCTTATTGGAAGAGGTATGGTACTAGGGGTGGACTTTGAGGTTTCAAAAACCCATGCAATTCCCAGGTAGTTTGTTATCTCTCTCCATCCCTCCTTCCTTACCCCCCCCCCTTCTTCCCTCTCTCCCTCCCTCCCTCCCTTCCTTCCCTTTGTGGATTAGGACATAAACTCTCAGCTACTGTTCCGGGATCATTCCTGCATGCCTGTAAGCTACCAATCAAATGGTTTGTTTTAGATGAGTTGTCTTTGTCATAATGTCTCTTCATAGCCAAAGAAAAGTAACTGAAACTAAAAATTAGTACCAAATGTGGGGTATCGTTGTGACAGGCCTGGCCATCCTGGTTTTTGAAGGGATGTAGAAGACTTTGGACAAGTTGGTTGGTTAAATGGCTCTAAGTGAGGTTTAATCATCCACTCAGGTATGATATTGTAAGACAATAGAGTTGAGAGCAATATGGGCTTTATGGAGGTACTACTCAAGAGCCTTCAAAGAGGAACGCTATTAACAACTCAACTAGAGCCCATTCTTGTGAATTTTTTTTTTGCAAAGAATATAGCTGCTTTATGCCCTTGGACTGTGGAAGAGTTTTGGTTGGACTAAATTCGCTGGCAGAGGATGTTTTAAGACAAGCTAATATTGACTGTGTTACATGGCTATTAGTGATCTGTCTTGTGCAGGTCTGTGATGAAACTGAGCAAAAGGGCTAAAGAAATAAAACAATGTACAGTGAAAGGAGAAAGAGAGTACCAGGAAACTTCATGTGGGAGCCATGGCGTGTGGGGAAAGAGAAAAGGAGAGCCTTAAGGCTGAGTGGAATAAAGAGAGGGAGACACTCAGCAGAAGACCCCATCTACTTAAACATCCAACTTGGAAAAAGGAAAGCTTGTGGAGCATAGGAACACATCAGCGCATCAAAGCTTATGCAGATGCAGTACCAACAGGGTCCCAGTCTCTATCCCAAGTCAGCAGCTGGACTTGGCAACTTTGGCCATGGGGTTCTGGCACTAGAGTCAAACTATACCAGAGTAAAGGGACTATGAAATCTTTTCTCTGTGGTTAAGGAAAGCCGCCGAGGCCAGAGAGGGAGCAGGGAAGTCCCTGTGTGAAGACCCAGAGAAGCCATTTCATGAAGCTGTAAAAATGTATTCTGACTTGTGTTGGAGATGCCAAGATGTTGGAAAAGCCAGAGTCTTGGCATGTCTCCCGAGGAGAGCTACATACAGGAAGTAGAACCAACCCAAGAGAGAGAAGTGTGCTTTCGTCATCAAAGCTGGAGGAACTGAGACATCTAATCTAATTTTAACATTGGACAGAGCTACAGATTTGGAGTTTTCCCTGCTGAGTGTTTCAGTCTTACTCAGGTTTCAATATTTCCTCCTTCTTCCTCTGTTATTCCCTTCTGGAATGGTAATGTATATTCTGTGCCACTATATGCTGGAAGTGTGGAATTGGATTTTGATTTTATAGGAGTTTATAATTAAGAGATTGCCTTGAATCTCAGAAGAGATTTGGGACTTTTAAAGTATGAGCCTGTGAAAGACTGGGACTTCTAAAGGTGGACTAAATGTGTCTTGCATTGTGATACGGCAGCATGCTTATGGGAGCCAGGGAATAGAAAGTGGCGTTTTGAATGAGAATGACTTCCATAGGATTATGTATTTGGATGCTTGTTCCCCTGTGTGGAACTCTTTGGGAAGGATTAGTAGGAGTTATCTTATTGGAGGAGGTGTGACACTAGATATGAGCTTTGAGGTTTCGAAAGCCCACATTATTCTCAATTAGATTTCTCACTCCCTCCTGTTTGTGATGCAGGATGTAAGCTCACAACAACGGATCTAGCATCAGACCTGACTGCCCACAGCCATGCTCCCTGCCATGATAGTCATGGAATATAACCTTCTGGAACTGTACAACCCCCAACTCAATGCTTCCTTTCATAAGATGCTTTGGCCATGGTGTCTCTTCACAACCATAGAAAAGTAACTAAGACAATGACCAACATCTATTTGAGTGAACTTAAAGCCCACTCAGGAGGGGAAGTTAGGCCTGGTACTTCAACCTAACTAAGTGCTTGTGGCAGGAGAAGTCTACCCCTTCAGTTTTCCTAATACAATATACTGTCTAATTGTATTCAAAATACTTATTTTTATATCCACAATTGCACCATAAGTGGTATATTTACCATGCAACCCCTACACCTACTGCTCAAGGGTCATTGTGGAAGAAGGGGAGGAAAGACTGTAAGAGGCAGAGGAGCAGGATGCTTGCAGTGAGATAGGGTCTTCTGGAATAACTGGGATGCTGCACCCATGGAACTTCAGTACTGTGGTTGCCCGAAGAATAACCGCATCCTGACAGCACCAGCTGGCATGCCCATGTGGATGGGAGACGTTTCACAAGGCCCCTCTCTAGATGAAGAGCTATAGGAAGTTCCGGGCTGCAGAGAGGAGACTCAGTTCTCTCTAGGGATGAGCTTCTGGGAGTCTATTCAATCCTTAGTGGCCAGACATATAGACACATAAGCAATACTAGTCACACTTAGTAAGTTGTGTGTGTGCATCATTATAATATGTTATAGAAGAAAATGTCAAGAGTTAGAAAGGGATTGAGAGGGACATGGAAGGAGCTTGGATGGGGAGATGGAGGGATGGAAATGATACAACTTATGTAAAAAGTGCTCAAAAAATTAAATAGGATTCACCACCCTACTACCTAATAACCACTTTTAGTATTGTGAATTTTAAAAAAAAAATCATTGACAATTGCCACCTAGTAACTTCATAACTAACTGAGGAGTTATTAGCATCTGAAAACAGCTGGGAAAGGGAAAGTCAGTTGTTTTGCTGTTTGGTTGTTTGCTTTTAAGTAATGCGACCCCTGTTAGGCTGGCCACATGCCAAGGTGAGCACCACAGAGTAAGCAGTCAGTGAAAGGATTAGCGTGTACACTCCCCTCTTCTCCTCTCAGGAGGTTCAGCTGATTCCAAGGAGTGTCTGCTCCAGGGAGTGTCTGCTCCAGTTAGGGGCTGCTCCAGGGAGGGGCTGCTCCAGGGAGGGGCTGCTCCAGGGAGTGTCTGACTCCAGTGAGTATCTGCTCCAGTGAGTGTCTGCTCCAGGGAGGGGCTGCTCCAGGGAGGGGCTGCTCCAGGGAGCGATTGGTCTCTTCTGATGTGCCTTGCTCTCCTTTCCAGGAGCATTCTTCACATGCAATCTTTTCTAGATTTAGAATAATGACTTTTAGAAAGAATTCCAGAATGTATCTAGGATGCTATATTTCATAATACTTCAAATCTACCTCACTATTGTTGCAATTTTTCCCAAGGTAGCTTGAGCTAGAAGAAGCCAGGCACAAGGCTAGGGACAGTTAATTGTGCTTGGGGTGCGTAGACCTTGGGGAGATTTTTCAGCATCTTGTGGTTATGCCCAAGGAAGCCCCACCACGCTGTTGCTAGAAATGCAAACATGAATATTGTCCATGTTTGTCCATGCTAAGAGAAGTACAGCAAAGGAAAAAAGAATCATGTTTTGGCCATGCCTTTAGGTGATAACTTGCGTTTCATTTCCTCTAAACAGAATCACCATCTCAGGATCTCCAAGGTTCTCAGGGCTATACGGCATCCTTAGGTGCTTCTCGGGAAAAGGTCATTGGATCATATCAACAATGTAGAGTTTTTCCTGACTCGAAAGTCTACCTAATAAAGTGGATATTCACCACACTGCACAGAGCAATGAAATATTACTGAGCTCCCATGATAAAAGCCAGGGTAAAAGGAGCTGAGGAGATGACTCAGTACTTAAGAGCATTGGCTGCTCTTCCAGAGGTCCTGAAATTAATTCCCAGCAACCCCATGGTGGATTATAACCATGTGTAATGAAATCTGATGCCTTCTTCAGGCACGCAGGTGTATATGCAGATAAAACCCTAGTACATAAAACGTAACTAAATAAACAACTAGTGAAAAATAAATAATCTTTAAAAATATCCAAGGTGATGTCAGTCAACTTCTCTGTTCCTCAGTTTCCCGGTCTGAACGTGAGTGGGATCGCTTGAAGGGAGTTTCATTGCAAGGCCGTCCACTGCTCTAGCTCATCATTACCACATGAAATGATTCCCGGTGTGCAACTATTCCATTATTCACACAAGATGGAAAAAAGATTGGAAGTGACCGTTTCAATCATTCCCATGTCTCCACACACCTAACAAACTCACACGTGCATTAGGAGGGCTCCGGCGTATTCTAGATATCCCGCGACCCTGCTATTCATTGCTCAGTGAGTCTCCTCTTCCATTCAAGAGACAGAGCACTTCCGAGCTGTTTCTCTGGGAGACATTCAGTATGACATTTCCTCCCAGCAGAGAAGCTGTACAGGTTCTGGTCATGACCTAAACTCTGAGTCATGAATGGCAGGCAGGTCAGTTCCCGGAAGCCCTTGCCCACTCTGCTGAACTATGACTAAGACCTTTCTCTTCTTCCTCAATGTTACGTCCAGAACCATTGCTACAGTTCAGATCATGAATGGTCCCAAAAGTCAATAGGATGAGCAGACGGTTCTCTAGGGAGAGGAAGATAAGTATTAGGCGATGCCCTCCAAGGGGACATTGGGGCTCCAGCCTCTTTTTCTTCTCTCACTTCGCCGTCACAAGAGCTGAGTCCTTGTCCTCCATCAATCATCTGTTTCCCTACATGAGGCTCTCCCTGACCATTGACAGCAGAGCTGACTCACCGTGGACTCAAACTGCAAATGCCATGAGCCCAACGAACCTTGCATCTTTTAAAGTTGACTCATATCAGTAATTTTGTGCCAGCTATGGAAAACTGACCAACGCAATCACGTTTATTAAGTCCAAAACAACCAAATGTTTTCTTCTTCATCTGGTTTTCTTATCTTTGGGTTCTTACATCCTTTCATAATTTTAATTTAAAGGCAGTGATCCTGGAAAGTTCCCTTCTCCGTCCTCCCCAGGATAATGTTCTGGGTGGAGTAGAATCACAACGTCCCTTTAGAAGGGAAGCTTCTTTGACTTTGTGGGCCCAGCTTTCTGCCAAATTATGTAATCTAAAGATTTTACTCCTGGCATTGGAGAACATTTGTTTGAATATAGGGATTCGCTGCAAATCTTCTGTTCGAAACTCCTAACTTTAGAAAAAGAGTCTAAGCAAAATAGTAGGCTCAGAAATGATAGTGTCTATCTGCCAAGCGAGTGTGCTTGAGGGGATGAAGAAGCAAGTGTGGGAACCTCCCCTGTTTATCCCAGGCTGTGTAATCAGTCATAATTGCTGGAAAGGCCGTATCGGATGTGGTATGTCTGATAGAATGTGTTGGGAATCATCACCAATAGGTCTGTGGCACCTGGGATGGTCTTGGAGCAGTCAGAATACCACTGACCTGGACTTGCGGACAGGATGGGGTTTGGGATGGCCAAGTGAAGGGGAAGGTCCTGCTGAAAGAGCTTTCCAGGATGGAGGTTTGGGGCACAGGAAAGGGCAGAGCCTATGCCTATGGCTGATTGACGAACTCTGTCATAGTTGGGGAACTTATGACTGTGTTATTTTCCCCAGAAGTTGCACAAGCATGGGAAGAGCAACATGGTCACAATCTAGTCCCTGATTGATGAGTGTGAATCCAGAAAGATAAGAGATTGTAGCACGATTAATAAAAACCCAGAGACAGATATTGGGGTTCAAGCTGAAGGTCAGAAAAGCAAAACAGACAGCCCTTGGCTCTTACCCCTACCTCAGTCTGAAATGATAATTCTGCCTCCTGGAATCCTTAGAATGAGACTGTGTGAGAATGCTTTCTTTTCCCGTTTTATAATCCTCCCTAGGGCTAGGATTAAAGGCGTGTGCCACTGGGATTAAAGGCATGCACCACTAGGTTTCTATAGCAAGACAGTGTGGCTACTGGGATTAAAGGTGCGTGTCACCACTGCCTGGTCTGTAAGGCTGACAACTGGGGCTGTTTTACTGTGATGTTCAGGCAAGCTTTATCTATTAAAATTCAAATGGAATATCACTACAAGAGATGAAGGGTGTAACTGAGAGCTATTGAGGGCTCAGTGGTGCCCCCAGAGCACGACTTCACACAGTGCAAGGCAGGGTGCTGCAGGTGATGTATATGGAAAGTAATTCTGAGTCAGGGCTAAGCCATCTACTTGTAGGCTTAGGGCTGGCAGTGGGTGGATCACGAATAGCAAGCATGCAACCAGGGCTGAGCCTTGTGCTCTAATGGAGGAGGAGCCCTGAGGCCCTATTGCTGGACTCTTGGAGCCACTGCCAGGCTGAAATCAGGCAGGAGCTCAGGTGCCTTCCGCGAGATGACAGGTCCATTTGTGAGGAGAAATAGGTACACATCGTCTGCTGACTCAAGTCAGCCTGCCTCTTTATGCCCAGTGCCTTGGGGAAGCTGAGGAATAGTCCTGTGTGGGGATGCAATGTGGGGGGTCTTTGTTTTCGGGGAGAGTGAGTGATAGAGCTGCCACAACTCTCCTGCCCCACCAGATGCTCCTCCTAGGAAGATAAGGGGCGGGGCATTCGTATGAAAGTATGATAGAAGCGATTGGCTGGACACTGCCCAACCTGGGCTACATGTAACAAAAAGAGCATGTCACAGAAAACTGCCGATATCCAAAGGCTGGAGAAGGTGGTGCTACTTCAACAACCTACAAAGGACTAGTGTTTGCTGTCATGGCCCCCATCCCTGGCCTCCCCCCACCGCTCGCTGGCCTACCTCCATCTGGGGAGTGCCTTTACTTAGTACACTGCCTCTGTCTCTATTCTACCCACATCTCCCTAACGGACTGTCAGACTCAAGGGCCTGATGATCATAACGGGTGTGCCCCAGACTCAGTGCTGGCCTGTAGCTTCTCCACTCTGAAAGACAATGACAGAAGATTCTTTATTATGCACTGTGCCATTTGGGCTATAGAATCTCAACCTGCACTCTTGTTTTAATCCCTTACAAGAAAATGAACTTGGCTTGGGAAGTAGAGTCAATCAGAAAAAAGCACAAGGCCACATCTCTCCCTCGTAAGACTGTATTATCGTTCTCCAAACTTGAGTCTACCTTATGAAGAGAGAAGATTCAGTTAGTTCTCAGGTTTAGAATCAGAAAGGCCAAATGCAAGAATCCCATTGGTTTAGCCTGCAGAGATCACACATCTCTACGGGAAGCCAGGAAGTGACTCATGGTTCTGGTATAAACTCTTAGGATTCACTCTGTGAGAACCACCTTATTTCATTAAATTATTTTTGCAGCTATTTATCTGTGTGCAAGTGCTACAGTGTATGTGTGTGTGTATATGCGTGTGTGTGTGTGTGCGTGCGTGCCTGTGTGTTTGCATGTGTCTGCATGTGTGTGTGTGTGTGTGTCTGTGTGTATGTGCATGTATGTGTGTGTGTGTGAGAAGAGAGATTGAAGGACAGTTAGTGGGAGTCACTTCTTTTCTTCCATCGTGTGCAGTCCTGGGGTCAAACTCCCATCCTTCAGCATAGCATCAGGTGCTTTAACCTGCTGCGCCATGTTGTTGCTCCCTCCATTAAGACGTTGGTACAGTGAACAAAATTCTCCCTCATTGTACCCTTGGAGTGGAGGAGCACACTGAAACCATGTCTACGTTGCAGCAGCGACCCAGCAAAAGGGTGATGATCTTCCTGTCCCCCGTTTTAACTTTAGCCTTTCCCTTAGTTTCTTTTCTGTTGCTGTCATAAGCAACTTCGGGGGAAGGGGTTCATTTCAGTTCCCGCTTTCGACACTGATGTGGGAGTGTCATATATCAATCTGTTGATTTCATTGGCTGAGCAATAAAGAAACTGCTTGGCTTAGCTTAGAGCATAGATGGGAGGAGGAAACAGAATAGAATTCTGGGCGGAAGAGGAAGTGAGGTCAGACTCTGCTCCCGGACAGACCAGACAACTCTGCTATCTGGAGCAGAGACACCATGATGGATGGAGGCTAGAATCTTCCCGGTAAGCGCACCTTGGGGTGCTTACACAGATCATTAGAAATGGGCTAGTCCAGGTGCGAGAATTAGCCTGTAAGGGCTAGAGTTCATGGGCCAAGCAGTTCTTTAAATGAATACAGTTTGTGTGTTGTTATTTCAGGCATGAGCTAGCCAAGCGGCCGGGGTGTTGGGGACGCAGCCCCGCCACTCCTTATTTCAACACAACACCATGTCAGTGTGAGTCAAGGCAGAAGCTGAACACACCTGCATTCCAACCGGGAAGTGGGAAATTCGGCTTTTCCAAATGTTAAGGAAGCTTTTTGTCATAGTCGGTCAGGAAAAGACAATCGGTGCTGAGACAGTTGCGTGGAGAATTAGACTCTTCCCACAGATCATTTCCCCCAGCTGTGATAAGCCGCATGATCCGCTCATACACAGCTAATGCTTCTGATTCTGTTTGCACATACTCAGAACTCATTATACCCAACGGGTGAACATTTAATGTGTTTTCACAGATAAATAAAACATTTCAGGACAAGCCAAATATCTCTTGTGACGAGTATCAGTTGCCTCTCGTTGGAGAGGATCCGTGTCCCTCAGATCGCCATAAATGAAGTCAAATCAAATAGTAACAATCACCCCAACTGCAGTGTAGTGTCTCTTCCCTAAACTTGACCTGAAGATCACACTAGCTTTTAAGTGGTTTGGTCTACCTGCTCCTGTTGTTGAACTCCTCCTGCTAACGGGATCCAGAGAAGGGATTCTGCGGCTCACACGAGTGCTAAAAGTGGAGACTAAGTAGTCATATGTCACTCTTCTCCTTGTTTTTTCTGCGTTTCCTTTTAAATAAATATTCTGTGTGCAGATGGAAGCTTGGCTTGTGTAACCTCTATTTGTATAGAGCCGTACACTTTCTTTTAAACTATATTTAAAAACTATATTTTAAACTATATTTCTTTTAAACTATATATAGGTTTATATTTCAGACAAATAGATTTCCTCAGCCTTTGAAGAGGGGGGTGGGAATCATTATCACACCCTCTTCCAGATTGTTGCTCAAAGTCTTAGGGCAAAACCTGCAGCTCAAGCAACCGTAGCAGGCAAGGCTTGGCCACTGGTCCCAATCTGTCAACTAAAGGGATGGTAGAGAGGAAACACTTGGAAGACACATCTTGAGAGAAAGGAAAGGGGTCGTGTCGCCCCCAGGTTATCTTTAGAGAACTCACATGAACTTTTGGTTTGGTTAAAATAAAGGAAAAATTAAGGTAACCGGTATGTACTATTAAACAGTCCTGCAGAAGGTGTGGTCTGGTTAAACACTATCTTGGTTCCGGTTATTTAAGGTGGCCTGAAGAAGTCCTTCTGCTTAAGGGGACAAGCTATTTCTCAGGAAATGGCTACATCCGTTCTAGGCTCTTCCTCTCCATCACTTAGGATTTACTTTGTTGGCAGAAGTGGCCTCTTCTGTGACGCCTGCTGTTCCTAGAATACGACTGTAGGTCTTTTGCAATGACGCATCTCTGCCTTCAGCCACAAAGGGGTTGAGAGAGTTCTCCAGACAGACAACCATTGAATAACCAGTGTGCTTAGGCAGAGGCAAGCGGCAGTCTAACCCGGAGCAAGGGAGACACATTCAGAACAAAGCAGGCTTTGATTTGGTCTGAGTGAGGGGCCCCTGCTTGCACGGCATCACGTCATCCTTGTGATCATATTTCCACTCTGCTGTTCATTCCCTGCCTCCCCCCCCCCAGTTCTTCTGGCCTCTATTTTGTTTATATGTTATTTCTTTGTTTGTTTCCGTTTGTTGTGTTTGTCGGATAGCCCAGGCTGAATGTGAGATCATAATCCACCCACCAAGTGCCGAGAATCAATGTGTTTGCTGCTAGGTCTGTCTCAAGATCTTACTCTTTTACTTTTCACCTTGGGCAGTAAGCCATCCAATGGCTTAAACCTAGAAAACCTTTAAGTGTCTGAAAATAAACACTACAGACCATACATCAGCCTTTCTCTGCTGTGATGTAGCATGCCATTAGTAAGTGACTTCAAGTGCTCTCCGGTGGGTGGCAGAGCGGCCAACTCCTGATTCTGGGTGTTGGTTTTGGAGCAGCGAATGTTGTTTTTAGGCAACCATCTTTTTGTTTTGTTGAGACATGCTCTCTCACTAGCGGCCCGTAGAGCACGGATTCGGCTGGGCTGACTGGCCCACCAATTCCATCAATCTTGGGTCTCCGTACTCAGTTGCTGGGACTTCCATGCATGGCACCACGCCTGGCCTTTCTCATGAGTTCTGAGGCTCAAGCTCAGCTCCCCAGGCCTATGTAAAGAGCTTCTACTTGCTGAGCTAGCTCTCTGGTGCTTTCAGAGTTCAGGCTGTGAGGAGGTGAGCCGTGACTTCCCAAAGTCGTTGAGTTTGCTGGCCTCTCCAATGTGGGTTTGAAAGTGGACATTGGTGCTTGCCGTCTGTGTCTTTTCTTAAAGGAGTTTAATTTCTCCTGTTTGTGGCGCTGGCAGCAGGAGCGGTCGCTTCTCGTGTGCTGCTCCCTGGCTTGCAGTGGCTGCCTGCCTGTCTTCTGCAGGCGCCTCTGGATTCTCTCTCAGACTCTCTCTTTCTTTAATGCCCTCTGAAGAAGAGAACCACCAGTGGAGGTTTCCGTGGAGGAATTCTGCTGAGAGCTCTCGTGTGGACCTGGAGATAGAGACGTTATACTTATTGCCGTTAACTTCTTTTCTCAATCCATTTGCCTGATGTGGTGACCAATTCATATTTGGCCAATAGACAAAGAATATCTACTTTCCACTGACTCCCCGGTTATATGAGAAATAGAATGGACCAGTCCCCTGAACGTTGAGAAATATTAGTTTTTCGATTTAATAGACATTATTTATGGGGAAATTGTAATGTTTTCCTTGATTTCCTACTGTGTATAACTATGTCTCACACAAATATTAAATACTCATCATGGGAAAGCTAAACTGGACAATCAACTGTACCAGGCCTCTGATGGGTTGAGTGGAAGTGTGTCTTTAGCATGTCAAAGGAAAGGCATATATGAGAATTGGAACAATTGTAGATTAATTCCTAGGGAAAACAAAAACAGTTAGCTGCCTTATTGTAAGCGTTGTACTGTGTGAGGTGCAGTACGATCCCGTATTGTTGCAGGAAGCTGCACGCTGTAATTTGGTCTTAACGTGTTTAGAAATGGTGCTTAGCAACCTGGCATAGGAATTGAGGGCAGAATCTATAAACTTAAAATAACCCAGTATAATGAAAAAGAATAGGTGTGTATTGAATTGAATAGGTGCTTAAAGTGACCTATTTTCTCCCAGGGGTGCTGAAATTTACTGGGGGTGGGTGGGGGCTGAGTACTGGGGGTAAATGGGGGCCGAAGAGTACTGGGGCAGGTGGGGCTGAGTACAGGAGGGTAGGTGGGGGTGGGGTCCGAGTACTGGGGTAGGTGGGGCTGAGTACTCTTAGGCATGTGCCTGGTTTACCTACCATCTCGTGCCTGCTTCGCAGGAGAAGCAGTGGCCTTGTGAGCAGAGGCCACTCACAGCAGGAGTGGCATGGGAAATGAAGGTTAGTAAGGAGCAGAGCAAGGAGAAGTCCAGAAGACCCCAGTGAACAGTCCCTGCTTTGCAGGAAAGCTGAGCAAGTGCCTGTCCTGAGACATCATGGTTTATATGTTAAGACTGCACAGATGCTCTGAAAGACTCTCTGACCATTATTTTGGGGATAGTAGACAAGAAGACATGGGAGAGACAGGTGAGTCCGTTTTCTCAAATATTCCTCTCTAAGAGAGTAGGAGAAGAAAGCTGCCCAGCAAGGCCTAGACTTTTACTTTGTGCTTACAAACCTGTCTGCTGGTCAGCCTTTTTCTCTTTCTTTCTTTCTTTCTTTCTTTCTTTCTTTCTTTCTTTCTTTCTTCCATCCTTCCTTCCTTCCTTCCTTCCTTCCTCCCTTCCTTCTTCCTTTCTTCCTTCCTTTCTTCTTTTTACCCCCCTTCCTTCCTTCCACCCCCCTCTTTCTTTCTTTCTTTCTTTCTTTCTTTCTTTCTTTCTTTCTTTCTTTCTTTCTTTATCTCTCTCTTCTTCCTTCCCTCCTTTCACTCCCTTTCTTTTTTTCTTTCTTTTCTTCTCTCTCTCTCTCTCTCTCTCTCTCTCTCTCTCTCTCTTGAGACAGGGTTTCTCTATGTAGCTTTGGGACCTGTCCTAGCGCTTGCTTTGTAGACCAGGTTGACCTCAAACTCACAGAGATCCATCTGCCTCTACCTCTAGATTGAAGGCATATGTCACCACTACCTAGCCATGAGCCCTTTTCTTTAAATTCCTTTTTTTTTAATTGCTTTTTATAATTGATGCTTGTTAGTAAACAAAATGTCAACAGAATTTCTACCCGGCCATCTTCTGCTATTGTACTGGCACTCCCTGGCCTAGGAAGCTTAGGTAGCAAGCCTGAATTTCCCATATTCCAGAGTCAAGAATATGACACAATGTCAGTGTGAGCCTAGTTCGGGCTTGGTGGAGGCTGACATTTGGTTTGCAGGGGTAACCTTGCTCAGTCTGCACATGACCAACAGAGGGTCTCCCACCCTTCCTGTCTGTCCTGCAGACATTAATCCCAGCATGAGGACTAGGCCTTAACACCCAGTTCTCTATCCATATCCCTACCTCCATGTACCATCATCTTGGGGGACATAGGGATTTTGTTTATTTATATGTGTATGCGTTTGGGGATGGAACTCGGGGACTCACAAGTGCTAAAAACACAGAGTACACCTGGGCTGTGTTGGGGACATAGATTGTCATTCTGTATTGGTGTAATGGAATTCAAGGAACTAGAGCTAGTAATGTTTTTGTTTGTTTGTTTTTGTTTTGCAATATATATCAGAGTCTGCCCAAACCATGAGCTAAAGTATGCTGAACCAAAATATTGAAAGATAAAGGAAGTTTAGGTCTGGGGTGTGGCTACATAATAGAGCCCTTATACAGCTTATGACAATAACAATAAGAAAAGATTGAGTTTAAATTTTGTCCCAGTTAAGGGCTGCTATGTCTTGTATAACTTGGGAAATGATTGCATATGATATGAAATACATATTCTTTCAACTGCTCTATTTTATAACTACTTACATATGCAAAGTTATTTCAGCTTTAATTATGATGTTTTTCTCTTTGGCAGTCTATAAATCAACTCTTTTTGGTTCAGGGAAGCTCATGAGTAGAAAGAGTTCTAAAGAGCTGTAACAAAAGTCCTCGCCATCCCCAGTTAGTTCTCCCTCTGCCTCCTGCTAGTGGATCTCGATGTGAACTCTCAGCTACTGCTCCAGCACCCTGCCTACCTGCCCGCTGCCTACTCCCCACCGTGATGCTCTGGAACTGAGTCCCCAATCGACTCCTTTGTTGTTCTTTTGGTTTGTCAAGACAGGATTTCTCTGTAGCTTTGGAGCCTGTCCTGGAAGTTGCTCTTGTAGACCAGGCTGGCCTGCAACTCACAGAGATCTGCCTGCCTCTGCATCCTGAGTGCTGGGATTAAAGGCTGTGTGCCACCACTGCCCAGCTTGACTCCATTTTCCTATCAAATGCCTTGGTCATGCTGTCTCCATAGCAGTAGAATAGAAGCCTCCACGCCTGCCTTTTCTTTGCCCCCCAATTAACTGGAAGAGATGAACAATGAAGGAGCTTAAAGAGCCTCTGCACTCAGCTTCTGTTCTGTCCAGTTCTGGGAATGTATGGTTGGGAGGACGATGAACTGAACAATTTATTATTTCACAAACTGAAACACAACCAAGCCTCACATAGCCACAAGCATGGTTCTTCCTAGAAAGGTTCCTAACCATGGCCATCACCCTGTGATCATGCATGTGGCTCTGCAGACATGGGTTTCAGAGGACCAATTCACTTGCTCCAGCCTCTTACATGCTAAGTGACCTTTGTTTGTGTGCTTAGGGTCTCTAAACTTGCCTCAGCTATAATTGGAAGTCATCCTAATGCCTTCTTCCTAGGGTTGCAACAGGATTGAATATGTTAATATATTTTAAACCCAGTTCCATAGTAAGCAAGCTGCACAGGCTCCTCCTCCTCTTCTTCCTCTTTCTCCTCTCCCTCTTCCTTCTCCTTCTCTCTCTCCCTCCTCCTCCTCCTCCTCCTCCTCCTCTTCTTTTCCCTCTCCTAAGTCTGATAATACCGGGAAAGAGAGGATGCATTTTTAAACCTGGAGCTATTGGGGCCTGTGAACCACCAGACCCTGAATTTCTTGTAAACAACTTGTTCTCCCATGTTCTGAGCAGCCTGCAGCTGCTCTGAACACAAGACCCTGATGGATTCTGATGAGTCTGCAGCTCATCCCAGAGCTGGGGTGTGGCCAGAGCCCTATATAAGCTGCTCCTGAGCACAATAAAGTGGCCATTCTTTGCTTTCTTGTCTCAAGGATGACCCGTGTCCTCGTGTCTCTGTCTGTCTGTGGTGTGGGAAGTCCTTCTGTCTCTGTGTGTTGCTTTTCTTGGTTAATGAATAAAGAAACTGCCTTAACCTTTTGATAGGGCAGAACTTACGTAGGCGAGGAAAACAAAATGGCATGCTGGGAGAAACAAGGCAGAGTCTGGGAGATGCCATGAATCCTCCTCCTGAGATGGACGCTGGTTAAAACTTTACCTGGTAAGCCACTGCCAGGTGGCGATACACAGATTAATAGAAATGGGTTAAATAAATTAAGATGTAAGAGTTAGTCAATAAGAAGCTAGAGCTAATGGGCCAAGCAGTGATTTAATTAATACAGTTTCTGTGTGATTATTTTGGGGCTAAGCTAGCCTGGCAGCTGGGACGAACAAGCGGGCCTTCCTCCTACATGTCTGTCTGTGTATGTGTTTTTAAACCTTAAGCCTAGTTCCCTAAAGCAAGTAGAGCGCAGGAGCAGTTTTACAAATGAAGTTTTACATGAAGCCCATTGGTGGTGAGACTGGACTCCTTCAGTTACTAAGTTGGTATTTCTTTGAGAATGCGTTTAGCCTAATCAGCAGTGAAATTTGTATCAGGCTTTATGGATTGTGCTGTTAATGGATTGTGACCTGTGCACGGTGGTTTTCTCTTGCGAGTGATATCATTTTGAAGGGTGTGTATGTCACAAAGTGCTGCAGCTGAGATGCTCCCGGGGAGAAGCGTCCTGGAATGCAACAGCTAGAACGTTTGTTCTTTGCCGTAGTGGATATAACTGAGCCATGGGCCACTGTCCCATCACAAACGACTGAGGTACCTTATACAGGGGCAGGGGCACTATCTGTGCAGTCGAGAGAAATACAACTAAGGTACCCTATAGGGGCAGGGACACTATCCGTGCAGTCGAGAGAAACATCCTTTGACCTGTACATCCTCAAAACAGCCACTTGGCTGACCACGTTTGCTTGGAGAGGAGTAAGTTTGACCTCTTCTCTTCATAGTTACGGGTGTGAATCAGGGTTCAGTCAGCTTTTGAGGTTCTGGGGTCCTTGAACAAAAATTTAAATAGGTGCACAGATAGTAACGGAAGACAAGATAGTTTATTAAAGAAAACGGGCACTTTATGGGCCAGAGCTAGAGAAAGGTCAAAGACTCAATGCTCAGTGTTTCTGAAGAAAGTGAGCATTTTATCAGGATAGCACTGGAGGACTGTGGGGTCGTTCATATAGTGAATATAGTATTTACCAGGCATGTGCCATGTGGGAGGAATTTCTAGTCTTTCTATTAACCGTTCTGTCATGTACAGATGACTTAAGTTCCCCATTCTGTACTCTACTCCCCACCATATATGACGGCCTGGAAGATGTCTGTATACACATGAGACATTCAGTCTTTTGAACTTCAAGAGGCCAAGACTGGGAGGTCTAGATATCATGTATGGTAGAAACCAATGCATAAATTCAAATTTCAGTTTGGGGGGGTTGTAAGAATTTTTTTTTAAAAAAATAATTTTCTGCAGACTTGGCTAACTTGAGCACAAGAAACAGGTAAGGTCATGTCTGTGTTCTTGTGTAAAAGGTTCTCTGCTCAACTGTGAAAGACGCAAATTTAGAGTCAGACTTCCCTAACAGAAGTGCCACAGCTCAATGAATCTTCATAGCTTCAGAGACAACTAGGTTTATTGCTTGCCATAGAGCTCGGTGATTATGTTCTTACAGGTGACCAGGGCTGTGGCTGGGGTGTCTCTCAGGGATGAGATTCTCACAGAGACCAGGGCTGTGGCTGGGGTGTCTCTCAAGGATGAGATTCTCACAGAGATTAGGGCTATGGCTGGGCTATCATTCAGTGGCTACCTTCTCACAGTTGTGTAGACTGGTTGGGTATCCCTCTTTGATTAGTTTTCTTACAGATAACTAGGGCTGTTGTGGGGTATCCATTTGTCTATTCTAATTCCTACAGAAGAATAGCAGCTATTTCTCTCCCTCTGTGAATGTGATTCTTTCAGGTGACTAGAAGCCTCTCTTCATGATTCAGGTTCATGCAGAGGACAAGGGGTATTTGATGGGGTCGTCTCTCTGTAATCTGGTTCTCTGCCCAGGTGTCCTGGGTTTTCATTGCTCACAGATGTCTAGAGTTGTTCTTGGGACATACCTTTGTGGTCCTGGTACTCACAGGAGACTGGAGGCTGTTGCGTGGTTATTCTTCTGTGATTCGGGATCTTAAAGGTGAGCCGGGTCTTGGTGGAGTACCCCTTTGTGATTCCAGTTCTCACAGATGGCTGGGGGTGTTTCTAGCACAGCCTCTGGGATTTATTATAGTACCCACAGATGACTAGCAAAGCCCCCTGTGAGTTTTGATCTCACTGCTAGCTACCAGCTTCCCGGGGTAGCCTCTCCGATTGATTTCAGTCCTCACAGATGACTGGAGGCTGCTGCTTGGACCTCCCTCTATGTCTTTGAGATTTGTTCCTCGTGACTCAAAATATGTGTCAGGTTACTCACCATTCAGTTTAGATTTGTTTCTTAAAAATGGTACGTGGGAAGCGAGATGTGGGTGGAAATTGTGTCTTCCTGAGGCGGAACTTGAAAAAAAAACAATTTATGTGTACAGCAGTCAGTGATTCACGGCGGAAACCCCGCTACGATGAGGGACTTAATGGCTACCTGTCAGCCCAGTTGAGGAGAAAGGTCGGGGATAATTTCAGCACAAAGATATATGACTGAGTAATATTGACCCTTAACACCTGTGAAGTTTCCCGTGTTTCTGTTAACCTGCTTTATCTTTATCAGGAATTCCTTCCAGCTTCCATGAGACCATAGAGTTGCATCCTAGATTCAGAGTGGGGCTCAGGCTAGCCACACATGTGCATGGACTGTGGGAATGCTTGACTGATCGAGGGTTGCATCATTGTAAGAAATAGGTTGGCAGTGAGTGATCAGGTAAGCGGAGGAAGGCCCCCCCTTTTTTTTACATTTTTTTAATTTTTATTTATTTATTAAAGATTTCTGATTCTTCCCCGCCACTGCCTCCCATTTCCCTCCCCCTCCCCCAATCAAGTCCCCCTCCCTCGNTTTTTTTAATTTTTATTTATTTATTAAAGATTTCTGATTCTTCCCCGCCACTGCCTCCCATTTCCCTCCCCCTCCCCCAATCAAGTCCCCCTCCCTCGTTAGCCCAAAGAGCAATCAAGTTTCCCTGCCCTGTGGAAAGTCCAAGGACCACCCACCTCCATCCAGGCCTAGTAAGGTGAGTATTCAAACTACCTAGGCTCCCACAAAGCCAGTTCGTGCAGTAGGAACGAAAACCCATTGCCATTGTTCTTGAGTTCTCAGTAGTCCTCATTGTCCACTATGTTCAGTGAGGAAGGCCCCTTTTAATGCTTTGTTTATGCCTGGGATTCCTGGGAAATGGGCCAGGAATGTTAAGCTTCTGTAGTATCTAGAACTGCAGGAAGGGACCTTAGAGTTGAGTTCTGGGAGGTAGTGACAAGCCATGGAAGGATCAGCAAAACAAAGAACTTGCTCACAGAGAGAATCTCTTGGATGACTGGCTTCAGGTAACCTCAGACCAGCCCCAATACTTCTTCACTAATGTCTATGTCCTTCAGAAAATCGCTTTGACTAAAGGATGCCTTTCAGAGGTCCTGTGTATCAAGTTTCTAAGAATGACCAGCATCACATGACACAGAAGTGTAGCTCAGACTGTGCCACCAGGTCTCCTGTAGCTCTGCTTTCAACCCCAACACAATATGAGATGTCCCACCACCTTAAGACTCATGATAGATGGTTTGGATGAAACAAATGCTCAGTGAGACACACTGTGGAGGTCCCTCAGATGGCCAGGTAGTGGACAGAGGAGCCCTGAAGCGCAGCAACACCAGACTCACTGCAAGTCTTCAACTGTTAGAGTAAGCTGGGCTTGCGACAATCCATTTCCAGTATTCCCATTAGCAAGAAGGGGGAGAGGACATTAATCCACATTGTCCATACTGTGGAGAGGCTCAGGTCAAGAGGTTTAGTGAGTCCAAGTCATTAGGGCATTGCTGGAGCTTTAGGTATAAAGAGAGAACAGAAGTGGAGGGCAGAAATGTACACAGTTAGCTGTCCTGGTCAGATGTGAACTGGGAGATCATAGATTCCTGGTTCTACGTGGCAGTTGAAGAGAAACTCCTGCTGCTAACTGTGTCTTGGTTAGAGACACACTTTTACATTGCCACCCCTAGTAGCAGTTTGAGGAGTTTGCTTACCAGAGCTCGCTGCTTGGACTGTGTCCAGCATCTTGCATCTTCCTCAGGAACCGAATTGTACACAGAATGCAAACTGACTGGAGAAATTTATACAAAAGCAAAGCAAGAGCAGAGATCAGATACATTTCAAGAGAGCAGTTAGCTCCTCGAGTTGGAACCCTCAGGCGCCTCATTTGAAGACAGTAGTCATATGTACAATTTGGTGGGTGTTGAAGCTGTTATGATGAAAAGGTTGCTGAGCAGCCTACGTGAGATCTCAGGGAGGTTCCTGGGGAGGAGAAGCTGACAGGACTCCAGTTGACACGGTGTCCCAGTGTCCTGGCTAAGGTTACTATTGCTGTGATGAAACACCGTGACCAAAGAAAGCAACTTGGAGAGAAAATGGTTAGTTGGCTTATGCTACCACATCACTGTTCATGATCAGAGGAAGTCAGGGCAGGAACTCAAGCAAGGCAGGAACCTGGAGGCAGGAGCTGATGCAGAAGCCATAGAGAGATGCTGCTTACTGGATTGCTTTCCATGACT
Source organism: Alexandromys fortis (assembly GCF_014885135.2). Taxonomy (NCBI): domain Eukaryota; kingdom Metazoa; phylum Chordata; class Mammalia; order Rodentia; family Cricetidae; genus Alexandromys; species Alexandromys fortis. The sequence continues at coordinate 1,750,911 of NW_026067918.1, forward strand.
TGCTGGGCTGGCCTACCATCTTATAGAACCCAGATTTTGAACCATATAAACCCTACAAGTACAGGGATAGCACCACCCCCAATAGGCTTGGCCCACCCACATCAATCACTATAATTAGGAAAATGTACTATAGACTTGCCTGCAGCTTTATCTTGTTTGCTTCTTTTGTTTTTTTGAGAGAGGGTTTCTCTGTGTTTCTCTGTAGCTTTGGATCCTATCCTGGAACTCAGTCTGTAGACCTGGCTGGCCTTGAACTCACAGAGATCCGCCCATCTCTGCTGCCTAAATGCTAGCATTAAAGACATGTGTCACCACTGTCCCTTGCTACAGCCTGATCTTATGGAGGCATTTTCTCAATCAAGGCTCCCTCCTCTCAGATGACTCTAGCTTGTCTCAAGTTGGCATCAAACTAGCCAGCACATATGTTCACACCCTAAATAACAACAATGCAAAGGGGAAAGGTGACCTCACTGTAAACAAAATTCGCCATCATTTTAAAGACTCTCAGAAAATGTCTGGGAGAAGAGCAAGGCCCTACCTAAGCTCATATATGTTCAGACTTTATATTTCTAATAGCAGTGATGAATATAGATAAGGTGTAGTGGAAATGCCCTCTCAATACAGTGGAGACAACAGGACACTCATGTATATAAATGAGCAGAGTCTGGCAGTTAGTCGATAGAAATTACCGACAGAAAACAAGAGAAAGAGAATTCTCACCCAGCTCAACGAAAAGGGTTCATTCTAAAGGCTGGCCTAGAACTCACCAGATATAGAGGTGTCATGTGAAGCTAACTTAGTGGGGTTCTTGCTGGGTAGGTGGCCAATCAAGGCCAGGTTGAATACAGAGAGCCAGGGTTGAATAGAGCATACACAAAGGATGGAGGATACACAAAGGAGCCCAGCTAGAGCTTGATCACAGCCTGTTACCCGTTCAGAGGGGCACGGGCATCTTTCCTTATCTGCCGCCATATTTCTGAGGCAGTCACAAAAGAAAGGCATGCGAATATAATAAGTCCCACAAGATGGGAGTGGCATCACAGTGAAAGAAAAACACAGAGAAATAGGGCAGACCTATATTTTTTATGCTCCATTTGAGGAAGAAAGGAACGGTGATGAAGAACGTTTAGCATAAATGTTTGTGTCTTGTGGTAACGAAACGGGGAGACCTAGCAGAATTCATGTTTACTTTTTTGCACCTTCTCATCACCTCTCACCCCTGTGTGTGTGTGCGTGTGCGTGTGTTGTTATATTCAAATACCTAAGGCAGAGTGTTTTCTAAATAGAAGCGGTGTATTTGGCTCATCATTTTTAATGTTCAAGAACATGCACTGGCATTGAGTTATGGTGACAGCCTCCTGTCTAATCATGTCACATGTGGGGACAATGACTGTCTCACGGGAAATACATTACATGACAAGAGAGGAAGCTGGCCTCTCTTACGGCAGTCCACTCTCTCACCAAGCAGCCGTATTCAGAGAGGTTGCCTTTGTTTCATTCTCTGACCCATTCCTGAGAGATGGGCTTTAATCCTTTCCAGGGTGGTAGCCCCAATGGCTTCATCACATTTGAGAGTAAGTCCGACCCCTCAAAAGTTCCTTCCCTTCTCCAGCCATGAACGCTTTGGGGTGGTCTCAAGGGTAAGGCTCTTTCTCCCTCTTGGGTGTGGACTAGCATTTCTCACGTGAGAGTCTTAGAGACTACTTCAGGTGAAGGGCACCTGGGTGCCAATTACAGTGGCCTTTGTGTGGGTTTCTGGTTCTGGAGAATTCCTCTTGTAGTAGTTGTTGTTTGAAGATTTAACACAAAAGACCCCTTCGCCTCCTCTCTCTCTCTCTCTCTCTCTCTCTCTCTCTCTCTCTCTCTCTCTCTCTCTCTCTCTTCTCTCTCTTCTCTCTCTCTCTCTCTCTCTCTCTCTCTCTCTCTCTCTCTCTCTCTCTCTCTCTCTCTGACAGGGTGTTACTATTAGAGCTCTGGCTCTGCCTACCTTGGAATTTACTATGTAGACCAGGCTGTCCCTGACCTCACAGAGATCTGCTGGCCTCTGCTTCCTGAGTGCTGGAGTTAAGAGCATGTGCCACCGCACCTAGCTGAAAGACTTCTTTTAAATTTAATTATTGGCCACTCTAGGGTTTTCATCTAGTCATAGTAAGACCATATGGAATACTTGCTGTTCACATTGCCAATGTACTGGTAGTATCATTATTCTGGTTTTTTTCAGACAACCGCATTTGTTGAGATTTTATACCTTTTCCTGTTGTGCCTAAAGGGCACTATCAAGCAAACATGTGTCCTGGGACTCTGACTTTCACAGTCTTTCGACTTCCTCTTCTGTGATTTTTTTTTTCCTGAGCCCCACAAGTGTTGTGTAGCAGTTGGGGTTGGGCCTTGTATTCTCTATATCTTAACCAGTTCCGGATCTCTGAACAGTCTCCATCTGTTGCAAAAGGATAGCACTACACTTACCTGTGAAGATACATATAAGAATGTAGATTATAATTGGAAAATACCTTTGTTTTGGAAAGTGGTGGTTCTTGGTTCTCCTCTCGGGTCTATGATGTCTCCAAGTTAATGCAGGGTTTTACAGTACCAGGCCTGAAATCTCTCCTTCTGAGTGGGCCTTAAGTCCAGTTGGTTAACCTTAAGATAAAAGAGCCACCATTGCACTCTTGTGGCTATCTCGCCAGCTCAGTCATTGTCGTGAATCACAGGCGTTACAGCTGGGCAGGGTACTAATTGCCTCTTCCCCTTGGCAACGTACATAACGAATTCCCACAATGATGAGAGTCAGTCCTTAGGGAAGAGGTTCCCAGGTGAGTTCGAGACTGACCCCTCCAAGTTATGTCCGAAAAGTGTGTGTGGTCTGCAGCAACAGGGTCTTATCTTCAAAGTTTGGGAGGCAAACCAGGGAAATGGCAATTGGAGGTTGATACTATAAAGTAGTCCCACACTAGCTCAGAACTGAGTATAATAAAGGGTTCTTTATTTAGGGGTAGACTCACAGATCACAGTCCTCTGCACGAGAGGGGAACGGGAACCGAATTCAGCAGCTGAGAGAGAAAGCTCCTGCGTGCTAGCTTTACATCAGCATTTATAGTGTAAGAGACCATGCCCGAGTAGGTGGGTCTCTTAAAGGTTACTGGCTGAAGGAGTTCCCACAGCAGGCAATGGCCTGTTTTGTTTTAGGGAGTCTCATGTATTGTTTCAACCAGAACGTTGAAGGGAGAATTCCGAGGTCCATGTCCAGCAATGGGGTTCTGTCACATAATGCATGACTCTTAGACGGAGCATCATCAATGACCCTATGTAACATAACTCCATTTTAAACACACACACATGCACACACACACACACACAGAGAGAGAGAGAGAGAGAGAGAGAGAGAGAGATGGGGAGAGAGTTTAAACAAGCCTATAAAATAATATGCTGCCCTATAGCTTCTTTAGATAATCTTACTGTTAACTCTTCCTTCTTCCTCCCCTGCTTCTTCTCTATCCAGCTAAAGTCCCCACCCCCATATTCACCATCACCCACTTCACAACACCTGTCTCCTACTAGCTCTCTCTCTAGATAGCCTTCTCCTTCCAACCCCATGGTCTTTTTCTAACTGCCTGACTTCTTCAGAGACTCCAGGTTACATACCCGAATCCCAACGTTTGGAGGTATGTTCCATAAATAAGAAACAACACACAGCATTCACCTTTCTTGTCTGCATCCTCTAACAGGCAACATTCAGCTGAGTGAAGAGGAACCTCAGAGACTGGGAGAGAATTTTGCCAGCTGTGTAGGTAATAGAGGATTAGTATCCAGAATAAACACAGAACTCCCAAAATAGTCAATGAAAATCAGACTCAGGGAAAATGGGCAGTGGATATGAGCAGAGAGCTTTCAAAAGAATAAAACTGGCTAAGGACGATCTCATAGAAGGTGTTCAGCATCCCTTACAGTCAGAGAAATGCAAATGAAAACCAATCTAGATTTCGCGTCATACTTGTCAGAGGATGCAGAGGACAACCAACGACAAATGCTCTTAGGGATGTGGGAAGGGACCTCTTTATTCATCCACAGCCGAGAGGGTTACAGACTGGTCCAGCCGCTGTGGAAATCAATGCTGTGAATTCTTAGACAGCTGGAACTCTACCACAGAATGCAGCTGCAGCGTACGTCCAAAGTTCTCCACGTTCTCCTCCCCGGGGTACTTGGTCACTTGTGTTCATTGCCACTCTCTTCAGGAGGTAGGATATGGAAGCCACCTAAAATGTTCTTTAACTGTTGAGTGGATAAAGACTCCATTTTTTATTGTGACAACTTCTCCAGCATGATGAATTTTTTTTTTTTAAAAAAAAAGGAGAACATTGTATGTTTCCTTTGGACCTTTTAATTGAGTTCATCAACTTAACTGATTCGTCCCATCATACAAATATGGGAAGCTTGATGAATCTCATTTTAAGACTGCTAGATTATAAATTCCCAGCAGTTACAATGACCATCCTGGCCCGCAATGCACCTTCCAGAGTCCCGGCTTCCAAACGCCTTCCCATCACACTGCAGTGCATTTGACTTCAAGAGTGACTCTCGGGTACCATTAGAGTGATCTTCAGGGGAAAGAGTCATTTTGTTTTTCTCATTTCCTGGGTTCTTACCAGTAACCAAAGACAGATGACCCAAAGGAGAAGAAGTAGGAATCCCTTGACACACACCTCATGTTGTCACGGGTAACAGAGCAGACAAGTGAATCTCAAAGAAAATCTTGCACTTCAGGTTTAAAGACCACTCAGGTGCTGCCACGAGAAGCAGGCAAACGAGAGAACGTTTTGTGTGTTCCCTGCAGACAGAATTTATTGCCTTTTGATAAGAATTTCTAGTCCTTTGGAGCACTGCTCTTCCTGCCTGTGAGTGGAGATTTCCTTCACACATGGGAATGTCACCCACAGTAGTCTCACGCCTTAGGGCTTCCCTTGTATGGCTTCTCAACAAGAGCCTTTATGCGAAGGAGATTTCTGGCTTCCACAGCCATGCTTTGGGATGGCCTGCCCTATTAGCGCCATGTTAGAGACTCCAGAGTCTTCTGCATACATGTGTCTTGTGAGCACAGCTGTGTCCCAGCGGGGGACACGATGACGTATTTGACATTGAGAGCTTAACTCACCAATGCTAGCTGTGTGGCTTCCGGAGTTGGCTTCAGAGACTTGGACTCGGGAAGCTGAGAAGAGCCGTAGGAAGAGGCAGTAGGAAGCAAAGTGGGGGCTTTCCTTCAAGGTGATGTGCACTTTGTAAATGTATACATGGGGGAGAGGATCAGAAAACATAGAAACGTACTCTACCAGTGTAAGACCACAGCTTCAATGGAGATAAAAGACAGTTTACTGTGAAGCCAAACATGGGCTGACCAGGGGCCACCAGTTTCCAAAGAACCATTTTCCAACATGGTAAGAATCTGACAAAGTTTTTATAGTAACAGCACATGGAAAAGAACAGATCGAGAGGTTTTGCAAATACATTGACAGAGACAATAGGTTCAGCGGATGACGTAAAGCAGTTGCAGGTCTCAGAGGCTGTCTGGTGACATTCCTAGCGTTCGAGTGGGCAGAAGCTCACTTGCCAACAGTTTCTCACAGGTCTCCCTGTGAGTCATGGGACGTTAGGTTAGGACAGAGGCTGGCAAGGATGGAGAAGTAAGGGAGTTAAGATAGCCCCATTTTTTAAAAAACTTTCTTTTTCTTTGTTGTCTTTCCCATCATCTTGCTTCATTTCCCTGTCCCTTCCTGTTTTCCCTCTGTCCTTGCAATGAATGCCCCTCCCCCCAAAAAATTCTAGAGAATAAAAGAAGAAAGAAAACAATTTAAAAACAGGACAAATCTCGTCACGGAGGCTATAGTGTGACACAGTAAATCACGCAGTAAACCCTTGTCCATACTTCTTTACTTGCAAGTCTTCATTGCAAAGGGTCATTGGTCTGGTTCTAGGGCCTCTGGTTTCAGCTACACTATTGATGCTGAGCCCGCACGGGGGCCTCCTCTGGGACATGCTATGGTTGCATCGTGGAGATCCTACACTTTGGTTCTGCAGGACCCTCCCCTTCTCAAGCTCCAGCAGGTCACAGATGGAGTGGATATTGGGGTGGGGTAGCACATAAGCTGGTTCTGGGCCTGGGTGGTTGGAGGGTTGGTCAGCCTGCCAGCTCTCCCCTGGGTGTGCTCTCAGCATTACCCTGGCGAGTTTGCCAATTGTCCCATGAGCAGGGGGCGGAGCCACAGCGTCAGCTCTGCTGTATTACATAGGCAAGGTGCAGGGGCGGGTCTCCCACACGCTACAGCTGGTGAGGGGCAGAGACGGCTCTCCCGCTCTTGTGACCACTGGGCCAGCCCTCCTCCTCACCACTGGGGTGGGCAGAGGGCATCTCTTCCCCACCCACACCACCATATGACAGATGAGGGGCAGGGCCAGATAGCCAAGCTCGATTTTTCTGGGTCACGGGCACCCCTGTCAACAGGGTCAGCTCTGCTGAGCCGCCCAGGTGAGGTGCAGGACCCATTTTCCCGGAGTGCTGCAGCAGGTAAGGGGGAAGGTCAGTGCCCTTGCCCACCACAGGTGGCAGGGGCAAGAGGGAATGACATCTTTTCCTTGCTTTCTACCACAAGGCAGACGAGGGGGCGTGGCCAGTTAGCTCACCTGTGCCTCACCCAACAGGGTCAGCTTTTCTGTGCCCCCTATGTAAGGGGGAGGAGGGTTGGCTCCCTCTTCTGTTGCAGGCCTCAAGGGATGAGGAGTAAGGGGACAGACATTTCTCTCCCACCCATACTCCCACATGACAGAGGAGGACTGGGGACAGCTCTCCCATGCTCACAACTTTGGTGCTGGTCCACCCACACCTTCACCAACAGGGTCTGTCGGCTCTATTGTGCTGTCCAGGTGAGGTACAGTGATGACCTAAGTCACAAAACAATCCCACACCAATTCAGAAGTATGAATAATAAAAAAGTTATTTATTTAAGGGGAAAACTTACAGATCACTGTCCTAGACAACAGTCCTCTGCGCAAACAAGAACAGAGTCTAGCAGCCGGAACCAGGAGCAGGAAGCAAGAAAGTGGGCACCCATTTACCGCTGCTTTTACAGGATGAGAGACCACGCCCAAGTGGGCTGGTATCTTAAAGGCTATTGGCTGAAGGAGCAGAATGTACTCCCACAGCAGTACAGGGCGTGCTCTCCCAAGTGTGCAGCTGGTGAGGGGCCGGGGCAGCTCTTCTGCTCTTAGGACCTCAGGGCTGGCTCTCCCATCCTCCGTGGGTAGCAAGAGGGGGCCAATTCTTCGCCATCCTTACCGCCATATGACAGATGAGGGGTGAAGCCAGATCTCTCAAGCTCACATTGCCTGGGAGCCAGCTCACCTATGCCCCATCAACAGCGTCACCTCTTCTATGCTGCCCAGATGAGGTGTAAGACCTGCACTCTCCCTTTCCCTGAAGCTGGAGATGAGTTGGCTCAGGTCCCCCACCTGCTACAGGTGGTGAGGGGCAGGGAAAGGGTATTTTTCCTTCACTCATTCCACCATGTTGATATAAGGGGGGGTGACCTGCTCCCCCATTCTCACGCCCTCAGGGTCATCTCACCCATGCCCCTGCAAAGTGCATGGTCACCTCTACTGTGCTGCCCAGGTGATGTATAGGACCCTCTTTCCTGAGTGATTCAGCTGGTAAGGGGCAGGGCCAGTTCTCCCTCGTGTGGCAGTTGGTGATAGGTGGAGCCAATTCTGCACAGTCCTATCCTTTTGACCGTTAGTGGTATCAGGAGCTAAGGACATCAACAGAAACTTTAGCTGCATCAGAGCCCTGAACCCAGACAAGGCCCCCCCTGCATCAGCCCAGGCATAGACATCACCATGGCTAGATTGCCACCCACTTGAACCTGCTCCCCATCTCTCTCACCTCTTCAGATGTGCCAGTGGCTGCAGGGCATGAACCATTCTCTCTCTCTCTCTCTCTCTCTCTCTCTCTCTCTCTCTCTCTCTCTCTCTCTCTCTCTCTTCCTCTCTCCCATCCTGCACCATACATAATAGTGCCTGTCTGGCTGGCACCACAAGGTGCCAGGTGGGACTGTGTTTTCTTCTCAGACCCTGGGGCAGAGCATTGTGCCCTGCATGTGGGTCTCTGTATTCTTCTTAGTTCATCACTGCGCTGGGCAGAACCATGCTTCCTCATCGAGAAGGGATCACAGTGCCTAACCACCTGGGAGGCTGGTTCCTGGTTCGTGGGAAGGTGTTGCTGGAGTCCTCTGGCTGGCAGGGATCCAAGATGAATCCTAATTCAGCTCTATTAGGCTCTCCACAATCTCTATTTCTCAACAGTTAATGAGGCTTGCAGAAGGCTCGGTGAAGGTGTGGTTCTTTCTAGGAACTGTGTTCACACACAGAAGTACTTTAGCATAGCCATAGCTTACCTGGCTCCAAGAGTGTGTTCTGCTTATAAAAGGCAGGGTAAAAATGTTTTGGGATACTTACTTAATCTAAAGAAATTGGCCTAAATGTCAACCATGAGTTTATAGGTGGTTTATGAAGACCCTTGTGTAGGTTTACTGATAAGAGGGCTTACCGGATAGAAAGTAGGTCAGAAAGAGCAGGGGAACCCTTACTCTACCAAGAGGCATGCGTCTTCGATACAAACGGTGTTCTTAAGCTCAGTAGTGACATTTTCTCAGAAAAGAGTACACCATAGAGAACCTCTGGAGGCAGTGTGCTCAACTGGGCTGAAACTCTTGAATTTTAGCCAGGAAGAGACTTAAATCAGATCCTGGGGGAATGAGGGACTTCTTTACTGTTTGATGTCTCCTCCCTTTCCCTTCCTGCACCTCCTCACCACTTTCTTTAGAGCTCAGAAAGCTGCCTAAATGAAGCCACCTAGTGCCCCAGGCATCTGATTGAAGACTCTACATGTGGAGGGGTTCGTGGAAAGGGCAGCTCCCTGGACAGACAGGCTCCTTTCTTGAATACCTTGCACCATTCTTTCATTTTTTCCCCCCATAAATGGAAAACTTAGGGCAGGTGGTGCCCAGGGTTTCTACGAGGGTGAGAACCGTTTTCGTACTTTTGGATGCTTGGGGAGGATGTTATGTCTTGGGCGTGGAATTTTCCCCCCACATGTAATTGTAATGCTTGTTCCCTCAGAGGAGACCCTGACTAGAGGGTCTATAGTGCCTTTCTCTATAGAAGGCTTTAGCTGACAGATGTAGGCTAGCAGGGGCACGCTTCAAGGGGTAGAGCCTAGCGTGGGTTCTGGTTCAGCTCTCTGCTTCCTCATTATCTAGGCTGTGAGAAAGCTGCTCCATGTTCTCATCACCATGGATGTGAGAAAGCACCCCCCCCCCCCGCAATGTGTTCATCAGGATGGACTTCCCCACCAGGAAACCAGGAACTCACATGAACCCTTCCTCTCTTCTTTTACATCTGGAGTTATTCACTTGTGCTGATGGAAACCTAGGGTAACCCCACAGTAGGGAGCATGGGATTCCTCCTTTGTTTTCTTGGTCTCCTTCATAGAAGAAGTTTACATCTGTCCAAGACGGAAATCTGATGGCATATTTATTAGTGTCTAAGAGAAAAAACGCCAGAGCAAGCAAACAGCAAATCTCAGCAGCCCAGAGGAGGAAGGATGGAGAAGAGGAGGAGTTGTGCCTTCTGAAGCAGACCAGAATGTACGGCAGTGGAGGCCAGCGAGCAGCCCTGTGGCGGCACGTGTCTGCCTGGCGAAAGGGCTATAGTTTCAGGAAAAAAGAGTGAGAGAGCCCTAAGTGCCAGAGCAAACATGCCCAGGCTCTCCCCAGTATCTGAAAGAAGACAGAAGAAAGAGAAGCTATGCTTTTCTGAGTTAGGACTCGTAAAGCAGCAGACTTATCGGAGCTGCATGGCCTTGAGTAATGGCTGTACCAAGAGTAGGGGTTCTGGGAAGAAGACATACAGTATCTCATTGAAGGGACAGTTATTCCTCCCATGACTTTAGTTTTAGGTGGATCAGCCTTCTTGAGGAGTGGTCTTTTGACCAGATAGATAGTCCCAACTTGATTAACTCTTAAGGGAGGAGACAAGAATATAGAATGTTCTGATTTTTGGAGTAGCCAAACGGCATGTTCTGACCAAGGGCCAGAGTTGAGTCTATTCTTTTGACTAGCAGGAAACCGCTTTCTCTTCATGTGCCTCCCAGAAGCCCTGGGATTCTCAGTAGCCCTCGATATTACTGTAAGACTTAGTCACAATAGTGAGAAGAGTGGTGTCGGGTAAGATGCATTCTCTCAATCTAGTACTGACACTGCAAAGTTGACATGAAGATCCCGTGTATGTGTGTGTTGTGTTTTTTTTAAAACCTTGTTGTTTCTGAAGTTAGGAAAATTGCAGTATCTGGGACATATTCTTATTTTCCTAACTGGATAAGGCCTTGGCTTCCAGGATCACGCTATCCAGCTTCCAAGATCACTGGGCTGCTATGGCCTTTAGCAGGAAGCAGCAGGATCAGGGAGAGGGAACTTGCATTGACCAGAAACGGAAAAGAAGTAGCACATGCGCCCAGTGGTGAGCGGACGCAATGATAAGTCAGCAGCAAATGGCAGTGGGGTCTCTGAGGAACTTCCAAATATAATTTATGCCTGCAGACCACTGGGGCATCTGCGGTCCGCATGTGTGGCCCTGTTTTCATGCATCCCTGGAGAGAGCCAGACTGGTAAGAGTGGGTGATGGCCATCATCCCTTTTTATGGGCAGGTGAGCCAGAAGTCCCAGGATCCCAGGGCCCAGGAGCAGATGCACAGACTCACCGGCTTCCGGTAGTTCATGACAAAGGGCCTTCTGTTTCTCCTCATGTGTCTGCATCTACTATCATCTCCCATGAGTCCCTCTGTAGAACTGTGTGTGTTGACATGGGATTGTCGCCTGGCCTCCAGCTGATAAGGGTCCCTCTGCCTGGTTCTCACTGTTGTCTTTTTCTTACTTATTAGTAGCTGAGTTGTGTCTCTTTCCTGTCGGTCCCCAGGCAGAAGGGCCTCTCGTGTTGGGTCTCCCGAACCCCTCTATTTCTGTTGGCTAAGTCCAACCCTCGGCGACCCTTCTAGAAGGTCTGCTAGGAGTGCAAAGTGTGCCTACATTAGGACGCTGCTGCTCAGTAGCACAACGCCTTCCCGCCCCAGGGAAGGGTGACAGATTGAGGACAGATGACCCATTCTCCTTTCTACGCTAACCTTTGTCCCCCGTCCCCCAGATTTCTTGATTTGATATTGAAAAGTGGGCCAGCCTCCCTCGGACTCCTTCCCAATCCTCTTGTTTAATTTTCGACTGTCTCCTATGAGTGCCGACTCTAATCCTCTCTCCTCCACCCCTCATTGCCTCCTTTATTACAAATTCAATTTAAAATGGAAAATAGAAAAAAAATGAGAAAGGATTTTTACTCTGGAAGGAAGCAGTAACAAGACTTCTCTAGTCGTTTGGTGCTTTTAAGTTGTTCCAGGTTGTAGGGGTTGTAAAATTGTGCCCATTGGCTGGAAGCTCCTTGCTGGCCACCGCTCAGCACTGCCCTTCTGGGTCCTGGGAGTCTGTTGGTTCATGTTGGGGGCCACATGGAAGGACATGAAAGAATACTGGCAGATTTCAGTGATGATCTTGTCAGCTTACAGAAGTGTGTCTCACCCATAGGACAACCACAATGGGGAACCAGTGCCACCAGGGGTTCCTGTGTGAGATGCCACCTACTGAAGAATTATCACCTGTTTGCGTTCGTTCCTATCCTTTTTTTGTTTGCAAGTTCACTGGATAGTTCTGAAGATTTGATCACACAAGACTTTGTTACCCATGACAAGGCAAAGCAGCATTCGTTAGTGGTATCAACTGCTTAACTAGCATGGTTCATTCACCTGAAATTCCAATGAACACCCAGCTTTGTAGGTTCGAGGTGCCAAAAGTTTCTCCTTCTACCTGCACCATGCAGTGTTTGTGTCTCAGACTTCAAGCAAAGACCAAACAGAGGTCTAGATTCAACGGGTATTTATTAAGCATTTTAATGGAACTCCACTAGGAAGGAATTTGGATAAAAGGTAGAGCAGCTGTCTCCAAAAGCAGGGAGAGTCTGGGGCTTCCATGGAGGAGTTGCCTGTCCAGGTTCCTACTCTGTGCTTTAGCAAATGAGAGAAGTGCTCACTCCCAAACAGCTGATCGTAGGCCGCGTATGCTCACCGGTCAGATCCAAGAGGCAAGGGCTGCTTGCCAAGGGCCGCTGCTTCTTGGCAGTTGAACTGGGACTACCTCTAGAGCAGAGGCTTCAAGGATTCAGTCTGCCGCTCTTCAAAGAACACGGAGCCTGTGTGTGACTTGTGGTTAACCAGTGGCTGCCAGGCTCCAGCATTTGGGGCCTGGTGGCTGCTCGGTACTTACCTTTAAGTTCACGAACTCCTTAGTCATAATTAGAAAGTTTAATATTATTGTTCTGCATTTTGTATTTTTTGAGATTTTAGTATAATTACATCATTTCTTTCTTCCTTTTACTCATTATATACTGCTTATTGTTCTCGTGTGCATGTTTTCACAACTGACCATTTGGTAGCGGGTAACCGATTCATGCTCTTTCCTGGGGAAAACTATGTCCCCGCTGCCAGCGTTCCTCAGTTGCCTGTAGTTTGGTGTAGACCTGAGGCCATCTGAGCTTTCCCCACCCACATTAGCGAGGCTGTGTGTTAGCAGCTGTTGTCATCCAAATTCCTTGTTCCTCTGGCTCTTCCAGCCTAGCTCTGCCTGTCCAGATGTTCATAGGCTTTGACCACACAGTGGTGCTTGAATTGGGCCCCTTCTAAACCCTCTTTCTAATACAGAACTTACGCCACGATATTCTTCAGAAATGATGGCTGTTATTTGTTGGCTAGAATGTGGTCAAAGTTCCATAGTGAGGCGGGCGGGTCTAAAAGTTGAGAAACGCTCCTGTCTGTTCAAATGGAAAGCTTCCTACAGGCGTCTGGACCGCTTCCTTTTTCAAATGAGCTCATAAATCTCTCTCCTATAAGAATTTTCATAGAGCAGAATTTTCACAGCAGTGATTTGAGTTCTCATAGCACTGCAAGCTAATGCGGGCTTATATCCTGGACTTTTGTCTAAATGTAGTGCAGTAAATGTTACCATATCCTATTTGTATATGCTTATGTTTATGTGATTGGTTATACAGTGCATGCTAAATTTATCATTTGACACTGATGTTTTCAAGCCTCATGAAAACTTACCATGAATTAGCATTATCAATTACTTCATAATCTCTGACTGCAAGCCTCATAACGGCAGCCCTTGTAGTCCCAATTGTCCCCTGCTATATTGTCATATTGTCCCCTGTCTGTGCCCCTTCCCTTGGTTAGGCTTGCGACCAACGCGTGATTTTTACAAAATGAACCAGCTCATTTTCCTGCTGGCAAGACAGGGTAAGGCTGCAGGGTTTCTACCAAATTCTGGGAGGCGAGTAACAGGAGGCCTGGACTGCAGACCAGGAAGGGGGTCTTTCTGAGCTCCACAAAGTGTTCATTTCTATCCAGGACAGGTTCTGTCAGTCGGGGAAATCTGTTCACAGTTAATTAATGGCGAAAGTGTCATTCCGTTTCCATCTCTATTCATGACTCTCTTTGTGTTCCTCTGAATTAGGCCCATCAATCATTTCCAACATTTCTGTCATTCCAGTATTTGCCCCGTATCCAAGGCTTTCTGTTCCAAAGTTTCCATTGCCTGTGATTTACTGTGGTTTCCAAATAATGAATGGAAAGTTTACTTTCCAGAAACAGCTAGTGCACCCCGAAGGGGCCGTGCTGTCTTATGGGAGCTGGTCTGTCGCATTGACATTTACTGTGATTTCTTCTTGTACTGCAGATGGCTGTGTACTGGTTGCCATAAACTGAGCATGATTGAGACATTGAGTTTTATACCAGCACTGCCAACAAGGAAAATGAAAGAAAAAGTTTTGTATTGCAGGGGTCACGACTACTCCTGGTGTCAACTTTTATGAGAGGGTCGGAGCTAGATTTTGTTAACAGCAACAAAAACATATGCATGTTACTAGTTTAATGTCTAAGCTTGGGTGCTGGTCTCTCTCTATGGAGATCTCTACATTGTAAATATTGACTTTAATCAGGAAGATCGCTCTTATGGAGATATTGGCATATTTACAAGCTCTGCTGTCACAGAAAAACAACGTTCAAAGTGTTAGCTTCAGTTCTACACTGAACATGCTTAGCTGACATGTTTATAATACTTAAAGTTTCCAAGACGGGCGTCTTTGATTTTTTTCTCTTCCTTTTCCTCTTTTTCCCTTGGTTTTGGTGGTGAGGAGAGAAGCCAAGACCCCCAAGCATGCTAGGCACAGATCTACTGTGGAGCTTCATGTCTGACTAATTTATCTTAAACCTTGAAACTTCTTAGCAAATACAGTTTTTGTCGCAATTCTGGTAAGCATTAACATGATCTTCCTGAAGCAAAGGCACACCGGGCCTTCCATCTCCATCTGTCATCGTCCCTTCCTGGTCCCTAGATGACCGGTTGGGTAGCTCCAGGCATCGGAAGCATGCACCTGAGGTAGGCGAATAGCTGTGTTAACACACTGAAATGATGACATCTGATCTTGAGGGAGAGGCAAATATGAATTGTCTTTAAAAGTCTTTTAAAGATCGTCAGGTCCCTGAGCAGAGATTGACATCATCTCAGATCATTCGTCCTAAGGCTTTGTTTCATTGTAAGTGTGTGGGAGCTGGAACCTCGTCTTCAGATGCGTCATGTGGTGGCCTTCTCATCTTGTGCTTTCGTCTCTTGCTTCCCTTTCTCTTCTAAGTCATGCTTTCGCCATAGATAGCCCTTTCCAGAAATGCTCCAGACAGTAGTGAGAGATTTATGACAATGAGGACCATGGCTGTCCTGTGGTCTGGGCTCCTTGAGTGCCGCACACTCCTCCACAGGCAGTCCAGTGTTTCACGTGGCCACCTGTATGCTGGCTATTGCGAAGGTTGGCAGGTCAGGCACTCAGCCACGTGGATACCCTACTTTCTGCTTCAACATTCTCTCCCACGCACTATTTGCATCTGGATACACATGGGTCACCCTTCTAAGGTACCTACAGTGTGAGCATTTGTCATTTCCAAGGTGATCAGCCCTGCAAGACTCATTTCTGCTCCTATAGTTGCTGCTCCTCCCGTTACATACAAAGCACACGCAACATTCTATTGTTCTAGTTTCTCATCAAAAAGGTTTATTTTGTGAATGTGGTGATTGTACATGCATGTGGATGTACATCTATGAAGCTGTGCTTGCATGTCTGCCTACATGTATGTGGAGGCCAAATACATGAGGTATTTTCTTGATAAGTCTTCACTGTACTTACTGAGGCAGGATCTCTTCCTAAATGTGGAACTTGCCAGTTCAGCTGGTTGAGCCAGCCAGTTTGCCCCTGGATTCTCTCTGCACGTCTCGAGCTCTATGTGTGTGCTGGGGAATCCAAACTCCATTTCCATGTTTGCATGGCAAGTGTTACCGACTGCATCATTTCCCTAGCCCCCCCCCCCAATGCTCTATTTTAAATTTAAAAATTGTCCCATAAATTGTGCATCCTGGGGCTGGAGAGATGAGAAACAGGAAATAGGAAAAGGGCTTTTTGCATGAACATGTTTGTATGAATTTGTATCCCCATCAAACAAAAGCCAAGAAGGAGACAGGAGGACCCAAGGACTTGCTAGCCGGCCAGCCTAGTCAGTCAGTAAGCTTCAGGTGCACTGAAAACGCTTGTTTCAGTAAATGAGATGGAGCCTGATCAAGGACTTGCCTCTCACAACCTCTAGCCTCTGCACACACATGCAGGGAAACACACAATATATATACAGTGCTACACACAGACACACATATACATTTGCACACACACACACATATATACACATGCATGCACACATTCATACGTTCTTTTATACACACACACACACATACACATACATAACAGCTGTGCATTTCTGGGTGTCCCATGATATTTGAGCACATCCATAGAGAGGTCTATGTTTGCCAAGAGCTCCCATTAGACTCAGTGACACCATTGGCATTCTGTGTGTGGGTTAGGAGCTGAGTTTGGCAGATAGGAAGAGCAGTGTTGTCAGCACATGAAGGAGATTCTTTTAGAGGACTCTGTAGGCTTGCAGTTGATAGCCCACCTGGCGGCTTCAAAGAATCCTTGGGGACCCGGCTCCATCTTGACTTGACTCTCGGTTTCCAGGCACTAGAACGTACGTGGCTTACCTGCCATCTAGTAGCCTGGACCAGTAGGCTACCATCTCTGCCCTGTAAGGACAGAGGACACTGTCCAGAGTGAGGTGTGGAGTGTGATGAGGGCCCCATGTACTGAGCAGGGTTTTCAGCTGAAACCTAAGCTCAGGGCTACACTAGGTTACAGAGACAGCTGGGAAGTGTTCTTTAAGCCAGACCCATTTTCCAAGAGTTAAGGAAAGGGTTAATGGGAGGTCAGCAGGTGTCCCCACCTGAATAGAGCATTCATTTAGCTGCCCGAGCTTAAAATAATCATTTTCCAATCTCTGTGTGTTTGTCTCTAGTCAAATTATGAACTCGGGACAATCCAGTTGAATCTTATTGAGTTGTCCCTAATTTGCATAGAAATTAAATTTCCCATTACTTTGGATTTTAAAAATTGAATTAAATATCTATTTTTTTTTGTGTGTGAGGAATTGTTGCTATTAATTCCCAATCAGAGCAAAGGTGTATCAAGTATCTAATGCATTTATCCCTCTAGCGCACAAATGGCTTTCTAGGCCGAAGCTGAGGCTTTGTGCGGAAGGCACCAACCTGAAGGAACAGAAATAACAACAGCTGGTTTGGGAGACTAGCACTTGCTAAGAGGGAAAGTCTCAATAGTAACAAGAGCAGTCTATAGAGGGGAAGTGGCGGGTATTGATCTGATGGAGCAGGATTAACTGTCCTGCATTTGGGGATAATGGGTGAGGACTCAACAGAACAATACAAGGGTATTGGATAGTGTGAGTCAACTTGACCCTAGCTACAGTCATCTGAAGGGAGGGAACCACAATTGAGAACAAGCCTCCTTAAGAGAGGGCTACAGGCCAGCCTGTGGGGCATTTTCCTAATTAGTGATTGATGGGGGAGGGCCCAGCTCATTATGGGTGGTGTCATCCCTAGGCTGGTGGTCCTGCGGTATATGAGAAAACAGACTGAGCAAGCCATAAGGAGCAAGCCAGTAAGCAGCACCCCTCCATGGCCTCTGCATCAACTCCTACCTCCTCACTTCATTTGTTGATGTGCTGTGTAAACACAAGGCAAATGAACCATTTCCTCACTGAGTTACTTTGGTCGTGATGTTTCATCACGGCAATGGTAACCCTAACTAAGCCAGCAGGGGTGGCAATTTATTTTATTTTGCAAAAACTTTGGCTAACTACCAGATAACTCTCAATAATTAAAAATGAGCAGTTTTACATGTCTTTCAGGGAGTTTGGCACATAAATACTGTTTGGGTTTTAAATGTTAATTGAAAAAAAATCAGTGAATGAATTGAGGTACTTGAAACAGATGTTTAATTTGTTTACGCCAGTGTTCCTACTTCTTTTCAACGTCCATTCAGAAAAGAGGCATTGGAAGCTGCATGAATCAAAGGACGATTCCACTCATGCCGTTGCAATTCTATAAGGGACCATGGATTTCAGCAGCCAACATGGCTAGTCGCACACGCTTGTTCTTGGTCTAGGGAGAGAGAATATCCACAAGAGTGGTCTTGCTCTCAGCACTGGGAGAATAAATATGACGAGAAGGAGCTTGTTGCCTTTCAGTTTGACAAAGGGAACTACATTGATGCTGAAAGCTCTAAAACCTATTCCCAGATGAGAACTGCGGCTACCATCAGCTTTGTGTGCAGAGGGAAGACAAGGGTTCAGTTAGCCCTTAATTTCAGGCTGTCGCACAGAACTCGGGAAGCTGCTAAGTAGAAGCTGATGACCATGGATTTGGATATGGTTGACTCTCTATAAGCTAGGTAAAAGGAAGACTAGAAAAGCTTCAGGTGTGTGTGTGTGTGTGTGTGTGTGTGTGTGATACTCAGCATACTACCTAGTCAGTGTTTCCTACCTTTGAGGTAGGCATTCTTCCCCGGAGCTCCAACCCCATCGCAAAGCTGATCAGAAGGTTTGGGGCAGATTGCTGCAAGCTTATGAATCAACCTGCTGTGTTGGTTGCTGCATAAGTAATGTATCAGGGTTCTGTTTCTGTAATTGCTTGGACCCACTGATTTGTATATCCCATCTATTAATACCAGTGCAACATCATCAATACTACAGAAAACATAAATCTTTTTAAATGTGATTGGAAGAACTTCAATAAAAAAGAAGGAAAGAAACAAGCAAAGGAACACAGAAACAAAAAAGAAAAGAGTCCATTAAAAGCCTAGTTTTGCCAACAGACAAATTTCTGAATCTTATGTACCCAGCTTTATTTGTTATTTCCCCTTAATTACTTTATTATTTCTATAACTTGCCATTGATATATAGGGAGTTGAATTTACAGTATTGATTTTGCGAAAAATCTGGAGTAATTGAATATTACTCTTAACTGGCTTGGAGATGCAGGGCATGCAGATAGAAAACCAATAAAGCCTAGAGTTGAAGATAGGATTTCCCTAGCTAGCTTTACCTGTCAACCTGACACAACCTGGGGTCACTTGAAAAGGGAGTCTTGGTTGAGCATGGCCCAGATCACAGTGGCCTGTGGACCTATCTGTGGGAGCTTATCTTGATTATCAGTTGATGTAAGTGGGTTCAGTCCACTGTAGGTGTCTCCATTCTTGCTGCAGGCAATCCTGGGATGTATACAAAAGAAAGCTACCTAAGCATGCTCCTGTGAGCAAGGTAGCAGGAAGCTCTGCTTCATGGTGTCTGCTTCAAATCCCCACTGCATTCCTGCCCCAACTTCCCTTATTGAAGGACAACGAATTCAAAATGAAATGAACACCTTCCTCCCCACCTTAGTTTTTGTCTATCGTTGTGATAAGACAACTTATCCAAGAGTTTATTTAGGGCTTACAATTTCAAAGAGTGAATCCCTGACCATCGTGGCAGGGGACATGGCAGGAGGCAGACAGGCATGAGTTTGGAGCAGTAGCTGAGAGCCTACATCCTGGTCCACCGTGATGAAACAGGGAGCACTCGTTTGGAATGGGATGAATTTGTATGCTTAAAGCTCACCCCTTTCTTGCAATACATCTTCTTCAGCAAGGCCACGCCTCCTGATTCTTCTCAAATAGCTCCATCAGCTGGGGACCAAGAATTCAAATGCATGAGTTTATGGCGCCATTCTCCCTTCAAGCCAGCTGATTTGGATAACAAGTTGTCACAGCAGAACATCTACCGTGATGTTTAAGGTATCAAGTGACAGGCTGTAGGTCACAAGGTCAAAAGCATAAAGAGTGGCAGTTTCTAGGCTCTGGAAGACCTGTTTTGGGTGGAAGAGAATGTTTTCACATTTGTAAGTGAAACTCAGTGGAACAAGCTGGTAAGTTATCAGGAACTGGGACGAGAAAGAGAACCCTCACTCAGGAAACCCTCACTAAGGACCGAACTGTCAACACACGAACCTTTGGAAACATTAATGATCCAAACCAAAGCAGGTAGCTAGCTACAGACCAGAAGAAGCCAAAAGCAAAAGATAATTGAGTCGTGAAGGCCTTGGAGGCAGGAATTAGGAACGATGCCTTGAGTAGGTCTGTGATTCAGGACTGATGAGCCCACACAGAGCCCTAGGATGCATCTGGTCTGTGATTCAGGACTGATGAACCCACACAGAGCCCTAGGATGCATCTGGCTTTATTAAAAAGCATGTTATAACCCATCCTTTGATATGACACCAGCCTCGACCAGCCATTATGGCTTGTCCACTATGATATCATTTGAATAGAAGAATCTTCTTTTGATTGGTCTTGAAATATTTAGAGAAAATACTGTTCTATAAAATTTTCTTTCAAATGAAGATCATTTGCTCTTTTTAGTAGCAAAAACGTGGATATGTGTGTGCTTATGTGTGCATGTCTGTGTGCTTGCATGTGTGCATGAACATGCACGCATGTGTATGCCTGTGTTGTGTGTGTGAACACATGTATATGCATGTCTGAATGTATGTGTGTATATGTGTGTTTATATGTATTGTGTGCCTAAAAATGTGTGTGCATGCTTGTGTATGTGTTTATTCGTGTGTATATGCATGTATGTATGTGTGTTTCTTAGAAGTTTCATAGGCTTCCATGTATTGTGGTAGAGAATTAAAGTTTGGGGAGTTTGTCTTCCTTCAGGCACACTTTGAGCTTCACAAATGAGGCAGCAGAGCAGATCCTTTTCCCCAGGTCTGTGGGGTTCTATACAGGCAGATATCCCTCTCTGACTATGGAGACTTCCTCCATCCCAGAGG
Organism: Alexandromys fortis; assembly: GCF_014885135.2. NCBI lineage: Eukaryota > Metazoa > Chordata > Mammalia > Rodentia > Cricetidae > Alexandromys > Alexandromys fortis. The sequence continues at coordinate 1,771,367 of NW_026067918.1, forward strand.
TGAGCAGTCTGCCTTCCCTGGGTCTGGGAGACCAAGCAGACAGAAACCCAGGAGAGACCTAACTAGGGCTCAAACTGGAATGATTTGGGCCACTGGGATGTGCTGGGCAGGAAGGGCACACAATGCAGGCCCTGAGACCGGGCAGGTGCTGCACCCTCTTAGACTCAGCTCAGCTACTTGTGAGGTAGATGAGCACTTGAACCCAGGGGATCAAGGCCAGCCTAGCACTCTAGCAAGCCTCTGTTTTAAAATATCAAATCAAATCAATCAATCAATCAATAGACAACCTGTGAGTCATTTAGAAATGACATACTTTCCGCCAGGCCCGCCTTCACACTTAAGGAAATCCCCATGGTTGTGTCAATGAAATGAAATAATATTGACGTAAATTGTAACGCGCACACCTAGGGCTTCATTAGCTCCCACTGAGTGACCCTGACTGTATGGGGGGACATGCATTAAGAGCTGGTGAGGTCCTGAGAACCAGTTAGCGAAATGTAGGTCTCTCCTTTAAAGCATCCCTCAGGAACAAGGCTGCCAACACAGGCATTGATGTGAGAGCCCCTGCTGCACAGACCACTCCCCTCTCCTCAACTTCCACGCCCTCTTATTTAAATATGCAAATGCAAATCTATTGAAGAAACTTCAATTCCACTGTAATAGACTTTAAACATGGAGGTGGTGGGGGCAGTGAGTTAGAATAGATAGTAGAACGCCCATGAATCGTGGTCTTTTTTATAAATAATTACTTTTTATGTATATGTGTGTGGAAATCCATGTGCCAAGATAAACAGATAAACATCACACCCGTCATGTCGTGTTCAGAAAGTTGCCACCATTTAACTTTAACTGCAAATGTCGAAGCCACAAGCCAAAATCCATAGAGGTTTACTGTTCAGAAAAATACCTAAAAAGGCCTGCTCGGCCATTGCATCTAAATTAGTTGTTATGTAATATTGAATTTGGGCACATGGTCTAATTAAGACATAACCCTGGTCCCTCACTCGGATTTCTAATCTAGCGTCATGGCTTGCCTTGAATTAAAGTAAATGCAGACCTAATTAGATAAATACGGTAGTTATCACGATCTGATTATTAAGCAGCAATTTCCAAGTCCTTTCGCAGAAGGAAATTTCATCTGGTTTTGTAAATATTGAAAGACAGCGGCGTGGTGGAAACTGTAGCCTAGGTGTAAGGCGGCTGGGGGGGTGGGGTGGGGAGCGGGGAAGTCTTGTTTATTTTACTACATTTTCCTTTGCTTGGGAATTTCGTTTTGTGTGTCCTTGTCTCGGCTTGTTTCGTGCTGCTGTAATCAGATTTCACAGACCGGGTGATTTATAGTGAACGGAAATGGATGAGCTCATTTCTTGGATGGCCAAATGTACAAGGTGAGGAAACTGGCACCGGGGAGGGCCTCATGCTATGTCCTCGCCTGGGGGACTGCAGAGAGGCAAGAAACAGAGTGAAGGAGCATGAAGGACGGGCTCACTCTTACCTGCAGAAGGGGGTGCCATGTCCCAAGCACTTTCCAACATCCCACATGGGATCAGGCATGCCACACATGGCCTTTGTGGGCACACAGAAATAAATGCTGATCTTTCTGATCTGGGTTGACCTGGACTAGACACAACGTCGCTCTTTCCTGCCACATTCCAGGTGGGACACAGAGTAGTTTCGATCCTGCGTGTCTCCTGCATGGCCATGTGTTGAAGGTTTGGTCCCCAGAATGGCACTGCTGGCAGGGGGTAGAAACTGTGAGCCTCAGAGCCTAGTGGGGGAGGGCAGGCTGTCAGAGTGTGCATTGCTTTACCATGATGTGAGCCTGCGCTATGTCTCCGACGGGGCCGCTTCAGCTCACAAGAACAAGGTCAGTGACCATGGAGTGGAATCTTTGAAACCGTGCTTTACCTACGTGATGGCTCAGTATTTTTGTCACAGTGGCGGAGGCCAAGGCTTGGTGGAAGGCAGAAATCTTCTGACTTTCCTACTTAAAGGGGAGAGAAGAAGCGCTCAAATTGTCACCTGGCTGTCTGTGAGCAGGTGACCAGTGCCAGTGTGGCAGAAGGCAAGCATAGGCGTGGCTTCATTTCTGGTTACTTTTCCTCCTGTTAACTGCAGAACCGTCCTTATATCTGGGAAAGCAGACCAGGCTTCCTCGCTTTCTGACTCTCGGTCATGTCTGTGTCCTCCTAATGGGCCTTACTTGCAGCTTCCCTGAAGGGCGAAGGCACTGGCTTAAGTTCCCATCCAATCTCTCGGTCCTTTCAAAAGCACGCCCCCTCTTCTGAGGAGCAGGTGCTCAGGGAGGGAGCTCCCTGGTGGCCCTGTTCTGGTGGAGTCCCTTCTCCATCCTCACTTAATGCACAGCCACATGACTGATTCCGGTGAGAACTGATGGCCAACAACCAGTCTGGCCTCAGTTTCCCTCTAGGTCTGCAAAACCACGCATCTATGCTCTACCTAAGGCCTTGGTACCCACTCTGAAGTTGACACTCCTATCTCCGTCGTAGACGATGTGATAAAGAACTCGGTCAAAGTCCAGAACCGGTCCACATCCCCCAGACAAAACCCAGGGCTTTGGAATGCCCAGTAGCGAGGGGAGGTTAATACCATCTCGGCTTGGTACCTGAGCTCTTTGTACCTGTACCACGCCTCGTGAAGCCATAGTGACCGCAGTTCTCATATCGGCGGCAGTAAGAACAAGTTAAAAAGCCTTATCTGTGACATGTCAAGTACTTGGCTTTCCAAGGAATGAATAAAATACAGTCCCAGAATAAAAATTTGAAGTGGCAAGGAAACAAAAAGAGTGAGATCTTGTAGAAGAGGAGCTGTAGAACCCGAACCACTTTGAGTCATGCACAAATGTGTCTTTCAGTGATTACCCATTTTTCCTTCGGAGAAATAGCCAGCATGTGTAAGCTTTGCTGGGGTCACATGTGCGAAAGACTTACCACACATAACGGAATTATGATATACCATTCAACTAGAGTACTTGGAAACCACATATGCCAAATGTGGTGTGGGGGATGTGACAGTGACCCATTCCTTCTATAAATGACAAAGTCTTAACGCAGTGCCACCATTCACGAAGCCCACCGGACCCATCCGGGATTTCTCAGTGCCATGTTCCTCTGTGGTGTCTCCCTTGGTGGCAAGGCATGCCAGGCCTAAAACCCAACTCTGGTCCCAAGAAGCAGAGCCAAGTGGCTTGGAGCATCACAGTCACCATACTCGGAGCATGAAACCTGTTCTGTGGGCCCTGGATATGAGCCTTCGGTGGCTTGTGTGCTTGGAGAGTAGCAGACGGAACTGGCCAGGCCATCCGTACACTACAGAGAAGTCTGCCATCTGCCATACATATCTTGGCCAGTTAGCTTTGCTCTAAACGTATCTGAAGACTGTCCTGTCAAGAGATCGTTCGTGAGACGTGTGGTTTTCTCCTGAGCTCCCTCAGTGTGAACTGAATGCATTGCCAGGTGCCACACACAGCAATGCTCTGGACAGAAAATGTGGAGGGTTGGCTTCCTGGCTGGAAGTAGTATAGCAGTTGTTGATAAACAGAGTTCATCCCTATAAAGTCACATGGGGCATAAAATGCTGCAGCCTGCTCTAATCTGATTTCCAAGACAGAAGAAAGAACAACTGAACGCCTGCACGTCCCCATTCTCAAACGAGACATCTCTGTACCCTGCAGAACCCCAGCCTCCATCGAGATAACTCTGGGTTCTGCAGGACCTCGTCTCCAAGGAAACACCTCTGTACCTTGTAGAACCCCAGGCTTTAATGAGATGTCTCCAGCACATCCGTGTCCCCCATAGAGAGAAGCTGCTTCCTCTTGGAGTCTCGGATCCATGGGGTTCTGTGTATTCCCACTGCACACACCATGTAGCTTTTCTTTGTTTTACTCCTTACTGAACTACGTGGGACCTGCTATGTTCTCGTCTCTTCTGATGGGGAGTTCAGTCTTGCGCAGGGAATAAGCAAGCAAACATGTTAAAGAGAGGACGTGATCTGAAAGGTTGTCACCTGCTTCGCATAGTTCCAGCTTTCTCCAGCTGAAGGTTCAGAGTCTGTTACTAGCCACGGTGAAGGAGAAAAGGCAGAATGAACTCAGTGGTGCCCTTTGCAAGCCCTTCATTGTCTGACTTTATCCTTTGGCTAGATGCGTGGAAACAGCTGTATCGTCACATGTGAAGACTGGACAGGCTAGGGTCAGCAGTGTGCTGGAGGCCTCAGGCATGACCTTCAGTTCCAGGTGGCTAGAGAAGATGCTAAAGAAGATGAGAGCATTGAAGCATGGTTGCCGGGGAGGGAGGCAGATGAGAGGTGGCAACGTGGTTACCCGGGACGGAGACAGATGATAGAAGGCAGCGTGGTTGCCTGGGAGGGAGACACCTCGTTGTGTGTGTTTCTGTCTTCACCCCTCCACATTACCCCCAGAGTACTGCAGTTACAGGGGTGTGCCAGTATGCCCACCTCGTGCCTTTTTACAGGCAGGGGACCCTCTAGTTGGGTCTCCTTTGAGGATCTCCAGCACTGAGGGGACACTGGCCACCTGGTGCTAAGTATACAAGTGTTCCTGTCACCTCCAGCTTTTCAAGAATTTACCTGAAATGACAACTGTCTTCCTGATGTCATAGACAAGCCTGGGGTGTCTCCTACTGTGCCTGTAGGCTTTGACAGATTTCAGCAAGGGGAGATGGTGTTTGTTTGTTTGTTTGTTTTGGCAAGGGGAGGTGGTGTTTGTTTGTTTGTCTTGGCAAGGGGAGGTGGTGTTTGTTTGTTTGTTTGTTTGTCTTGGCAAGGGGAGGCGGTGTTTGTTTGCTCAGCTTTCCTTTCACATTGAGGAGAGAATGCCTTGCTTTCCTCAGAGTCAGTGGTAAAGTCTGTGTCACTCCCAGCTGATTAATTTCTTTCCTATAATGAGTGAAGTGCTCTGATGTCATGGTTGAAGTTAACTCTCTTAATTATTGACTGTAAACACGGCCCTGAGGAATCTTTGGGTGCCAGTGGGAATACTCAAAGCAGAGCCAGGTGAATCCCTGGGCCTTGCTGGCTACCCAATCCAGCCAAATCTAAAGGCTCCTGTTTCAGTGAGAGGGCTCCTTCTCAACACACCTGGTAGGAGGCATCTACCGTGGCTCGGCGCTGCTTGCCACCAGCCTTGACCATCTAAATTTGACCCCAGGTAACCACACAGTGGATGGAACAAGGGAGCAAATTTCCACAGGCCTGAGGTTTGGTTTGGGCACAGTAGAGCCTGACCACAGAAAGCGTGTGACGTAGTAAATTACAGTAATTCAGCGAGATTAAAGCCATGGAAAGCTGTTAGGAGCGGAAGCCGGAGAGATCGGATTAGAATGCTGGGGCGCACGGGTCACTCAGCTGAGAAGAGCCGGGGCTGCAGTTGGTTTCGGCTCACTGGTGGTCAGAACGCTGGGGAGCGGGGGGTCCCTAGGCTGAGACGAGCCAAGGCTGCAGTTGGTGTCTGTTCACTGGTGGATGTGCTCTTGATGATTAAGTGTGTGCTGCAAGTGTCCTGAGCTTGGGGTGATGGCTCAGAGGGTAAGAGTTTATAGTGTTCTCCCAGAGGGCCGTGTTCAGCTCCTGCACCCATACCAATGGTGGCACATATTGCCTGTACCTCCAGGTTCGGGAAGGTTCTGACGTCTCTGGCTTTAGTAGTCACACGTACTTCCATGCACAGTCCCACACAGAGACACAAAGCTATAGTTAGAAATACAAAAACTTAATCTTAGAAAAGGTATTCTCTGGACTGTTGCGATCTTGCATTGTTAGTTAAACGTTAACCCCCTGTTTCAGCATCCAGAAACTAATGGTAGCGGGTGGCCTTGACACCACAGCAGCAGCGTGCACTTGTAGAACCAACAGGCAGCTTTTTGGCATAATGAAGGACAACTCGGTTTGTTATAGATGCTTCTGGATTTGTAAACAAACTCACAAATTTTAAAATGTTTTAACTTCTAAGTCGCAAGCGTTCCTTTTAGCGCTTACCGTGGATGATCTTGTCCTGCTTCTGTCCTATGCATAGTGCCACTTTCTGCATGGCAGAACCATGTTTTCTTGATGGATTTTCTTGTCAGGCAGGCACAATGGGAGTTACCAGTGTTCAGTTACTGATTCCCAGTCCCAACGAAAATCACACTTTAAGTGAATTCTCTTTGGAAATGAGACCATCATAACCGAGTTCCCTCAAATCAGTGACAATGACAGATGTCATGATCCTTCAGCGGCAATGACAAGGTGACACGAATGAAAAACTTCCCTGAATGAATACTGATTGGGGAATTACAACCTGGGGTTAAATGGGAAACAAAATACCTTCAGGTCAGGACAGAGGTGCGGTGCTACAATGAGCGTCCTTTGAGTCTGAGCTTAGCGGTGTGTTGTTTCATACCTAATGGTCAGTCATCCGTCAACACTCAGGGAAGATAACCCTGACTCTGATGGCACCAGGTCTTAGTTTGCCACAGTCACTCATTTGCGACACAAAGCAGGCTGCCATGGGTGCATGGATATTTCCCTCGCATTAGGAGACTTGTCAGTACTCTCTTAAACAAGCAGCTTGTGGTTAGCCGTTTTAGGAGCCGATAGGAACAGCTGATGATCAGATCGAAGCCAAAATATTTAACATTTCCACCTTCTTGCTATTGATCTGGGAGAGGATTTTGATTTTATAAATAAAAAATAATGATAAGACTGGTGCCTGCCAAGTCTGAGATGTTCAGTGATGACTACTTCAGCACTTAGTTACAAATGGTTTTGCAGGGTTGGGCCATGCTGCACACTGGGCTTGTGGGCGGGTCCCATGTGGACTAGATAAACACTGATACACCAACTGCTGCTTAACAGTCTACATGAGCGAAAGGCATAGAAAGCAAGTATTGGCTGCCTCCCCAACCCATTCAAGGAAGACTCACTGGAACAGCTGAGGTAGGGGTAGAGCTTCTTGGGGATGCAATAATTCCGTTGACAGCTGATAGGTGAAGTTATCTGTCGTGTTCAGTGTTCTGCTGTGACCATGGCAACTCTCTAAAAGAAGACGTTCAGTTGGGGACTTCCTTACAGTCTCAGAGCTCTAGTCTACAGTTGTCGTTGCTAGAATTGGGCAGCATGGAGACGTGGTGCTGAAGGAGCAGCTGAGAGTTTCACGTCCAGATCCCCCCACACACTCCCCGCAGTAGGAGGCATGTCAGCATGGAGGTGCAGTGCTGGAGGAGTAGCTGAGAGTTCCACATCTGGATCCCCGGCAGTAGGAAGCATGGCAGCATGGAGACGCAGTGCTGGAGGACCCCCAGGCAATAGGAGAGAGGGTTAACCGCTGAGCCTGGACTGAAAATCTCAAAGCCACTCTCCAGTGGTACACTTCCTCCAGCAAGGCCACACTTCCTAATTCTTTCAAATAGCGCCACTCCCTAGCAATCTTTCAAATCTAACCTATGGAGGGCCAATCTTATCCATACCACCACAATATACATGGGCAAAGGACAGGGATGAAGGGGACACCTTGAGATATAATTGAGAGGGATGAGGGGACACTTCAGATATAAGTAACAGGGAACACAAGGACATCTCCAGTCCCCAGGAAGGCTATGAAGCATAAGGATTAGAGGGCAAAGCGTGAACACCTGATCAGTAGTTTTTCAGACAGGGAGAAGACCACCAGGGCAGTCAGAACTCGGGAACCATCAAAGAACGATTGGGTTTATGCTCAGAACAAAATGAGGTCCCGGGAATGGTAGGTAGGAGTTTCATATGCTGACTGGCATCATCTTAAAAGGCCCACTGAGGGCCAGAGAAAGGGGTTGAAGCAGAGTGTTGTCACTGTGCACTGGGCATGGCTCTCCGCAATCTGTGCATTCTCCTAAAGTTAAATTTATGGAGTTTTTGAAGAGCAGAGATTTAATTTTGCTGAAGTCCAGTTTCTTTTCTTTTCTTTTTTTTCTTTTTGATAGATTAGTCTTTTGGCCTCTTATTTAAAAACACACCATTGTTTTTCTCTTCTAGAAGTTATGCATTTAGTTCAGTAATCCATTTGAACTAATTTTGTATGTGATGCGCAGCATAGGTAGGTGTAATGATTGTTATTATTCTTTGGCTGTGGATATCTAGGCTTTTAGCATCACTTACTGAAGAGATTATCCACAGCGTTGTTTTTTAAGTTTCTAAAATACTAAGTGATGGGACTCCACCCCTTTCTTTTTTAACCCGTTTGTCTCTGGGCTGCTTGATGGACCCCAGTAGCTTTAGAGCAACTTGCAGGTTTTGGCCCTGCACGGTTGTTGTTCTAAGTTATTTTCTGGATGAAAAGTGCTTTGTGTTCCCTCTGAATTTGGGGAGCAATGTCTCCCTCTCTACCAGCTACCATGCTGGGAGAGTTAGCATCTTTATATCCAGCTGTGGCTGTGCAAACAGCACCTTCCTTCATTTGTTGAAGCCTTTCTCATTTTCTCCCCACCGTGCTTCTAGTTCCAGTGTGTGCACTCTACTTCAGAGTAGATAGATAGTTGTGTGCTTTGATGATATTGTAAATCGTGCTGCTGTGTGAGCTTGCATTTCTAGCATAAAGCAATACAGTTAATTTTCTTTTTTGGTTTCTCGACACAGGGTTTCTCTAGCTTTGGAGCCTGTCCTGGAACTAGCTCTTGTAGACCAGGCTGGCCTCAAACTCACAGAGATCCGCCTGACTCTGCCTCCTGAGTGCTGGGATTAAAGGTGTGTACCACCACCACCTGGCTCCAGTTGATTTTCATACGTTGGCCTTGTACCCTGTCATTTGATTAATACATTTTACTACCAGTTTTGTAAATTAGCACCATTTTACTTCCGACAGTCTAATCTCTGTGCCAACCATGTCTTTATTTTGAGTATGCTGTTTTACTGGCTAGAATCCCTAGTATTCAAGGTCAACAGAAGTAATAAGGGCAGCAGCTGTGCATCCTATGTGACCTTAGAGGAAAGTGTCAAGTACAAAGATAACTATTAAGTTATAAGAGTCATACATATGTGGGTATCCTAGTTAAGACTTCTATGGTGTAATTAAACACTGTAACCCAAAAGCAAGTTGGGGAAGAAAGGGTTTATTTGGCTTACACTTCCACATCTTAGTTTGTCACTAGGGGAAGTCAGGACAAGGAGCTGAGACACAGCAAGAACCTCGAGGTAGGAGCTGATGCAGAGACCTTTGAGGGGTGATGCTTACTGGCTTGTTTATCATGATTTGCTCAACCTGTTTTCTTATAGAACCCAGGCCTTCAGTCCAGGGTGTTACCACTCACAATGGACTAATCACTAATTAAGAAAATACCCTACAGGCCTGCCTACGGCCAGGTCTTAAGGAAGCATTTTCTCCATTGGGGTTACCTTATTTCAGATAACTCTAGTTTGAGTCAACTTGAAATAAAACTAGCCAGCACAATGATTAAGCACTTTCTATTCCCTTTCTAGGTTCCAGACAGTGGCTTGTTTTTTTAAGACCAAGAATAGGTGGCTTTTGTCAGATCCTTCCCTGTATCTGAGACAGAAGGATTTATATGCTATTTAGTAGCTTAGGATCAGATAATCTTTCTACAACAGAAGGAAGGCAAACAGAGTATGTATGAAGATCCCTGAAACTGAAAGATGTTTTACGTTCTCATGAATTACATGAGCCTTTGATTTTGTTAGTGACCACCCTAGTTCTCTGAGCAGAGTGTATGGCACCTCGTCAGGAGACTCAGTGTTCCCTTGTTACCAAACTGATGCAAAGGAAGTGAACCACTCAAAATTCAGGTCCTTGCAAGAAGCACTGCTCTCTACCAAAACCATGGGGACATATATTTATGGAAACTCCATTTTGGCAAGGTAGGTAGCCACAGGCTATCCCAGCAGAGATGGCACAGAGGGTTTTAAAGAGGTAAATGTCAAGTCCAGGATGATGAAGATTATTACTGTATCTTACATTGACTTTATGTCTAAGCCACTGGCCAAAGCAGCTTCTTTATTAACCAATGGTAATAAAACATATTCATAACATACAGAGGGGAATCCCACATCATCTCCCCATTTTTGTCTAAATAAAAAGGAAGGTTTTATACTATCTTCTGTTTTATCTTTGTGAGTCTAAAGTTTAATACCTAATTTATTCTTTATCATAACTAAGGAAAACTATAACTATCTAGTCTTCAACCCCATCAAAGACCAAAGAAGGATATAATATTACCTAAGTAAACAGGAAGTGCATTGTAAGCAACTTCAAAAACTCTAGAATTGACAAAGCTATATCACTGCCTGGACAGTCACCCAGAGTTCTTCTGTAATGTTGGGGCATCCATCTTCAGCCTAAAGGCCTGTAGTGTCTGGCAGACTTTTCCATGAAGCAGGAAATTTCAAAAACAGTTCCACCTATATTGGCAATTTGTCAGGCACTTTCTTCTGTGTCCTGGCAAATGCTATCATGAAGCAGGGACTCCTAAGGATTGTCTCGCCTTCTTTTGGCAAGTTTAGCAGTCAATTTTCTGTGGGTGCCGCATGTCCAGTTCATACAGCATACTATCAAACAGTCCAGGCAAGGGCAGTTTCTTGGCCAAATGGCTAGCAAACTTCATAAGGAGCACTTAATGAAACAAAATGCTCTCTCTGCTGCCCCTGCCTCTCTCTGCCCCTGCAATTGCTCCCCTTGTGTTAGGCTGGTTTCCCAGCTGTCCTCAGTAGGCATTTCCAAGCCTGGACTCTCCCAACCAGAACTGCCTAGTTATCTGTGTCCCTGCTGGCCCCTGCTGACTTTCTCCATGTGCTCACTCCTTGTGATGAGACCTGGAATGCACCTGCAGAGCCTCCCCAGCAGGGTTGATAGGTGTGGGGAGGTGAAAATGGCCCATGAGCCGCACTGTAGCAGTAGCCCACCACTGTGGTGAATCTTCTTCAGAGAAGACCTTGCTACAGCAGGGTGTGTGTGCAGGGTGAATGGCTGGGTGGTGTGGTGTGCTTCTACGAGAGACGCCATCAGCGGGACTAACACTGACCAAGAAGGGAGAGCAGATTTGGAAACCCATTCGTTCCCCCATGCTGGATTACCTCGCTCAGCCTTGAATGTGGCAAGGTGGGGGGGGGAGGTTGCTCCTGCCTCCACCTGAGGTGCTTGCTTTGTTCAAGCCCATGGGAGGCCTGTCCCTCTCTGAACTGAGACAGAGGAGGGGTAGAAGGGAAGTGGGGGGCCTGGGAGGAGAGGGCAGAGGGGAATCTTCGGTCAATATGTAAAATAAATGAAAAGAAGTTCTTTTAAAAAAAAAAAAAAAGAAGGGAGAACCAAGTCAGGCCTTTAAACATTGTAGTAAAGGTATTTTCTTCTAAACCAACTGCCTTTGGGGTTTCCTCCTTGCTGTGGTGATGTGGGAGTGATTTCTTATTAATAAAGAAACTGCCTAGGCCCATTTGCATTTGATAGGCCAACCCTTAGGTGGGTGGAGAAAACAGAACAGAATTCTGGGAAAAAGAAGCTGAGTCGAGGAGTCGCCATGATTCTCCCGCTCCAGACAGATGCAGGTTAAGATCCTCCCTGGTAAGCCAGCTCGTGGGCTACATAGAATATTAGAAATGGGTTAGAACAATATGTAAGAGCTAGCCAGTAAGAAGCTGGAACTAGCTGGGCCAGGCAGTGTTTAATAGAATACAGTTTCTGTGTAATTATTTCGGGCATAAGCTAGCCATGAGGGCGGCCGGGTGCCGGGGACGCAGCCCTGCCGCTCCTATTTCAACACTGTGGTGCAATAACTATTACAGAGGCACAGCTTTGAGGTGATTTCAAGGACTGTGCCTACTCCAAGCTTGGCCAGAGTTACCACCCTGTTGTTTTCTTGTTTTTATTTTGTTTTGGTTTCTGGCGGCTGAATCAGTTCTGAATCATCTGCCCGTATCCCGGAGACCACCAGGCAGAATCTAGCCTGAGGAGAATGGTCACCCTGGCTGTCTCAAGAGAACTAGGCTGAATGGGTCTAAGTCTTCTTCAAGGGAAGGATGCTTCAGGAAAAAATAATTCTTTTTTGTCTCTCAAAGTATCACAGGGTATTGATGCTCAGAAGTTCAAAGCCTTACAAGAGCAAATGCTTTTTACAAAGCATCCACTCAAACATTTACTCTCTAGTAGGGGCTGGAAGAGCTTTCTCTTTAAAGAGACAGAGAGTGAACACTTGTTCTGTGTCAGCCGTTCACTTCTGCTGTCCTAGTTCAGAAGCAGCCAGAACGATGATGGGTGTGGCTGAATTCCATGACGAAACTCTTTGCAGAAATGATGGGTAGGCTAGTCTTGACTCTCCGGCTGTGGTTTGCTCGTTCTGCAATGACAAGAAGAGGCAGAAAGAGAAGGAATGTGTATTAGAGAGTCACAGAGGAATACAGCTTCTCCACTCAGAATACACATATTTGGGATACTCTTTGTGACTTGGTAGCATTTTACTTCAGCAAAGAGTGGAAAGTAATATATATACATACATATATATATGTATATATATACACACATATATGTATGTGTGTATATATATACATATATATAATCAGTACATAATAGATAATAAATATTTATATGCTGTGATATGCTTATTAGAATGTGCTTTGTGGTTGAGAATTATGTCAGAAAGGTCCTGAGTCTTGTTGCTATGACAGGAAAGCTCAGTCATCAGGTTGGTGGATGGCTCTGTCCCCCAGTCACCTGGGATTTCGTTTTCTTCCATGTTTTGGTCCAGCATGCTCAAGGGCATTTCCATGTTTTACATGTTGGAATTGAGGCAACTGTCTGTCCATCTGGGCTTGTCTTAGTATAAGGAAAGAGAGGCTGATGGCTCAGCCACAGATACTACATGAGCAACCAACGGGCTATTGATGAAAATCGAGTTATCTTGCCACACTGTGCTGCGTGGGGGACACGGAAATTGACTCAGTCTGAGATGCCGCAAACCCAGAGCCTTTGGAAAGGGGATATTCTGAGGAATGGCTGGTGACACCAGCTGAGGCAGTAAACACTGAGAGCCATGTGAATGGAAGGCAAGAGAGTGGCTGTGCTGTGTCACAGGCTCTTGGTGCAGGTGTAACAGATCTTGGTTGAAGGAGGGAACATTTCTCCTGACACCATTGCAACGCCAAGGTTTTAACAATTACCTACTGCCCCCAAATTTAGCTACATAAGTCACATTGAGACCTTATCATTTCTGAGAGTCAGGAAGTCATGAGTAGCTCAACTGTCTGTCAGTAGTTCACGGTGTCGCAAGAAGCCAAGGTCAAGATGCGGTAGGATCAACTGACAGACTACCTCCGAGTTTACTCGCACAAATGTGAGCCTACGGCCTCTGTTTGAGTGGACATTCCCCAGACTGGCTAGGCTTGCTGTCAACACAGCACCCCTCAGAGCGATGCTGAGGAAGGTAAAATCAGGCTCACAGGGCACTAAGGTCAACTGTAACCTAATCTCAGAAGTGATATATATCTTCGCTTTTGTGGGATTGCTGGAAAACCCAGTCTTAACACAGTGGAGGAAGACACCAGGGGCCCTCCTGCTGTTGCCACTCTGTGAGCTGTCAAAGGGCATCACACATTGCCTGCTGTCCTCAGCCTGGACTAGACTACCCTGAGGAACGTCAGTGCTATAATAAGCCAAACATGTGACCTGTGAGATTTTCTAAGACCAAACTGCTTGTGGCTTATTGAAGTCAATGAGAAAAAAAAAAATCTTATTTTGTAATCTTGGGACTTCTTGGAGTCTTTAACCACTGGCTTTCCTTATAAATCTAAGCAGGAATGGAACACATAATAGGACATCTGTCTCATACCTACCGGACCTCTGGGTGTTTTTCTTGGAACATCAGTTAATAATGTGCCGAGAAAGAATGGCGTCCCGGTATAGGAAGGCAGACACCCCAGAGGAACACAGCTTACCATTTTACACCGGTAGGAGCAGAATAATCATCTGGCATGCCAAAACTGGTCGTGGATGGGTTAGTGGCGGAGTGAGTGTGGCGCTGGCTGTGGCGTGGCTGAAATCTCCTGTAAGGGAACATCTCCACCTCACGTCATATCCTGTCCTTCCATCGTAGAGCGCAGATATCATAAACGCTGGCTTGTAACATCTGAGCCGTTGCATCGCTCCGTCCTGTGCCTCCTGCAATTAGCCATGGCGGAGACAACGCCTCCGTGAAGTTTAAGTTCATCTCAAAGGCCTGGCTTGTGAGAGACCTTTCATGTAAAAGCTGCATATTCATGGGAGCCCTTGAATTATGAAGATGTTTACAGTAAGAGGGGAGACAGAAATCATAGGCATGACAAGTGCTTATGAACAGCAGCTTAATCACGGTAAGGAGTAGGAGCTAGGCTTCAGGGAGCTTAACTGCCCTGAACCTGGAGCCACAGTGTGCCTTACTGACACAGGAGTCTGCCGGACTGTGACCTCTGAGGTGAATCAATGGGAACATTGTAAACACAGGGTGCACATTCTCATAGCTCTGTGTCTATGGACATTAGAAGTTCCCAGATTCTCCATGTCTAAATCCCAGCTACTGACTGATTCGGTTATTGTTCAGTCTTTTTTTTTATTATTATTCTCTCATTCATTATTACATCCTGACTGCAGTTTCCCCTTCCTCCCCTCCCCTGGATCCACCCCATCTCAATCTCCCTTCAGGAAAGGACAGGCCTCCCAGAGACATCAACCAAGCACAGCATAACAAGCTACCACAAGACCAGGCACATACCACTACATCAAGACTGAACGAGACAACCCAGTAGGAGGATAAGGATCCTGTAAGCAGGCAAAAGAGTCTGAGACAGGCCCTGCTCTCGCTTTTAGGAGAGAACCATGAGAGAACCAAGTTATTCAGCCTTAACATATATTCTGAGGACCTAGGTCAGACCCCTACCGGTTCCCTAATCTCTTCAAGCTTCCATGAGTTCTGGTCAGTTGATTCTGTGGGCCCTGTTGTCGTGGTGGCCCTGACCTCCCTGGTTCCTCTGATCCTTCCTCCTGCTGCCCAGCAGGACTCCTGAGCTCTGCTTAATATTTGGCTGTGGGTTTCTGCATCCACTCCCATCAGTCTCTAGATGAAGTCAATCCTGTTAGGCTCTGATCCCAGCACTGTCTGCATTCAGGATAAGCTGTAGGTTGAAGGTTTTGGGGCTGGGTTGGTGCCTTAGTTAGGGTTGCTAATGCTGTGAGGTGACTCCATGACCCCAGCAACTTTTATGAAGGAAATATTTAATTAGGTGGCTTATAATTTCATCTATAGTTACATCTGTTATCATCATGGCGTGACATGGTAGCTTACAGGCTGACATGGTAATGGACAAGGAGCTGAGAATTCTACATCTTGATCTAAAAGCAACAGGAAGTGAGCTGAGACACTGGACGTGGCTTGAGCATATTTGAGCCCTCAGAGCCCACCTCCTCAGTGGACACACTTCCTCTGAGAAGACCACACCTACTCCAACAAAGACACACCTCCTAGTGGTGCCACTCTCCGTGAACTTATGGGGGCAAATGCATTCAAACTTGATGTGGGAGGGTCTTCTGTTTTGTATTGATTTCATTGGTTAATAAAGAAACTGCCTTGGCCATTTGATAGGCCAGCCCTTAGGGTGGGTGGAGTAGACAGAACAGAATGCTGGGAGGAAGAGGGAAGTGAGGCAGTAGCCATGCCTCTCCTCTCTGGGCCAGACGCCATGGAGCCAGCCACCTGATCAGACATGCTGAATCTTTCCCGATAAGCCACCACCTCGTGGTGCTACACAGATTATAAGAAATGGGTTAAGCAAGATATGAGACTTAGCCAAGAAGAGGCTAGATATAATGGGCCAGGCCATGTTTAAATGAATACAGTTTGTGTGTTGTTATTTCGGGGCATAAGCTATCCAGGCGGCTGGGAGCTGGGTGGCAGGAACACAGCCCACATCTTCAACTACACAAACTACTGTAGATGGTGTCATAATCCCTCCTCTCGCCTGGTCCTTGTCCGCCGTTACTAGGAGTCTTTGCTAGAGTTACTCTTGTAGAGTCCATGGAACCGGCCCTCAGCCACACATTTCTTTAAATGAAAGGGGAGGGGGGCAATCCAGAAATGAATAATGGATAAGATCCCTATTCATGGAGCTGCCACCCAGAGTGAGGTGAGTCTCAGGCGTCAGAAGGTGGTATCACTCACTACCGCATGTGGAGGGCTCTTTCTGAAAGGCTGGGGAGAGAGCAGACAGTGTCTAGCCCAGCGAGAAGTCAGAGCCATAGAAACAACTTCATCTCGTTTCCTTGACGAAGTATGGAAAGGCAGTTCCTGGAAAAGGAGACGGAGTAAAGAGAACGTCATGGAAGTAGACTTTATGTCCCCTTACGTAAAGAAGAACAAATGATCGTCAGGTGTGCCTCATTCTTCTTTACATTGTTCGAGTTCTTTCCTACTATCATGTGCCATTGCAAGGGGGGGGGGCTCTGCACAAGTGGATACAAAGTAATTTATATTGTGCAGTTAAGAAGACAATTAGAGTGAGTCACCCCATATTCCTAGATGGCTTTTGAAAACCAGAGATGCTTGGAGGAGATTGAGAGCCATGGTCAGAATAACCTATTCAATAATATAACCTGAGACATGGTACTTCTAATCACAGAATGGTCGGCTGAGAGCTTGCTGTTGATTGGCATGACCCACGCAGCCCTCATCCTGCCCTGTCTCCTCACTGCCTGCTGCACAACACTGATTATACAGATTAAAATATAATTTGACCTTAATTTGAACTACTGTAATTTTTAAGAATTGCAACTTACATTCCTGCTGTTAAGCAAGAAGGGAATAAATCGGAGTTCATCAGACCATGGCTACTAATTTTTTTAAGCTATTTATTTTGAGCCTACTATAGATTGGGTGGCAATTGAAACATTAGTATGAGATTTCCTGGGTCATCTTTGCCCCGTTGCTTTATGTGGGAAAATGACAACCGAAACTTAAATCTGGAGCGTGTTCAGTGGTGCTTCGTGGGCTTCAGTCAGATTTTGCATTTTATACACACTCGTTTGCCTATATGGCTACGGCTCTGCATGTTTTGATTGCACACATCGGTGCCAGTATTCACTGCCACAGTGAAGAAGTCAAGTCCCAGCAGTCACAGGAAGAGCATCTGCACTGTTCTTGGGCAGTCACACGAATGTCCACCAAGGTGTCCCCGGGAATACGTCACAGGGTCCAGTCATACACCACAGAAACCCCAACAATGCACTTCTGCCCTGGTCCCAGCTCTTTGGATATGCACAGGGCATCTGTATCTAGGGCTGGTTCTGCCTTCTTCCCAGATTATAGTTCAAGACCCAAATGTCCCATAGCGTAGCTGCTCACTGGTATGTGTCTGTTACGAAAGTCTATCCTGGTTCTGTTCCTTGGAAATTTAATTTTATTCTTACTGTTGAACAAGCTTGGCTGATTTCAGGTTAGGTGGGAAAGGCAGTCCTTCAGATACTTAGTGTTAATTTTCAATTGGGTAAATGGACTATTTCCAATTCAGTGGTGGGCAAGATGGCAAGTAACTTTCCCTATAGGCTGGGTGGGCCTGGGCTGATAGAAGTGCTACCAGAGCTAGGCCTAGCAGAGTAAGGATGGTACGAAGAAATCTGGCTCACTCACCAGAATGGACCTGTCCATGGTCCATGAGACCCAACCTAGCCTGGAAATGGGAAGATGGGGAGGAAGGGATGTGGGTCACTCACCAGGCCCGACGGATTCCTGATGGAGGAGGGTCATCTTTCTATCTGTTGTTTCATTGGTTAAGTAATAAAAAAAAACTGCTTGGCCTCTGATAGGACAGAAAATTAGGTAGGTGGAGTAGACAGAACAGAATGCTGGGAGAAAGAAGTGAGTCGCCATGATTCTCCCACTCCAGACAGACGCAGGTTAAGATCTATCCTGGTAAGCCAGCTCGTGGTGCTACACAGAATATTAGAAATGGGTTAGATCAATATGTAAGAGCTAGCCAATAAGAGGCTAGAGCTAATGGGCCAAGCAGTGTTTAAAAGAATACAGTTTCCGTGTAATTATTTCGGGTATAAAGCTAGCCATGTGGGCAGCTGGGTGCCCACTGCTCCTATCACAACAGATTCCCAGGCTGGGCTAGGCCTTTTGATGGTATAAGAATAGTTCTGGCATGTGGGCATCTGACACACTCACCTGCATGGGTTTTGGCATAAGCTGTGTGGCCCCCAAAATCATGTAATAGGCAGGTGCAGTTCTGGGTTTTTTATCAGCCTGTCCCTGTATAAGTAGCCCGCATGTTCAGTTACAGTTGGAACCCATTCATTCCAAAGTTCTCATTTATCTATTCCTATGCCGTTGCTTTGCAAATTAAGTCTTCGGCACATGAACTTCAGAAGACTTAGAGTCAAAATATACTCAACCCTGTGTCCCTCCTCAGCAGGATGAGGTCAGTGACAGCTGGACTCAGTGATATAAGACAAAGAGACCCCTCCACTTCTTCCCATAGTGTTTTAAGGATAAACCCAATACAGTACCCCTGCTGGTCCAATTTGCTACAAATTATGTCCTCCAACCAAAGCAAACAGTGCAATAATATGTACTGTACATGTATTTAGAGGGTATATTTAAAACAAACAAACAAAAGAGAGGGGCATATCTACAAAAATGGAAGTATCATTTTCATACTCATATTTAAAAACAAGATGAACACATACTCATACACAACACACACACACACACACACACACACACCATAGTGCCAAAGGACAGAGCTTGCCCTCTTCTTTTTCCTTTGTAGGAGAGCACAGGCCCAGTGGAGAAGATTGAAGAGGCTGTGGGAAATTGAAAAAGCCTGAGAATTCTCCCAGTAAGGATAATCAGGGTTTGACTTGGGTTTCCATGGAGACAGAACATAACTCATTACTGCCCTACAGACTAGATCATCTGCCTTCTGATGTGCAGACTGGTGCTTCCTCTCCTTGGCTACGGTCCACAGTTGTGAGAGCAGAATCTTGGTTGAGGAGAGACTTCTCAAGAAAGAAAAAAAGAGTCAAGAGATTATGGAAATCCTGCATTGTGCCCCCTCTTTGGTAGCTGATGTAATTTGTTGGGGTGGAGATTAGATTGTGTTGGTAATATTGCCCTGCCTTTCATTCCAACCTCCTCTCTCTTCCCTCACATTTGCCCCGCGGGTTTTGCCTTGGACATCTGATCCTGGCAGATGCCCAGCAAGTAGCCCACTTCTCTCTAGGAGGCCTGTTCTAAAAATTCAAGGTCTTTCAGTGATCACAGGTTTCTGTGGTACCCAGTCTCCAGTACCAAAGCTACGATTCAAATCTTCCTTCTGTGTGAGCTGAGCTCTCAGGTGAGAGTGTGTAGAGATATTTTCTTTTTTGCCTGATATAGCCACCTTATCTGAAGGATGGTGCACAGCAATAAGGTAGCTGACCCTTCATAATCTGCGACTAATAATTGAAAACCACATTTAACTTCACTTGACGTCACTGCTGCTCTAGAAAAAAAACAACAAAGCTTCCTGGCAAATACATTGTTTTAGCTTACTGAATATGTAAAAATTCTCTAAAATTCAGAGGTCTGGAGAGATAGCTTAGTGGCTAAGAGCTCTGGCTGCCCTTACAGAGGGTGCCAATTCCATTCCCAGGACCCACATGGTGGTTCACAACTGTCTGCAACTCCAGTCCACGCATCCAACGCCCTCTTCTGGAATATGAGGGCACAAAGCCTCCATGTGGTACATAGACGTACATACAGGTAAAATACATAAAAACAAACAAGCAAACAGATAGATAGATGATTGATAGATAGATAGATAGATAGATAGATAGATAGATAGATAGAGGATCAATAGTTGATAGATTGATAGATGATAGAGAGAGATGGTGGATGGATGGATAGATAGATAGATGATAGAAGATGATAGATAGATAGATAGATAGATAGATAGATAGATAGATAGATAGATAGATAGAAGTTCTATCCCTAGCATAGAAACAAATAAAGTAAATAAAGAAGTAAGTGTAATGCCAGTCACTAAGTGAGAAATGCAAAATACTGACCAACATGTAAAATAGATCCATGCTGTACCATCTATGGCAGCCTGTTAATATTATGACGGTAGTCAGTATACCTACGTAATAAGCTGGCATACAGTCTTTTTTGACTTTGTCTTTGATGATCCGTATTGGTTGACAATTTGACGAGATTTAGCATCACCTAGGAGACAAAGTGCTAGGCGTATCTAGGAGGGATATCTCACCTACGTTATTGAAGGTGGAATGAACCACCTCAACAGCCAAAGAAATAAAGATAAGGAGAAAGCAGGCTGAGCATGAGGAGTGTCCCTCTGTCCTTCCTGACTGGGGATGCAATGTTAGCAGCTTTGTTGAGCTCCTGTGGTCAAGACTTAAGACTATCAACCAAAATAAGCTCCTTCTCCCCAAAATCACCGAAATTTCCTCAGGGTACTTTATCATGGAAATGGAAAATATTGCTAAAACTATTTCCTTCTTGATTGACATATGTTCATTGTGAAAATTACTGTTTGGTTATACTTTCCACATATGTCTTTCATGGTGTTGATTATATTTCCTCCGATTGCCCTATTTTGTCCCTGATTCCTGCTGATTCCAGTTCTCTTTCCAAAGAGTCCCCTTCCTTCCTTCAAACCATGTGTGTACACATATGTGTATATATGAACATTTGAATATTTATGTCCAGTGTCTACATACTAAATGAAACATAACATTTATCCTCATGAATATGGCGTATTTTGAGTAGCATAGTGATTTCCAGTTTTATATCCATTTTCCTAGATGTCAGGACCTAGCTCACTGAATAAATCTCTACTGTGTACAAATGCAACATTTTTTTTTCATTTATCTCTTGGTGGGCACAGGAACTGACTTCCCAACTTGGCTCTCGCGAGTAGCGCCACAGGAATCATGCATGTGCAGGTGACTGTCTCACGTGGTCACTGCTCTTCCAGCAAGTATATACCTAGCAGTGGTAGAGCTGTATGCTACTTACGGCAGTTCCAGTTTTAGGGTTAGTGGCATTTCTAACTTACCAGTGGTGAAAACTGATGTGATTTCCCTTACCTCCTGTCCAACACTTGCTGTTGTTGTTCATTTCTTGTGTGTCTGTGGACACGTGTGTGTGTGTATGTGTGTTTGCTCGCTTGCAGGCGTACCTGCTGATGAATGCATGTGCAGAAGCCAGATGAAGATATTATATGTCATCCTTCATTGTTCTTCTCATTTCCTGGAGGCAGGATGTCGCATTAAGCTTAAAGCTTTCTCTGTCACCTAGGGTGGCTGTCCAGCTAGCTCTTGAGATCTCCCAATCTCCACCCCTGCCACCCGGTACCAGTTATGGCAGTGTTCAGTTCAGCCTGTCCCCCTTGTCTATGTGGGTTTAGGGGAGTCTGAATTCAGACCCTTGTGTTTGCACATCAAGTGTTTTGATCCAGTGAGTCATCTCTCCAGCTCCTGTGGTTTGTTTTCTTGATGATAGCTATTCTGATTATGGTAAGTGGTACCGCGATGTACTTCGCCTTTTCTCTTATTTAAATTTAGATATTCCATTTTTATTAGTATACAAAGTAATGGGCTTCCTGATGGCATTTCCATTTATGTTCAGTAATGGACTTTAATCTTATGTACTTCTGCATTACCCTGTGACTCGGATTTCGCCTTATCCTGCTTCCAAAGATAGAATCATCCCCTTGTCTGATGAAGAAGGTGCATGAGAGAACATGGCTTCCGTCATCTGTGCCTTCACAGGCAGATTGGTTCTCATTTGGCATAAAGTACATTGTACTCAACATTCTGTCTCACTTATGAAGCGGTGATTCCTACCTCTGTCCATTGCTACATTCATTATGTATTTTGTGAGTTGTGTGTTAAGGGTGTCTGGGAGTGTTCGGTTACTGAGGATAACCCTTGCTCACCTTTCCAAAAACTACACAGTGTTTGAACTGTGGTGAAGCTATGATAACCACTTGATGTAATAAATTAGTGTAGTTGTAATAAATTAGTTTAGAATCTTACTGTTTTAGAAATAACCCATTAAAGTAAGTAGTCATTTGAGATTACAGAACATAAAACTATTCTTATCCTTACATACGAGGTAGAATTGCAGAAAAAATATAAAATTTGAATACGGCTTTCACACACTCAGCAAGGATTTCCTAAAATTTTTCATGAGATGGAAGTAAGGTGGGTGGAATTTCGAGCTCTGATACGGAGCATGGGGCTCTCATGCAAACCGCTGTTATGCTTGTTTTACATAGGCAGAGAAGATAGTCACTCTTCCCGTCACAACCTGTGTGATAACTCCCCCTGCCTGAGCCTATTCAAACTTCGTGTGTTCTAGTCCTTTCTTGGAAAAGTGTTCATGGTTTCCTGTCCTCCTGCGAGAGACACTGTTCCATCAGCTGAGACTTGGGTAGCAAAGGAGACAAAAGGAAGTCACTGTTAATACTGAGTGTGTAAGATGGCCGTGGTAACAAAATCTGTATGGCTTTAGAGAGTAAGATTGGAGTTACTACTAGATAGTAGTAACTAGAAGTAGAAGCATCAAGTGTAAATGGCTGTAAGTAGTGTTGATGCAAAGGGAGAGAAAGAGAGAGAGAGAGAGAGAGAGAGAGCACTCACCTCACAGGGAATAAGATATAGTTTATTCTAGAGCCAGATTTGAATGACCATGGCCAGAAGTACAGATTTCGTTTCCCCAAATTCCATGTTCCAAAGTGGAAACAGTTTCATGACATCTTTATGGTAATAGAGCAAAGACAGTCATAGGCGAAGACAAGTTTAAAATACTCTGGTGGGTATATCAGAGATACAGCAAGATTGGGGAATTTATCACTAGTCCCCAAATGCTATTTGATGACTCTCCTAGCTCCTGGGCTTGTGGAAGCTAAGCCAAAATATCGCAAAGGTTTTGATCTGTTAGTAATAGGTCTCCAGATGGAACCACAGAAGGACATGCTTCTCAAGGCCTGGCACTAGAGGCCATTTCTTCTATGCTGGGGGATAATGGATAATGCTCTTGTACCCTGTATAGATCTGTCACTCGTATTGGTTTAATAAAATTCTGATTGACCAGTAGCCAGGCAGGAAAGATAGCCAGGACAACCAGACTATGAGAAGTGAGGGTAAAGGAAAGACAGAGATGCAGTCACCAGTCAGATGCAGAGGAAGCAAGATGAGAATGCTGCACTGAGAAAAGGTACCAAGCCACGTGGACAGACAAGAATTAAGGGTTAGTTTAAGTCGTAAGAACTAACTAGGAATATGCCTGAGCTATTGACCAAACAATGTTATAATTAATGTAGTTTCTGTGTAATTATTTGGGTTTGGGCAGTTGGGAAATGAATTGCACTTCTAGCCTAGGCTTCCTGTTTCAACATCTCCACACTTCCAGCGCATGCCTTTAATCCCAGCACTCGGGAGGCAGAGACAGGTGGATCTCTGTGAGTTCGAGACCAGCCTGGTCTACAAGAGCTAGTGCCAGGACAGGCTCCAAAGCCACAGAGAAACCCTATCTCAAAAAAAAAAAAAAAAAGAACACCTTTAACTGGAAACAAGTTCTTAAAACACGAGCCTGTGGGGGGCACCGCATATGTAAACTCTACCAGTTTGTATTTTCAGTGTTTGTGAAAATGGACCAGAAACATCAAGAGTTTGAGTCCAGTAAGCTTGAGTGGTATTAGCAGGGAAGTCTCCAAATTACTTCTAATAAATATACAAGGTCCTATCAAGTAATAAAGAGATATAGGCTGCACCTTAGCAGGTAACAAAACCAAATCATGATGTTCCCAGTGGATCAATTCTCTTGCTTGTGCTCCTTTTCTCTGAGGCTGTCCCACTTCTTTCTCAGAGTTTCCTTGATTCATCAGGGCCTGGCCTCAGAGCTGATCTCCTCCCTCCCATTACCTCTTTCCCCAGTGTGCTTATAGAATCTGTTAAGGATATGATTGTGGTTCCACACCAACAGACCAATGCTCGGATTTAGCTGTCTCAGCAAGGTGTGGTCACCAAGAGTTGGAGAGCAGACACATGGCTACAGAGGCTGCTGCTTTTTACCCTAATGCAAGGGAGCACTTGACTGTTCCTTGTAGGGTGAGATCTAACAATGGGTAGCTTGACAAGGGGGAAAAGGAGAAGGCCCATAAGATGGAGGGGGTGTTTAACAGCTGCTCATTCTGGGAAATCATGGCAATGAGTCACAGTAACAGACATATAGGCTTTCTGTTTTAGAACTTAAAGATCATGGCCTGTGCCTTGGGTCAAGTCTGATCACCTATTCTCAGTATGAAAATGAAGGAGGCAAACAGAAAGAAAAGAAAGTGGAAGTCCTTTGAGTGTCTCTCCATTTAGGTTGTTGTTGAAAAGCTTCTATATGGCAAAGGACACCACCATCTAGACGTCATGACAAGTGACAGGCTACAGAATGGGAACAGTTTTCTCCAATTATGCAGCTCTTAGAAGGTTAATATCTAAAATGTATAAAGAATGAAAAAAAGTGGGACATTAAGAAAACTAACAACCCAATTTAAAAAGGAGGCACAGAAGGAAACAGAGAGTTCTCAAAAGAAACACGAAATTGTTGGTAAGTTACAGTTAAAGAAATGCTCAGCATCCTTAGTCATCAGGGAAGAGCAAATCAAAATAACTTTGATATTTCATCTTATACCAGTTAGAACAGGCAAGATCAATTAAACAAACAACAGCAGTTCATACAGGTAAGGATGTGGGTGGGAAAAGCCTCATCTACTGTTGGTAGGGGGGGGGGCAAATCTCTACAGCTACTATGGAAATCAGTGTGGCAGATCCTTGGGAAGCTGGGAATTGATATACTTCATGATCCATCTAAACCACAAAGGCTAGGTATAGACTTAGGAACTAGTAGGGAAGGAAGGAACTCCCTAGCAAGGGAAATAGAATAGATGATTATGGATTGGGGGAGGGGTACTGAGCAGGAAGATAAAACAGGGAGGGGGAGGAAGACAGTAAGGGATGGAATATAGGAGGAGACAGTTAAAATTAAGGGCCATTTGAGGGACTGTATGGAAAGCTAATACAGTAGAAGTTTCTTAAAATATATGTGTGTGACATAAATATAAAGAGAGACACCAAATAATCAGAAAGCAATGCGCCAACTGAGTATCTTTCACCACCAAGGAAAACCTCCAGTACCCGTAATGAGTCATTTCTAGTGGAGTTGTTGGCCATTGAGGACCTTTGGAGACACCCAAACAGCTCAGGTTATTCCCAAAACTATCGATTGTCTCCGCACACTGATAGTAAGGCCCTCTTGCTGAAGACGACACGTATAGATCTCAGTGAACATTGGAGAAGTCAGGCGGGACTTGGAGAGCTTTCACCTTGCCAGTGTTCACGGTTCTGGGAGGTATGCACACTACCGGAGGAGAAGGGTAACCACCAACCAGCTTCCAACCCTGTGAGCTCCAGGGGCGGCATTTCTGCCTGCTCCGCTGATACAGTAGTAGCACAAACATTTAGAGTAACTCAATACTCTATGACCGGATTTAAGGCCCACTCCATGAGGCAGAAGTTAGGTTTGACACTGCTTGGGTGGTCAGTAACGTGAGACTAGATAGCATTGGTCAAGGGGAAAACCAAGTAGCATTGTTCTGTTAAAGGGACATTTGCAATAAGATGGCATTCTGCCATATTTATAGATCAGTGCCCTGCTTAGGCACCATAGGAAAGGATTCCTCTTGCAGGAGATAGGAACTCACAGAGACCCACAATTGAACAATATTCAGAGAGTAAAAGGCTTTGAAATGGATAGTCCTAAATGGTGTGTCTTCATCAAATGCCCTATCCCATACCACTAAATGTCAAGTAACTGTGCAGAAATGGAGGTGTAAAGAATGTAAGAACCGGGGGGGGGGGGGAGGACGGTACCAAGGAAACCATGTTTCCCAGATGCAACATACTCTAGATCACTTCTTAGTGGGTGGGTCTTTCTTCAAGTTGTGGTTGCCCTCACTAGTTCTGGTCTATTCTCTGGTGTCTATTGGTCCCCCTATGAAGGAAGGAATTTCTCAGGCTGTCTTAGAGTCGAGCAGTATCTTTAGGGAGGTGTGTGAGGGGGAACTTTTACTCCTGGAGATTCTAGTGACACAACAGACCCTAAGGCAGAGGGGAGCCACAAGGAGTGACGTCTGTGTTGGGCGGGCAGTAACAGATGGCTCTATGCTGGGTGGTGGGGGCCAGGCCGTTCCTGTGGATCCAAGAGCCCTCCACACCAATGACTGTGATGGTTCAGAGGAACAACTCCTGTAGGGAGCTTGATATGCTGCAAATGTACAAAGGAGGGAAATGAAAGGCATTGTCTTTAATGACTATGATTTCAATCCTCATCTGATATCATCAGAGGAAATATGGCTGGACAATGCAAATAAAGTGTTTACAAGGCACAGTCTTTAGTGGTTGCGCTTCAGAGAAACTCCAAAGGCTTTGATGTAGCCATAGATATAATTAATGCCATAAAGTTGGCCACCAGGTAAACAAATAGAGCTTCATGCTATTAGTGAGAGTTCCACCTTGGCTTTCAGTATGAGGCTTAATTTAGGTAAGTGTCTGGGTTTCTTGTATTTATTTTTTTTTCACCAGTGTTTAAAAGTTCCTCCCAGGGTCGATGAGACAGATGACTATACGAGGGCTAAGTAAGGCACCTGCTGCCAAGTCTAAAGACCCGAGTTCCGTCTTCAGGGCTCACAGAGTGAAATAACTCACTCACAGAGTGAAATAACTCACTCACTCACAGAGTGAAATAACTCACTCCCTGCAAGTTATCCTGATTGCCAAATGTGCCGAGCACACACATATGCATCCATACCTATGGACATCTCTCTCTCTCTCTCTCTCTCTCTCTCTCTCTCTCTCTCTCTCTCTCTCTCTCTCTCTCTCACACACACACACACACACACACACACCACAAACACACACACACTGAATGTAATTTTAACAATATGAAAACTTCTTTCCAGCACTAAATGGCACAGAGGTTAATTTGCTTTCTGCTGTCCTCGGAGTCAAGGATACTTGATCGCCTGCTGTGCCCCACACTGCCAGCACACATTGGAATCTCTAGGTCCTTGCAGAGAGCCACAAGTCACGAAGGCTAGCAGCTGGAGAGTGCTAGTTGAGAAGAAACTCTAGAGAGGGCCTTGTTAGCCCATGATGTTACTAAGTTGGAGCTGGAGGCAGTGGGGAGAGTGGACTGAGAACGCTAGCTCAGGACAGCATGCTGGCTCCAGAAAAGGGAGAAAGCATACTACTTGTTAATACTACTTGTTATTAGTCAATCTTTATCTCCTGAAAGGTATATTTGATTCTTATTTATTTATTGCGAGTGTGTGTGTGGCACAGATGGAAATAATGGGGCCACTTGTAAAAGTTCGATCTCTCCTTGGATCCCGGGGATTGTGCTGAGATTCACGGTTTTGTCATAAGGCACCCTCGTGTGACGAGCCACCTCA
This sequence comes from Alexandromys fortis, assembly GCF_014885135.2. Taxonomy (NCBI): domain Eukaryota; kingdom Metazoa; phylum Chordata; class Mammalia; order Rodentia; family Cricetidae; genus Alexandromys; species Alexandromys fortis. Next base: position 1,798,895 of record NW_026067918.1, read on the forward strand.
TTGCCCTTAATGTTTAAAATTATGGGAAGAGACTTACCATTTCATAAATTAAGAAACTGTGGGAATGAATTAGTATACGAGGATGGGGAGAATTGGATTATTTCAGAAATAATTCTGCAGAAAACAATAGGAGCCTGAAATCGTATGAATCCACAATAAGATGAGGGCTTGCAAAATGTAACATTGCATTATATATTACACATTGTAGATATCTCATTATTTTCTTTTTGGCTTTGCTTGAGATTGAGCCCCGTGTCTTGCACAGGCCGTTAAAATAACACTTTTACATTCTAAACAGGGCTTTGAATCTTAATTCTCGTGTGAAGAAAGTTTTGATTAGATTGAACATATTATTGATGGGCTGCTCGTGAATGGTCCTACCCGTCGGACACAGTGCCAGCTTCCGCAGGCAGAGGCAACGACTATTACATGAGAGAATCTCTTCGAATTTGGCAGCATACAGAAAGTAACTAAAGTTAACAGGAAGCGCCCTAATTCTGCCTCTGGGATGTACTGTGCTATTGCAGGTCACATCTATCAGGAGGTTTATATTTAGAACGGCGCAAGAGTCATTGTACCAGGCCATCTTTGCAGAAACTGATGAAAACAGCATTACTGTGTCTGATCAGTCAGAGTCTTAGTCAAAAAGTTGTGTCGGCGGTGTATTGGAATATGCAAAAAATTTATCACAGTTTACAGTGGCGGCTATCACAGGAAATTGAAGACAGTACTCTCTCTCCATCTCCATCTTTCCATTAGGTGGTTAAGACCTTTGGTTCTCTCCTACTCCTCATGGACTCATCTTTCATTTCAAGTAGCACTGGAAGTAATTGTCTTGGTCACAGTTCTCTTGCTGTGAAGAGACACCACGACCATGACAACTCTTATGAAAGAAAGTATTTAATTGGAGCTTGATGACGGTTTCCGAAGTTTAACTCATTACTGTCAAGGCATGGTGCGTGGTGGCACCCAGCCAGACATGGTGCTGGAGAAAGAGTTGAGAGTTCTCCCTCTTGATCCAAAGGTAATAGAAAGAGAGAAACACTGGGCCTGATTAGGCTCTTGAAACTTCAAGGCGTACCCATGATGTACTTCCTCCAGCAAGGCCACACTTATTCCGACAAGGCCACATCTACTCCAACAAGGCCACACTTCCTAACCCCACCTATGCACTGCTACTCCTGATGACTAAGCACTAAATACATGAGCCCACTGGGGCCATTCGTACTCAGACTACCACAGTAATATACTTAGTTATTTTTCCGTTGCTATGAAAAAAAAAAAGCCTGACCAAGTAACCTATACATGAAAGAAAGTTTATTTGACTCAGTGTCCCAGAAAGAGAGATGAGAGTCCATCATAGCAAGGAAGCATAGCAGGAAGCAACAGGCATGGTGGCAAGAATGGGAAGCTGGGAGCTCACATCTTCAAAGGCAAGCAGTGAGCAGAAAAAAAGAGTGGAGGTAGCATGAGGCGTTGGACTCCGAGAGAACACCGCTAGTGATGGATTGTCGTGAGATTCACCAGTCGGGCCGTGAGTGCATTTAAACAAGGAAAAGACTTTAATCAAGCACTAGTACCCGGCACTAGGACTGCATCCCCACACCAGGGACTCTCAAGATGGGGCCTCTAGCTGCATTAGCCCAGGGATTGTAAAGGAAAAGCTGAAGAATTCACTGCATCCTGCCTCCATGTAGTCAGGGGCTTACCCTGACACACACGTCTTGCGGTTGTCTGTGTCATCTTTTGGAGCAGAGGAAGCAAGCTTGATTACAAAATCAGAAACAGCAGGGAGCCTTGTGACCTACTATCTTGCCAGAACAGCAGTTAAATTTACAGGATCATCCAATTTCAAGAATAGTCCTCAATGTCTGGGCGAAAAAAGAAAGTGGGCTGCTCGGGTAGAGCTTGCAGGAGCTAGGGGCTTACAGAATAGATGCATTTTGTTTTTGCTTTTGATCTCTCAAGGATAGTAAGTTTAAATTTTAAACATTATCCATCGCAGTACCAGAAAGGCCACACCTCCTAAATATCTCAATCGTGTCCCTCACTGGGGACCAATGACCAGTGGGGGGACGGACATTCTCCCTCAAACCACCACATGTGCTGTTTCCTATGAAGTGTTCTCTTCTCAACTCCAGAGCGATCTGCCATCTTGAGTTCTTGGCTTTCTGAGTAGACTTCTCAACCAGTTCACCCACTTCCTGCCGAAAGGGTCCATCAATCAACTTAAGAGATGCCCAAGCCATAATACTCATGGTATCAGCATTTTAGCGCCAAGGGGAACTACTGTCAAGTGTTCATTGTATCCCCAGTTGACAGGTGCAGGGGTCATCGAGTCTTTGATTGTCAATCATGCTCACCCATTGCATTCTGCTCGTGAAATAAACAGAAGCCATCACTTAAACTACACTAAGTATGTTCAGCCACCGCAAGACTATTTTGAAATCCTTCAAAATAAAGAGCAATGGTTTATGTAGAGTTGGCAGAGTTTGATACAGTGCGTGAAAGGTCAGTGTATTAGTTCCTTTTCTATGGCTGTATAAAACACCATGGCTGAGGCAACTTCTAAAGAAAAACATCTAATTGGGCTTACGTTCCCAGGGGTCTGGGTCCATGATGGCAGAGCAGAGGCATGAGAGAGCAGGAAGAGCTGAGCGCTCACAGCTCAATTGAGAAGCAGAGGTAGAGACCACACTGGGGACGGCATGTGTCTTTTGAGCCCTCCAATCCCAACCCTGTGGCACACCTCCTCAAACAAGTCCACAGCTTTCAGTCCTTCACCAACTGGTCCACCATCTTGGGACAATCCCTTCAAACATTGAAGTGAGGCCCGTCTCACTCAAATTGCTGCAAATAATTTCACTTTCTTGTTTACTACTTAGTACTTTTTCACGAGTGTGTGCTTTTGAAACGTTTTCTCTTCTTCTGAAGTAGCTGTGCAAAATCAGGAAGAAGCTGAATCTCTGAAGGAGACAGTAGAGGCATGGGGTCGGAAGTGGTCCACAGTACTACAGAAACCGCGGTTTCCTTTCTTTGGGGGGCCTGTCTGGGGTGAACACATGAGTGTTTAGGATGTCACTACAACCTTCTGTGATGCAGAGCCTACATCCTGCAGCGAGAAGGGCGTGCATGTAGAAATGGGATCGTTTTAGAGGAGGAGGATAAAGTGAGGTGGTGTTTGGAGAGGGTGGAGTGGGCGTGACTGAAATTCCCTATATACAGGGAGAAAATTCTGAAATAGCAAAGAAAATTAATTTTTACAAAAGGAATATAGCTCATGGATAGGCTGGAAAAAGATATCTTTCTGTGTTTTTGATAAAGGTCAAAGACTTGTGATATTAATTTGGTTAATTGTAATTGCATCATTCTTTAAAAGCTTAAAAAAGACTAAGTTGCTGATTACATGTGACACTGAGTTACTAGTGTCCCCAGTGACAGGAACAGAAGCACAGCCCCAGCTCATCCCCAACTGCAGACTGAAGCCATCCCTTTAGGGCGGGAGAAAAGAATTCCAGGGCCAGATTTGAAGAGGGGCTGAAAATTTATCATGAACCATTTGTAACAGATCCTAACCAAAGAGGTCACTGGAGGACACCATAGGCCAGGGTGGGCTTCTCTGGGGGAGTTATTCTCCTCTTTCTTGGCAGTGGGCACCCATAGCATTTTGGTGCCTCTCAAGTTTTGTTTCTGGAGGTTGCTAAGAAACACCACCTACCTTTCTACTGTTTTTCAAACAATATGCTTTACAGCAAAGCCAAAACTTTCCTCTGTAAACAAATTTGTAGGTTGGATTCGCTAGACATCCTATTTAGGTCTAAGGGAAAGAGGTGGGTGTTAAAAACACGTAACTATATTTAGCTTTAGCCCTAAGGAACTAACACTCTACAGTTGGTAGAGTGTTTTTGACAAGATGTCTTTTGCAAAACATGCCTTATCTTCATGGACAGTTTAGCCTTTAGCTGATACCTCGTTTTCTGACTCCATTAGCGGAAAGGTGAACCAGTGCTAGACCTTCCTCCTCACACATCCCTCCATGTCCCCATTGTTGTCCTCCAACTTTTATCTGGCCTCACGTAATAGTGCTATTGACCAGAGGGAAATATAACTAATAAAAAATAAATAATAGCTGGTGATCAGATTTTTCTAATTAAAATGTAAAATTAGAGTAATAACAAAGTGAGCTTCGTATTTGTTTTCTGTTCCTAATTTCCTTTCGTACTGTTTTGACCTCCACTTTGAGTTTAATATGAACTTTTTAAATCATTGTATTTTTCTTCCATTCACTACTGTATAAACTATTGCTTTGCATATTTTTAAATTTGAATAAACATGATAGAGGTTGTTTATATCTCCAGTGCTAGACGTGAGTCCAGAGCCCACACACATTAAGCCAGTTTTGAACTGTTGTCTAGCCCGGTGAGGGTTTCTCACCCTCTCTACCTTCTCACTGGTATTACAAATCTTTCCATGTGGATTTGTCTGAGTGTCACTCCCTCACTCAGGGTTAACAACAACAGTGATGCTTGGATATCTATTACACTCCCAAGTCGTGAGTCTAAGACCAGCCGGAGTTGTGCAAAGATAGGAGCTGTCCCTGGCGGAAACGAAAACAGACATATTGCTTTGGAGAACAGTGTGGTAGGGAGCGTTTTGAGATGAGTTAGCGATTACTCAGTCATCCCTTTGCAACTACAATTAATATTTCTGAAAGGTTTCTTGGATTGTAAAAGACGGAACATTTTCTGTCAACTAGTGAAGACAGCCTGTCTCTTCTCTCCGTGACAATGTTTCTCTGATGTTGACTCAACCATGCATTCCTGACATATCTGTTCCCATCGATGATTTGTATGTTTTATGAATTTGTGTGTCTTCTTCTGTAAAAGGAAAATAGGACCCTATGTCCGCAGTGTAACCTCACATGGGTTATGGTGCATGGCAGAGTACTGAGATGTGAAGGTTAGCCGGGGCTACCCAGGTCGTGATGGCAGGTCACAATGCTTCTTTAAGGGGGAAGAGCATGGGCCTTAGGATCCGAGCAGCCCTGCTGAACGAAAGAAGCAGCATTGGTCCATGTGGAGGTGTGAGTCCAGGGATGTCACTGGGACATCTAGAAACAAACTGATGATGATAGTAGATTAGTGCTGTTTAATTCACAAAGTTGTGATCATCACTGCAAGAAAAAGAATTAATAGGATATTCTAATTGTATTTGTACCTTCTGTACTTTCTTAGCCTCCAGGATTTCAAGACACCTAACAACAGAGTGTGTTGTTCCTTTGAAGGCTTAATTCTTTGACTTGGTTTATACAAGATAGGAATCTCCTGCGCCTTCAGATTTGCAAAGCAGTCTTTGCAACTGCCCAGCCACAAACATTTCTCCTTTGAGTGAAGATTAGGAGAAGAAAAGGCAAGACGTGTTTTGTTTTGTTTAGGACATTTCATTTTCTTTTTCTTCTTATTGAAAGCAGGAACCTTGGTTCAGTATTTTTAGGTAAGTTTTGATAAGTACGATTTTTGAAAGCATTTTCTGTTATTTATGATTCAATTTATGTCTTGCAGATTGTTTCTAGAGTCTCCTGGTCTTGACACACAGGTGTTTGTACTAATGCCTTATTTGTGGGATTTCATTCATGGTTTTGTTCCCTGTGATTCGTGTAGGTATTCAAATTCCTGCCACACTGCTGTCAACCCAAGAACCACAGGTCTCACTTTAAATGGACTAGGGGGTAGTATATTCTGGAGCCAGTAGGCTCAGGGAACTCATACTTAGGTCACCCTAAATTCCATGCTGCAATATGGAAAGCAGTTTCCCAAACCTTGTAGAGTTTTACACAACAGAGAAAGTCATAAATCAAGACAGGCTTCACGAGGGAAGCTTTCTTATAGGTTTAGGATGCTGTCTGTTGGCGTTCTTAGCTTTTGGATTAGTTGAAGCTAATTGCCTGCTAAATCAATAGATTCTAAAAGGCGTTTATCTGTTTATGATGTCAGTTCTGATTCATAATGGGGCAAGGCATTGTTTCGGGGAGCCCACCCAAGAAAAGCGCTCAGACACAGTGTATAGCCAATATGAAAGTCTTCATTACAGATGGCTGGGACCACTCTGTTACCGGGGACCCAAGTAACAAGCACCTGTTGTTTAGACTATGAGGTTTTTCAAGGCAAGAACCACAACCTCGCATTCCACTTCGCAGCTGCATGCGGAATTCTCATGCAAGCAAGCACTGTAACAGAAGCTAAGATAAGCTGTTAGCTGGAGGGGGAAGCTCTGCACAAGTGGCCAGTTTAACAGGAGCTAAATAAGTGAGCTGAGCTGTCTTGATCTCAGGTTCTTAGTTAAGAGTTCTAATTTTCCATGGGGCTTCAAGCATTAAGGAGATCAAACTCTAATTAAACCTGAAATGGCCTCAGCAAAAATATAAGATGGAGGCACCTCTGTACTGTCTTGCCCTCTCACAGAATGGGCTGTTCCAGAAGGCTACACTAGCCCAAGATGAGGTAATTACCTTCTGGACCCGCAAACCCCCAATCTCTCCACAGTAATGAAATTGCAGGCAGTCATCAGTATCTGCAGATTTTTTTTTTAGTCACAGCCAGACATGGCTTCTTCTCAGACAGTTTTATTCACACTGTGTTGAAGATATCTTTCTTTATGATTGTCTTTTACAACTTAGTTATTACTTTCATAAGAAATATGTCTCACTGCTTCCCACACTTCCTCCGAACTCCTTGGCTCTACAGTCCCCCTGCCTCAGGCTACCCTGAGGAGCAGGGAAAGTTGTCCTCTTTATCTGTGTACACAGCACCGCACCAGTCCCTTGACTGTGTCTTCTGTTAGCTTTACTCTGGTATAGCTAGAAAGGCTTTCCAAAGCAGTCTGATTTTTAAAAATGTAACTTGGCCGGTATTTTTACATCCTTTCTCTTTTCCCCCTGTCCGTTCTACCTTTGCTCTTTCTTTTTCTGATACTACCAGGATACAGCTGTTTGGATCTTGCAGATCTTCCAATCTCTACACGTTTACATTATTTTCTTTATTTTTTAACTTGGTTATTCTGCCTTTGAGTTCACATCGCCTTATCTTCAATATCATTGCCCTAAGCCTCCTGTGGTAAATGTTAAATAGTCAAAAAAATGAAAACAAACAAAACATAGTAGCAGAATTATCCGTGTGTAGATGAATTTTAGGGACACTGAAGACACTGGGTGCCACGGAAGGCGAAGGGAGCAATAACTCTACATGACCTCTGAGATGCATTTGATTGTGGTATCTTCTATGGAGATATGGTTTATCAATGTTGACACCATTTTCCAGTTCACCAGACTTGAATGATTAAATGGGTGGGAGACAGATGCTGGAAGAATGAAAATACATAGATTTGGGGAGGAAGCTGGGACAATCCATGCAGAAATGGGTTGGATGTTGGGTTTTCAGAACGAGTACAACACTGGTTCAGACTATTCGATGCAAGAAGAATGAAAAGTGTGGGCGTATTCATAGGTACTGTATCCATGCGTTCCTTCGTTCTTTAAGCACCAAGCCTTGCGGAAGGACCACTGAAGAGGTGATAGTCTGATCGAGCACCCAGATACTTCCTAGTCACTGTGTGGGAATCCTGTGACAGTAACCAGGCATTTCTAGAGAAAGGCTGGTTCCCAGTGTGGAGCTGGGGAGAAGAGCAGAGTACTCGTAGACCATACAAAACAGTTGATCCAGAACGTTACGGCCAACGGAAAGAGCCACAGAACAATAAAGGACTTTGAAATACACTTTCAAATACAAGCTAAGTATAATACATTTTGAAATTGAATAAAGAAAGAAGCATGGGGGAAGAGGCAAATCTCAGAGAAGATCCTCAGGTAAGGTCTGCGGCTCCTCTGGGTAGGAGGTGGGAAGTTCCAAAGGCCCTCACCCTGTCCACAAGCTCTTGATTTGACTGCAGGAAACTTGGCATCCAAAAACCAGAACATGTAAAAGGATGGGAAGCAGCCTCCAAATGGAGGAACCCGATCTAATAGGCCTCATCAGGATAACCAAGGCGATGCCAGCAGCAGTAAGGCATGCTGAGAAGTGTCCTGATACAGCATGATGTGCTGGACACTTGGCTGTGACGTGCCGCACCCCAGACCTGACACTGAGGTAAGCGCAGAGAAACCTACATAATAACACCCCGGATGGTAATTACAGACAAATTCTGACTAGAACACCTCACGGCTGTCATGGAAAACTAAAGAAGTCTGTGGAAGAATCACATCAGCATCGTATCTCCTCATCAAGGTGTCCCTCGTGCATCCGGAAAAGAAAAGGGCATGAGGGGACAGCTCAGAAGACGAAGTGAAGCTCAGGCTTCAGTTAACAGTGACTCCATTTGAATGCTGGGCCATTAGTTATAACAATCAGTTAATCTAAAAGTCTTCTAAGCTTTTAGTGAGGGGTTGGCGAGATGGTTTAGTGGGTAGAGTAGCTGCCACACAAGCATGAGGACCTGAGTTCGGAGACCCAGTTCCCATGTCGAAACCTGGGCGTGAGGGCACACAACTGTATCCCCTTCGCTGAGAGGTAGGGGAGAAATGAATTTCCAAAGGCCACCCACTAACCAGCCTCGGTGAAATGATGGCACCTGACATGGACCACTGGCCTCCAAGTATATGCAGGTGCAGTCATACATACAGGTGAACACACCCACATGAACACATACACCACACACACACACACACACACACACACACCAAAAATATCTCAGAAAACAAATAGTAGGTTATTGGTGTGCAGAGTGAATAGTATCCCAGTTACAACAGAGGCTCCCTTCTGTTTTCAGAAGTTACAGAAAGAATAATATTCACAGAGAATTGTGTGTGTGTGTGCATTCTTTGCCAATGTGTAAGTTGCTTAAACTGAAAATCCTCAATATGTTGAACCAGTTCCCGTGATTGACTATTCAATGGTAGGTGGAGCTTGTACTTATTTTTTTGTTTGTTTGTTTGTTTGTTTTTTGAGACAGGGTTTCTCTGTGGCTTTGGAGCCTGTCCTGGCACTAGCTCTGTAGACCACGCTGGTCTTGAACTCACAGAGATCTGCCTGCCTCTGCCTCCCGAATGCTGGGATTAAAGGCCCCCATCGCCCTGCAGAGCTTGTACTTATAAAATAGACCACTGGAGAAAGGCTTTGGATTCCATGGTGAATGTGACTTTGCTATTTGCTTTCAGCTAGTGTTAATGATTAAGGGATGAGATCTTAAATCTACCATATGTTTTTATGAATCATAATGTCTTAACACGTTAATGTTTATGCTGAGCTTGGATTAACATTGATTTCTCATGGCTTTTTGTACCCTCTGGTCTCCCTCCATGAAACTGACTCCCCATTGACACCCATCCTTGTGAAGGTAAATGTTGCTTTCCATTTAACTTTAGGATTAAAAACAGGATTAATCAACCTACAGCCTCTGTTCCAGGTAGAATGAGAATGTTTTATAGTAGATAACAATCTTGTTAGTTTGCAGTAGTCCAAGCTCACGAAGAAACAATATGTGAACTCTCACTGGCTCTCTGAATGGTAAGCCGACACCCATGTGTCTGTCCACGGTTGGACCAGCCCACCACAGAGAGGAGCTGGTGTTTCCTTGTTTGCCTTAGAGAAAGAGCATCAGATGTGGGGCACGCTTTGCTAAGGCAGTTACCCCCACCCCCACTGCCATGTTCACATCGAACAGTGGCTCTAATTGTTTCCTAAATAAACATCCATAGCAATTAGCTTAAATGAGAACTTGGTCCCCGGGAGAAGAGAGAAGAGAAGCAACAGTGTGAAAAGCAACTTTTCTCAAGTTGTTGCCATGGCTCCCGGGACGCGGGCTATTTCCATCACAGCAGCAAACAGAAGTGCTTTTAGGAAAGGGACAAAGGGAAAGGCAATTGGGGCTATTTCCATAGCAACGAGAAATTCGGAGCTGGCTCGGCTCTACTTTCCCTAATAATACTATTACCCGTTAATAATTTTACATGAGCCATTTCGTGTTAAACCCTCAACGCTCTGCGTTTGTCAAAGATGTCTCCGAGGCTCCTGGCAATGCTGAGTGGCGACTGACTGCAGCTGAGACAGCTGGTTATTTCTGTGACGTTCACAGGACATTCTCTTATTCATAGAGGAGAGCAGTGTCACTGGGTGGTCATGGACATTAAAGAAACGCTGCAAGGAGAGTTAGATTTTTCAATATGTAGACAGAGTCCAGGTGTATTTGCGGCATTATCCAGCAAAGCTCTGATTAAAGAACGAAAAGCGCATGATTGGGCCTGTTGGCTGAGAGCGAGTGTTCAGAGAGAAGAGGTTAAGAAAGGGAAGGCAGGAGGTTGAAAGGCATTTAATGGCTTTGCACGATGCTTGCTTTGGAAATGAATTATGAAAATGGCATTCAGCCATTGTGGGAAATAACCACAGTGTCACACAAAAGAGTGAGCAAACAGAGCGAACCTTAGCAGGACAAGCCATTGCTCTCAGTTGTTGAAATAGGAGCGGCGGGGCTGCGTCCCCGGCACCCGGCCGCCCGCATGGCTAGCTTATGCCCAGCTTATGCCCAGAAATAATTACACGGAAACTGTATTCTTTCAAACACTGCCTGGCCCGGCTAGGTCCAGTTTCTTATTGGCTAGCTCTTACATATTGTTCTAACCCATTTCTAATATTCTGTGTAGCCCATGAGCTGGCTTACCAGGGAGGATCTTAACCTGCGTCTGTCTGGAG
>NW_026067918.1:1811939-1877672 GCF_014885135.2 Alexandromys fortis
TTCTTATTGGCTAGCTCTTACATATTGTTCTAACCCATTTCTAATATTCTGTGTAGCCCATGAGCTGGCTTACCAGGGAGGATCTTAACCTGCGTCTGTCTGGAGTGGGAGAACCATGGCGACTCACCCTCAGCTTCTTTTTCCCAGAATTCTCTTCTGTCTACTCCGCCTACCTAATTTTCTGTCCTATGAGGGCCGAGGCAGTTTCTTTATTATTAAGAAATCACTCCCCCATCACTCAGTCATGAACACGCACTCATCACACGAGGGGAAAAGCAAGGCCACCCCATGCCCAGGTGGGAAGTTCACTTGGTGTTTACTCTGATTCAGGTTGAGTCTGTGTATGTTCACATGGGCAGAGGTTCAGTCTCACAGTCTTTCTTGATTGGCCAATTTTGTAAGAACTGACCTGAAGGGAATGAAGGAAAATGGGAAAGGAACCACTACTTAAGTTACTGAGTTCTGAGAAGACAGCCAGGCCACTGGGAGATTTTAACACATCTGCATGGAAGTCTTCAAAGGCGAAGGAGATTTTAAAAAGTTTTAATTCCTTGTTTTAAAGGAAAAATTTACAGTATTTCACATTAAAAATACTGATATAAAAATGTTTCTTACATCCGTGTGCATACGTATTGAGCATCTACTATAACCTTGCTAGTCTCAGTACCTGGAACACATCCATGATCTAAACAGGCAAGGAGGAAAAGCACAGCCAAAAATTAACTGTAAAGAATTTGTGCATGTGTGTGTGTGTGAGAGAGAGAGAGAGAGAGAGAGAGAGAGAGAGAGAGAGAGAGAGAGAGAAGAGGAAAGACAAAAAGACAGAAACTGAGACAGACCCACAGAGAGATACGCTTGAAGCAAAGTGAACAAAATTTAGCGCCAGTCAGCGGCACAACTGAAAATATGAGATTAAGGATGAAGTAGTAGGGAGGCTGTAACACGAGGGACTTTGTGTCGCCAAATCTAGGGAATGAGCACAGAGAGGAGGCAAAGAATGACGGGACAACGCACTCAAGTCCTGGGAGGTTCAGAAGAGAATCCAGGGCCCTGTCGCTTGCTGCCTGACTTCTCCACTTTACACCATTACGTACCCATATAGTTTCCTCTTTAATTGTTCTGTCTTCAAGGGCTGGACCTTGAACTTGGGGTGAACCTGTTAGAAATACAACAGGTGTATCTTATTACACCAAAGATTAATTAGGCAAACCACTCAAGGCTAATGAGAGAACAGGCACCTAACGGCACTCAGTGGCCTCCCTCCCTACTGCAAAATCGTCTCTAAAGGAGTAACGGCCTGCCAGTCCCTGCTCGAGCTCTTCTCTGAGTCAGTGTAGGTGCTTTGCAGAAGAAATTCTGGGCCAGAAGAGTCATTTTTCCTATGCCCTTGTCAGAAGTCTGTGAGCTCAGGAAGCTGCTTGAGGATAAAGGCTGAGTGATGCTTTCTGGCATCCTACAGATCCCAGGCTTTGTTTGCTTTGGGTACAGAAAGAGCCTCATGCATAGTAAAACAAGACAACCAGTCTGAAAGCAAGCGCTGCATCCGGAAGTTTGCTGTGAGATGGCTTCCTAGGAATGTCAAAAGCTGCTACACCCAGAAGGTCTTACCAACCTGACTGTCCAAACAAGAGTTGACATGCCAGATATGCCGAACTGAACGGCGGAAAGACCAAGAGGCCGCAACCTTCCACAAAGAACCACAGACACAGAAATGGGGGCTAATAATGAATGGAGATGAGGGAGACTAAAGATTTCCCAAGATAATTTCACTCCAGATGGATACATCCCAACTTCCCACAATCAGGAAGTTCTCATCAATAAGTTAGACTTGTAGAATATTTTACATTAAGTGTGGCGCTTTTGATTCTGGGAATTGGTATTCAGTTTCTCTGGTGAGTCAAACTTCACATTTTTATGCCCGTGGAGCCTACGACACGTGGGATCTTCATTCCTGGAATTGGATTAGTGTGCCACCAAGTAAGTAATAAACTGTCTAAGAGAGGGAAGTAACAGAGTAGCTAAAGCTGCCCTAGGACATAGTAACCTTGGTGGCCACTGTGATCCAGGACAAGAGCGTTCCTTTCTTGTCTTCACCTCTGCGTGTGACCTTACACATGTCGTATACTGCAAGATAATACCTAAAGTTAACACAGTAACAAACATAGTAAGGCCTGAACTAGAAAATCCAGCACTTGCTGATAAAGGGCATTTTAACTCATCTGTCTATAAGACACCTTTAACCAGCCTGGCAGGATTTTCTGTTTGTCAACAGTTGATCCTTTTATATAATATATGCTATTTCATAGCTGGAGTATATGATATAATTTATTGTTTCTTCAATTTAAGTTTTTCTTTTGATTTTATATCTATGACTTCCACTGAAGCAGCTGGTTCTACTTTTAGAAAAGTAATTTAGGAAATTAATTTTTTCCTAAATTAGGAAAAATAAAAGAATAGTCATATTGCAGAAGAAGTCAAAAAACAAGACAGTATCATGCTGAATTCTCTCCCTACAGACATAATTTTTTTGAAAACTACCAAATATTATTAGTGGGTGATTCAGAAATAAAAGTTGTTAAAAATTAGAAATATTTAGATATTGCAGGCATTATAAAATCTTATTTTTATTTAATAACAAAAATTGGACTCCAGCAATATTTTTTATATTTCCCATATGTTTTTTGCCACATATGAATATTATTTAGTATTTTTCATCATCTGATAATGACACTGTGTGACATGTGAAGACACATTTAATGAAGAATCGTGGGGTCTTGAAGTCTATGGTTTCAAATATTTTTTCCTTTTTATAAAAAATAACCTTCCTTATTTCTAGAATTTGAATATGAATTCTTTTTCACAGTAGAAACTTTTAAATTATTTTTAGATGATTTAGTCTGTCATTGGGGATTTTTATAATTTGTTGCAGGCATGCCAGAGGAAAGGTGGGAGCTTGGTAGCGGTGGGACAGAGAGGGTCACAGAGAACAATAAAAGAGGTGTAAGGACATCAGCGAGCTGATAAGCTAATCCAAAAATAAAACAACTGAAGGGTGAGAAGTTGCCAGCCTCTGTGTATTACTGCTGCCGAGCTGTAACTGGTTCAGGGACAAGTGAGCCCCGGCAAGTGATTTCAACATATTGTATTGTTGTTGTGTTTCTTTGGTGGTTTCGGTTAGGTTGGCAAACTGGTCATTTTTGGAAAAAAGAAATGAATTGCATTGTTGATTTTCTATAACATTTCACATTTCAAACATGCATATATTCGTTCTTCTTTGTACATAAATAACTTAAGGAGAATATCATAAAACATTTTTATTTGGAGCTTATAGCAATGAATTCAGGTGAGAGAACCATTTTCCTTGGCTCCTCTTTTTATGCAGTGTAAAAATATCAAATCCTGAGCACTCAAGCTAACTTTGGTTTTAACAGTAGTATATATATATATTTTTTTCCTTTAAGGTAACTTTTTATAACAATTTGCTTGACAGGGACTTTATTAAGTATTAAATTTTGCAGGAAAATCCGCAAGATATAATTTGTTAACTAATACTAGAGAATCAACTGTTATTGATGGGAGACAATATTAAGAAGAAAAGCAAAACCTGTATGTTTGGTTACCATGGGAAAGAAGAATTCTGGAATTCTTTTTGAGCATAGTATAGCTGCACTCAGTGTTACTGATAATGTTTGGAGTTGCAGTATAGGCTGCTCAGGGATTGGTGGGTAAATCAGGGAAAATAAGCAACAGCAATTGTTAATTGGGTAGAAATGACCCAAGAGTGGAGCAAGAAGGGAAGGGTTGTGTAATGTGACGGAAGCTGTTTGAAAAACTGTGCGGCTATTATCAATACAATAAGACATTGTAGCGTTCTCTGTTGATGTCAGCTTTCTGACGTTGGAGAAGGAGGAGAAGGTTGTAGTGACTGAAACCCTACAACAAGGAAAGGAGAGAGATGGTATGGAAGGCCTTCTGTATGAGTTGCTTTATTGGTTAATAAAGAAGTTGCTTTTGGCCAGTGGCTTAACAGAACATAGCCAGGCTGGAAAAGATGTAGAGAGAGAGAGAGTAGGCGGAGTCAGGGAGATGCCACATGCAAACTGGCACAACTGCTTTTGGATTATAGTATGGCAAATTTTTAAAATTAGGGAGCCGTGTACCTTAAAACTCATCAAAATTAGGCAATTATTTACCTTAAAAATCAGCAATATTAGGCAACCATCTACCTTAAAACTCAGCAAAACCCCTTTTGGGCCTAAATACAAAAGATGCTTGACCATACCATAAGGACATGTGCTCAGCTACCTTCACAGCAGAATTACTTTATCATAGCCAGAACCTTAAAACAACCCAAATGTATCTCTTTTACACATAGGATAAATGAGACACCATCCCTTTAAATAGCCATAAATACCATAAAATATCTTGGAGTAACTCTAAACAAGCAGGACCAAAGTATAAGCCAAGTATAGGCAGGTCACTCAAAAGGAAGTTCCCCATTTCCAACCACTATCACCTGCCAGAGTAGAACTCGGGCCCTTGATGAATTTAATAAGAGGCCTGAGTCTCAGCAGTTTACCCTGAAGCAATACCTGGTAGCAGGAAATAAGAACACTAACTGAGATTACCTGACCCTTACCCAAGAGCAGACCACACAAATGGAAACACCTGTATGATAAGAACTTTAAATCTTTTAAGAAAGAAATTTAAGACATTAGAAAAATGTAAAGATCTCCTCTTTTCTTGGGAAAGTGGAAGAAACACAGCAAAAATGACAATTTCACTGAAAGCAGTCTACGGATTCAGTGTAAATGTCCATTAAAAATTACAGCAACATTCCTCACAGAACTCACCTACAAATTTAATGTAATTTTAATTTAAAATTAAATAAAAATTAATTAATTTAAGATTAATTTAATTTAATTTAAAATTAAAGCAAAATTTTTCATAGAACTCAAAAGAACAATCCTCAACTTGTAAGAAAATAAAAACTCAGAATAGCCTAAACAATTTTAAAATCCTATACAATTAAGGAACCTCTGAATGTATTACAAACATTGATTTTAAGACTTTCCTATAGAACCGCAGTACTGAAATTAATCCACGTTGGATAAATTTATATGCCTACAAGCTAAAGATTTTTGATCAAAGAGCAAAATTTTGAAATGGAAAAGAAGCATACTTAACCTTCTTTTACTGTTCTGAAACTGTAGTTTCCTAAGGCTAGTTCCCTTTTTTGCAAACCTGCCTGGCAGCTTCTGTTGGCCTGTCTGTCAGCCAGCCTGCCACCCCAAGCTCTGGCAGGCATAGCTATATGGATTTTACCCTTACTCCTGTCTTGAGGAACTCCTTGAGTCTGCGAGTAAACACATCCTGTTTACAAAATGCTTGCCCCTTGGTATAATTTCTACCTGTGTCACTGTGTATTGAAACCTCTGAATTTGACTCATGGTCGGGTTTCCCGTGGCAATTCGTCGCGAACCATTGCTTTGCTCTGCTGGCCGTGAAGGAGTGGACAGGCCTATCCTCCGTGTGCAGTGACATTCCTCAAGCCTCCACGGTGTTCTCAGGTTTCACGTTGGGCGCCATCTGCCCCTCTAGCGGGGCACGAACAGAGGGTCTTCGATAAACATGGAGGAGGAAGAGGAATGGAGGGGACAAGAGACATGAGAAATGACAGCAAGTCTTGCTTTCTGATCAAGCTGCCCATTTTATTATTCCTCAGGAGCTGTTATATAGCAAACAGGCAAGGGGGATGGGAAGTGTCAGATCTGCTGGAATTCAGATGTGGAGAATTCTCTAGTTGAGAGAAAGATAATAACTAACAAAGGAAATGCTAATTGCTTCTGAAGCTGGGGCCTGCAGGTCTTACAGGGAGACAAGATACTAGGTTAAATTCCTAGGTCTGGAACTAGCCCTGCAGAGGTGACAGAGGTGAATATTTTACTTAACTAACTTGTGGGCTTAAGGTAGCAATAAACAAAATATAGGTCTTTGCTTCCGGTAGCCTGAGAGCTCTCTCTCTCTGCACCCACCTCCCAGAAGAGGTGGCTGCAGTCTCCTGTCTTCTCCCCCCTTCCTCTCTCTCTCCCTCCTTTTCTCCCATAACTCACTAATTAAACTGTACCCACTTTCTCTGCATGGCATGCCTCTCTATCTCTGTCTCTCACCCGCTGGGTCCTCATGGGGCCTGCTGCCCCGCTGACCCACCAAAATCTCTCACCTGCCTGGGACCCCCAGAGGCCTCAGGTAGTGGGACCCGGCTGCCCCTCAGGGAACTGAGCCATTTTACCATCACAGTGAATCTTTCTAGGAAAGAGAGAGATAGCAGTATGCATGGCAGAGGGCAGTGAGGGGAGCGTTGAAGAGCTTGCATGCTTGAAGAAACATTGGAGAAAATCAGAAGGGAAAGAAAAATTTGAAGGTCATAATGAGCAATCTAAGTGTGGAAGCAAGATATGTTTCCTGTAAGAATTTTTGTTAATGTAGCATGGAAAAAATAAAATAAAATCAGAAGTGCCCCATTAAAAAATAAAATAAGATAAAAAGCAGTGTGAAATGGAGGTGCTCTGTAGGGTATGTTACGAAGCAAAAACACACATTGACAGGGTTAGAAAGGCTTCTGAAATCCCCACAGCAGGACAGACATTTGACCGGCTGTCATTGCCCCCCAGAAATAGACCATGAGGTACTATTGCAGCGTGTGTCATGGTTTGCATTCTGTTGCTATGATAAATACCATGACCAAAGGCAATGTGGGAAGCAAGGAATCATTATAGTTTCTGGGCTTCAAACCATCATACAGGCAACAACCCAAGGCAGGAAATGAAGGCAGGAGCTTGAAACAGAAACCAATGGAGGAACACTGGTTACTGGGTTTTTCCTTCTGGTTCATTCTCTACCTGCTTTCTTGTGCAGTCCAGGATCACCTGCACAGTGGTGGCTCCATCCGTACTAGGGAAAGCCCTGGCACAACAATAGTGATACAGGTTCTATATGCCTGCCCGGAGGCCACTCTGACCTGAGAAATCCCCCCAACCGGAAACCATTCTAATCTGTGCAGTTCCCAGGTTGACAGCTGATTGGCCATATCACGGTGAAAATAGCACTTTAAGCCACACCTTTTCATTTATTCTTCACAGGATCTTATATTAATATTACAATAAAAGCACACTTTCAAAGCTCCACAATCTACAAAAACTTCAGCATCGTAAAATTTCAAGATCTGAAAGTCTTTTGGCTTTTATTTAAAAAACAATCAGCAATGAAACGTGACTTCTTATCTCAAAAGGGAAGGATCAGGGCCCAGTTGCAGTTAAATCAAAGGGAAACCTAAAATCTATCATAGTAAATCACTTCCTGGAGCGTCTGAAGGCCTTGAGCTGTCACATCTCTTTAGGCCTGCCCTCCAAGGCACAGGCAGCTTGTCCTTTAGTCTTAGGCTGGCTCCCTGCCACTCCTTCCACTGTTCTTGGTGAGTATCACGTGGCCCTGGAATCTTCAATATCTTGAGATCTCCACTGTAGGTCAGGTTGTTCCTCCACCCAAGGCTTCCTTCCCTTCAGGTACTCTGACTCTGCCATGTTGGGTCAAGTATCCACCACCCTTCATGACCCTTTCTTCCTTAAAAACCGGCACCATGATGAAGACCCTGACCTATTGCTGCCAGCTTGGGCTATAACTTTGGATCTCTAAAACTGCAGCTTCTGTGTGAAAACTTTGATGAAATATTTTCATGAAGACTCTGGCCCACTGATGCGGTTCTGTTATTAATTACAGCCGAATTTCTGGTTCCAGCCAATGAGCTTCCTTTGTCACAGCAACAGCGACAGTTTTACTTCCATGTATCCTTAATACAAAATATGACCCAAAAAGCCCTGGTACTCTCTGCTGGCCCCCAGAGACTTCACAAGCCAGACTTCCATCATTTGCATTCTTTTTTTTTAACATTCTCACCTGCCGAGCTCCCACAGAACAGGCCACTAAGCTCTAGGAACACAATGGCTTTCCCATCCCAGAGTTTACACAATCTCCTCCCCTACAGCGGCATGGTCAGGTTCAACCCCAGAACTGATATCCACAATTTCCCGGTACCAATATCTGTCATAGTTTTCTCTGTTGCTGTGATAAGCATGACGATAAGGAACATGGGGATAAGAGGATTTATCTGAGCTGCAGTTTAGGGTTCATCATAGAGGGAAGCCAAGGTAGGGACTCAAGGAAGGGCCTGGAAGCAGAAACCAACAGAGGAACGCTGCTAGCTGGCTTCCTTCTCTCTGGTCCAAACTCAGTGAGCTTTCTTATATAAACCAGCTGCACCTGCTAGGTGGTAGCTCCACCCTCAATGACTGGTCCCTCCATTATCAATAAGTAATCAAGAAAATTATAGTATTAGTATATAGGGCCTCTGTAGCCTGAACTGCTGCCTTTTCTCTACTTTCCGCTTCTTTTGTAAAAAGAGATTATTCTAGCTTCTCATATAAGCCAAGCTTAGCGGAAATACAAGCATTAAAGAGTTAATTGTAGACTTTGGGCCTGTAAAAAAATTCCAAAAGCATCCTAAAAACGATCATATTTGCATGCATAGGCATACACATATTTTAAATTAGGCATGCTAAGATTAGTAATAAATTTTAAAATGTGCAACAATTTAACTGACAAAGTTTGATCCTCGGTTATTTTCAGGATTTTTTTTTTTAGAGCAGATTGCATTTTAACTGATTCTATTTTAATCACAAAATAGCAGAGAGAAACAATTACACTAATTTAGAGTCCACTTTTAGCAGGACCAAAGTAGGAAGTTATGTGTCTTGGATGGAGCGTTCTTAAATGAAAGCAAAGGGCAGATGATGAAGCGTGCTTAAGCTGATTCTCCTTCCATATGTGTAAAAACTAAGCAGCACAGGGCTCAACTTTACAATGGAACAATCTTATTAGGAAAAGTTGGGAACATCAGATTTGTCGGTGTATAAGGTGGTCCAGTTCCAGGACTTAGCCTCCATCAGGGAATTTGAAACCATCAGCATCTCCTCTCCATTTTAAGAGGCCATGATCTCTCATGCAGGTTTTGCCCCTGCTTGGGAATTACTAGCTCACAGAGTAGTCGCAGGGACAGATGAGATGATGGGGATGCAGAGTCACAGAAAGAGAAATGAGATGGTAGTTGAGAAAAGCTGGGCTGCTCAGAATTCATTTCTAGTTCACAGCACAACCTTTAACTTTTTGTTGGTCTCCCCATGCTTTAATCCCCGTCTCCCTGCCCTCTCTCTGATTTGATACAGTTTCTAATATTCTTCCTGACTCGTTTTGCAAATAGGAATTTCTTCTTATTTTTTTCTTAGATTCCTTAAACTTCACTGAAAGCCCAATTCTCTCATTTAGTGCTTCTAGGCTACTGTGGAAAGACAAACAAAAGACAAGCAAAACGATTTGAGAATATCAGATATTCCCCAACCGAGAACAACAAAATCAAAGTTATCTTTAGATAGATTTCCCAAGTTTCCAAAATACTTGCATGTTGAATTGCTGTAATTGTCCAGCACAAAATCAGCTGAAGTACCCAATTGTCTTTTTCCTTTAGATGTTTCCTCCTTCTTGAATTTGCTTACAAATTTTGGTGTCTTCTACTTCTCTGAAAATTGCAACCTTCTATTCTAACTTGTTGCAGGAAGCGGGCTGCTTGTTTGTCCTGGCTGCCCTGCTAGCTTACACCCAAAATAACCACACAGAAACTGTATTAATTAAAACAGTGGTTGGCCCATTAGCTCTACCTTCTTATTGGCTAACTTCTACATCTCAGTTTAACCCATTTCTATTAATCTGTGTATCGCCATGTGGCAGTGACTTACCGAGAAAGATTTGGCAC
The DNA here is from genome assembly GCF_014885135.2 of Alexandromys fortis. Classification (NCBI taxonomy): domain Eukaryota; kingdom Metazoa; phylum Chordata; class Mammalia; order Rodentia; family Cricetidae; genus Alexandromys; species Alexandromys fortis. The sequence goes on from NW_026067918.1 coordinate 1,821,805, forward strand.
GTCTGTCTCTGGCAGCTCTATGTTGTCTCTTCCTACTCCGCTTTCTTCCTCCCAGAATTCAGTTCTGTCTTCTCCACCTACCTAAGTTCTGTCCTATCAAGGGCCCAAATCAGTTTCGTTATTAACCAATGAAAGCAACACAAAGACAGAAGGACCTCCTACACCACTAACTGGAGAAATTTATTGTTTGAATAGAATGTAACTATTGCTTCTTAGAGTAGCTACCTCGGGAGTCACCCTGATTGATTCTCCCTGCCATGTTGCCTCAGATTTATCCTGTACATTCATGATGGTGTAAATTAGCTAAAAACTGGGCCACCACCCCTTATGCTTTCTTCCTGAGCCAATATGATTTTTTTTTTCCAACCAAAGAAGGGTGTGTTCTTTCTGGGGCTTCCTTTTGAAGCTGCAGCACAAGATAGCAAAGGAGGTAAGCACTTGTTCCTTCTGGCTCAAACACGAAGAAAGAGTCATGAAACTTCCCCAGAATAACTCAGGACCGCGAGGGGTGCACCCATACACTGAGACAAGGGGGATGTTCTATCGGGAACTCACCAAGGCCAGCTGGCCTGGGTCTGAAAAAGCCTGGGTTAAAACCGGTCTCGCTGAACATAGTGGACAATCAGGACTACTGAGACCCCAAGAACAATGGCAATGGGTTTTTGATCCTACTGTACCTATTGGTTTCGTGGGAGCCTAGGCAGTTTCGTGGATGCTCACCTTACTAGACCTGGATGGAGGTGGGTGGTCCTTGGACTTCCCACAGGGCAGGGAACCCTGATTGCTCTTAGGGCAGAAGAGGGAGGGGGAAATGAAAGGGGGAGGAGGAGAGAAAGGGAAGGCGGAGGTGGGGAAGAGACAGAAATCTTTAATAAATAAATAAATAAAAATCAGGAGAAAACAATAGGAACAAAGGGAGGGAGGGAAGGAGGGAAGGAGGGAGGCATGAAGGAGAAAGTAAAAAAGAAAGAGGCAAATTAGATATTGCAGAACTGAGAGGCAAAAAAATCCAAATATTAGCAACCAAAATAATATTGTGCCTGAAGGCTTACAGACTGAAAACATGCTCTAACCAATTGCTTTGAAGCAATGGAATCTTCCTGAAGGGAAAGTGGTTCATCTGTGAGGCCCCATATTAGGTGGCAAAATTGTCCATGTAAAACAACTTCTGACTTCAAAGAGAACAAGAGACCATTTACTCTGAGTTAAATATGAGGGGCAATGGCCTGAGAACACAGATTCAGATGGTCCCAAGTTAAATGTTGCAATATGAAAGGGACTACAAAATTTTATAGTAACAAAAAATGAAAGCAGTAAATCCTCAGGACATCAGTGGGGACATTGAGTGGGTAAGTTAGAACAAAGCACAGTGTTTACTATAGGGTCCATGGGGCATCGGAGGACATTCTTGGCTTTGGAGATGGGGTAAAAGTAGTTGTCAATTAATACATTCCAAAGGTTTTATGTCATAATTAAAAAGACGTAGTATCAGATACAGGTGTGCATAGATTCATGGCAAGCCCTACAGTCATGAAGTTCTGACCAGTTAATCAGCCTTGCAGAATCTTTACCATAGGGATGACTATTTGTTTTGCAATTTTGTGTTATAACCTGTAAATCACCCAAGAAGTATTAAACTACAAACAGGTGGTGTGTAACCTATCTCATACCCCTTCAGGGCTGAAGTGGTAAAGATAAAAAATATTGTTAATATTTTTTTTATTTAAGTAAAACGTATTTATATTGTTTTCCCTCCTCTCATGTTCCTCTCTTTCATCCCAAATTTACAGCTTCTGTTTTAAAAATTGGTATTCTAGATACATACACACATGTCCACACACACACATCCTGCTGAGTCTGCTCAGTGTTGCCTGCATGTATGTTTCTAGGGCTCACCACTTGGTATTAGTTATCCAATCAGGAGGCCCCTACCTGGGAAGAGTAATTCTCCATCTCAGTAGTTCTTAGTTGCTGTAGCTCTTTATTTAGTTTATGGGTCCCTGAGCTTTCCTCATCTATCTTGGGATTCGAACTGGTGTTATTTTCCCCATCTCATTTTTAGAAGTTGTGTTGTTGAGACTTCATGGGTCTAGTTTCGGTCAGGTCCCAAAGACCATTTGGACTAATGGCTAACTGTGGTGCCTGTTAGCACCAAAGCCGTGTCAGACTCCAGGCTCCCTCAGTACCTGTGACTCCTCTTGGCTCTACTCATGCCATTTTTAACCTAAACTTCTCCAGCTCATGAACTTCCTTTCCCCAGCTTCTGGTCCCTATATAACCTGGCCATTTTGGCCATCTGCTCTCTTGGTAACCCCTCTCGCTTTCCCCTCTCCTGGTCCTGCTCTCTTATTCCCCCCATGGCCTGGTTCAGTCAACTGGCTGTGTGTAGTCCACTTTCTCTCCCTGATCTGGGCACTTCCAGATACCTCTAGCTATAGTCTCCCCCATTACTTCAATAAAAACTTTCCTTCAGGCATCCCTTGAAGAGGTCATGTCTCCACTGTCCAGTTTCCCTGTGATGTCTAGAAGTCATAATCTCCCTGCAGATTTCCTGAAATTACAATTTTTCATGCCCTCTTCCATAATGTTCCCTGAGTCTTGGGTACAGGAGATGTATTATATACCTAATAATTCTGTCTCACCACCCAGTCAGCTCTCTCCATTCTGACTGGTTGTGGCTTTCTGTAATGCTCTTTATCTACTGCTGAAGGAAGCCTGTGAGATAAGGGCTGACAGCTACACTCAGTTGTGGGAATCAAGGTAAGGATTTAGAACGCAGCTAGGAATTACACTGGTTTAGGAAGACCACAGCAGGACATTCTCTTCTAAGATACAGGAGCTCACTGGCCGTGTGTAGTTGGCGAGGTTTACAGTACTGTTAAGTGGGCCCTGAGTCCATTCAGCTGTTGGGCACCACCAGGATGTACTGCCGCTTTTGTACCTTTGGGCATGCTAGCTGTTGTGGTTTGTAGTCATTACAGCTTGGTAGGAGTATTGACTGCTTTCCTTCTCTTGGTAGCTTACAGATTGTCTTCTGGCACGATGTGTGCCTGTAAACTTCTGGAAAAAGCTGTGATGGATAAACCGACTTACTACAGTGCTCATAGAGAGATCAGACTCTTGCAGGTCCAGAGGCTGTTTACCTGATCTTGGGCTCATTCTAGCCTCCCAGAACAGCCATTCCTTGCCCCCAGCTGTGTCAGAACTAACATCTTGTGACTAATAAGTAAAAGGCCTTTTAGAATCTTAACTATATATTGACATAGCAGATCGCCAGTTCTTACCAGTCCAAAAGTCAGATAGCATCTCAGGCCTATAGAGTAGCTCCTCCTCCGTCTTGATATAATGGCATTTTCCATGTACCTACCAATGTATTTCAAATTTGCCTTGAATTATGGCTTTCTTTGTTCTGTAAAAGCTACAAAACATCATGAAACTGTTTTCATATGGAAACAAGAAATTTGAGCATCCCAGATCTGTGTTCCTCCGCCATGGTCATTCAAAATGGCTTCAGAATAGAGGATCTCCTGTTCCATTAGGAGAGAGCTGTGTGTTCTTTGTTGATGTGTGAAAACTGATGATCAAGAAAGATGCTTTTGGGTCAGTTCCAGTTCAAATACTCTGAGTTCTATGGGCAAAGTGTGTTGTAGGGAACCGCTTGTTTGTCCCAGCTGCCCAGAACCAAAATAATCACACATAAACTGTATTAATTAAATCACAGTTTGTCCCATTAGCTCTAGCTTTTTATTGGCTAATGCCTACATCTTAATTTATTCATTAATCCATTAATAATCTCCATTAATTTATGTATTGCCATGTGACAGTGGCTTACCTGCAAAGATTCTGCATGTCTGACTCTGGCAGGGGGTCCATGGTGTCCTTTTCTCTGCCTTCTTTCCCTCAGCATTCTGTTTAGTTTTCCTTGCCCAGTTTTGTTCCTGTACACTTCTGCCATAGACCCAAAGCAGTTCTTTTATTAGCCAATGAAAGCAAGACATAAACATAAGGACCTCCCACACCAAAAGTATGTGATGCATTTAGCTATGGGGATTTATCTTCATCTTCTGGGAGACAGTGATGGGCAATAACAATATAACAACAGCCTATATTGTTATCAAAGTCTATTGGGCTCCTTTGTGACTACTTTGAAGGGAAGTTTTTCATTGTACTGCTGGTGTTAGATAGTCTATGTCTGGCGTCCTGAGAGAGCATTAAAACCCTAAGTGATAGTGGTGTGACTTCATTTAATACACACACACACACACACACAATTTTAGTTAAGTATAAATAAAACAACCCAGCATGTCTTTTCCGTTTCTCTATTGTTATTCATCCATTCTCCCTCCCTCTCCTTCTTTATTCTCATTATTGCCTCCAGAACCAAGTATCCCCACCCCTTCTCTCCTTCAATACACCTGTATCCTGTTATTACCCTCTCCAAAGCCCCCATGCATCCTGTTCCCCTCTTATTTTCCTGGTTTCTGTAGTTTCTTCAGGTTCTATTCTCACATTTGAAGATCTGGAACCAGGAACCTCCAATAAGAGATAATACGTGAGATTTCTCTTTCTGGGTCTGGTTTATCTCAGTATGATAGTTTCTAGTACTGTTTACTTGAAAATTTGATGATTTCCAATTTTTTGCATCTGAATAACATTTCATTGTGCATAGGCATCCCATTTTCATTCCCCATTCATCAGCTGAAGGACATTTCGGATGTTTCTATTTCCTAACTAAAGACAGCAGCCATGAACATGTTTGCACAAGTGTTTGAGAAAGAAGTAGGGTGTCAAGGCCTTTAGACATATGCCAAGGACTTATAGAGTTGGATTCTATGATAGTTTTATTTTTAGTGTTTGAGAATTTTCCATACTAGTTTCAGCTGAGGCTATACCAGTTTGAAATTTTATCCACAGTGAATGAGGGTTTCCTGCCCCATGTGCTTTCTACATCCATCCATCCTGAACATGCAACGTAGCCATTCTGACGTTGGTGATAGAAATCTCAGTCATTTTCATTTGTATTTCCCTGATTGCTAAGGACAATGAGCACTGTTTTGTGTATGATATTTCTCCTTTTGTAAACTTCTCAGATTCGTAGCCTATTTTTAAATTGGGTTGTTTGTTTTCTTGACTATATTGTGTTCTTTATATATTCTGAATATTCATTCTCTGTCGGATATATAGCAGATAAAGATTCCCTCCCACCATATAAGCATCTTCTTCATTTGATTATTTCTTTAGCTGTCATAGACATTTTTTTATTTTATAGGTCTCACTTATTAATTGTTCGTTTTAATTCCTTTCAAAGAGAGTACTGTTCAAGTGATTTCTTACACCTTTATCTTGCAAGGTACTCCTTATGTTCCTTTTATCTGTTTCAACATTTCTGCTTTCACACAGATGCTTTTGATCCATTTGGAGTTAATATTTGTGAAAGTCGATACTATGTGTCTAATTTGATCCTTACACAGTGGACATCCGATTTCTCCAGCATCGTATGTGAATGGTGTTTTTTCTTTAGTGTACTTGTAGCATCTTTGTCCAGTATTGGGTGAAAGTAGTTATATGTAGCCATGTGTAGAGCTTTCATTTTGCTCTATTCGTCTACATGGCTATTCTTGTGCTAATACCATGGTTTGTTTATACCTGAAAATTTTTATTATTATGCCCCAGCAATATATCTTGAAGTCTGGAATAGTGATCCCCTTCGGCATTGTTTTTATGCTCAGGAATGTGTTTACTGCCCAGGTTTTTGTGATGATAAATAAATTTTAGCATTCTTCTATAAAGAATGCTGTTGAAATTGGAGCGGCGGGGCTGCGTCCCCAACACCCCGGCCGCTTGGCTAGCTAATGCCCGAAATAACAACACACAAACTGTATTCTTTTAAAGAACTGCTTGGCCCGGCTAGTTCCAGCTTCTTATTGGCTAGCTCTTACATATTGTTCTAACCCATTTCTAATAATGTGTGTAAGCACCCCAAGGTGCGCTTACCGGGAAGATTCTAACCTATATCCATCTTGGGTCGGAGCTTCATCGCGTGTGGCTCAGAGAGCAGAGCTATGGGGAGAGCAGAGCATGGCATCTCTGCTCCAGAGAGCAGAGCTGTTGTGTCTCTCTGGGAGCAGAGCAGAGTCTGACCTCACTTCCTCTTCCGCCCAGCATCCTATTCTGTTTACTCCTCCCACCTATGTTCTAACCTATCAGGGCCAGCCAAGCAGTTTCTTTATTGCTCAATGACCTTCCTCCATCAGAATGCTATGGATTTTTCTTTTGGTATTGCATTGAGTCTGCAAATAGGTTTTGGTAGCATGGTCATGTTCACAGTATTAACTCAAGAAATCCATGTGTATAAGTGGTCTTTTCATTTTCTAGTGACTCTTTCCGTCATCTTCTTCAGAGATTTAGAGGCTCCACTGTAGAAGCCTTTTACCTTGCCTCCTTAGGTTTATTCTGAGGTATTTTATTTGCATTAATGTTATTGTCATCTGGAATATGTCTGTCATCTCTTTAACAGTATGTTTGTTCTTGGTATATAGAAATTTTGTATTTTGCCACTTTGTTGACTGTTCTAATTGTGGCTAGAAGTATTTTGGTAGGATGTGTGGTATCTCTTCTATAGAAGATCAAATCACCTGCAAATAGCTATAATCTGACTTTTTATTTTCCAACTTGAATCTCTTTAGTTTCTTTTTTGTCTGATTTTCCTAGCTAGTGCCTTGGGCATTGTATTGAAAAGAACTGGTCTCTTTTTTTTTTTATTTTTAGAAGCTTGCATGTGCTACTGAGTAATATGTATATACCCTTTGATGTTTGGGTGGGATATTCTTTAGATGTCTATTAGGTTCATTTTGTATATAATTTCATTAAATGTTAGTGTTCCTCTGTTTAGTTTTATACATGTGACTTCTCAATTAGAGAAAGTGGTTATTAAAATCACCTACTAATTGGGTCAGTTGTAATCTGTGTATTTAATTCCAATAGTAAACATTTTATGAAACTGGGTGCATCAGAGTTTGGTGCATATATGTTTATGATTGAAATCAATTTTGATTTATTGTTCTCTTGATCTGAAGGAAGTTCCCTTCCTTATCACTTCTGATTGGTTTAAATTGCATTTTATCAAATATAAAATGCAACTTCTGCTTGCTTCCCAGTTCCACTTGTTATTTTTCTTAGAATACTTCCTCCTCCATGACTTTAAGGTGGTACCTATCTTTAAAGCTGAGTTTCTTGAAAATAACAAAAAGATGGATTTCATCCTTTTTAATTATTTGTTGATTTTATTGAGCTCTACATTTTTCTCTGCTCCTTCCTTTTCTCTCCCATGGTCCTCAGGCTCCCAATTTACTCAGGAGGTCTTGTCTTTTTCTACTTCCCATGTAGATTAGAGTCATGAATGTCTCTCCTAAGGTCCTCTTTGTTGTCTAGGTTCTCTGGTATTGTGAACTGTAGGCTGGTTTTTCTTTGCTTTATGTCTAAAAGCCACTTACGAGCCACTTATGATATTTGTCTTTCTGGGACTGGATTACCTCATGCAATGTTATGATTTCTGGACCTGGAAATTACCTAAATGCCTCTCAATCAAAGAATGGATAAGGAAAATGTGTTATACTTACACAATGGAATACTACACAGCAGAAAAAAATGACATCTTGAAATCTGCAAGCAAATTGATAGATCTAGGGTTTAGTTCTTAACCCACTCAGATACTTTGTATCTTTTCATTAGAGTTGAAGCTATTAGAAGTTAAACTCATTATTGAAGAGTGTGTGTTGATTGTAGCCCTTTTGTTGTTTATTGTTGTTTGTGCTCTGACTCACACTTAATGTTGCTAAGTTATAGATCAGTTTATTTTCTTAGCAGAATTTCTGGGCTATGCTTATTCAACTACACTTCAAATATTTCTCCAAGTATTCTCTACAGGACTGGTGTTCTTTATGTTCTGTTTGTGGTGTGGGAAGATTTTCTTTATTCTTCCATGGAAGATAGTTTTGGTTATACCAGTCTGGTTCACACTTGTGGTCATTTAGAACTTGTAGTTTATTACTCTAGCTTTTCTGATTTTCAAACTTTCAAACTTTCTGTTGAGAAATCAGCTGTTATTTCCATAGGACCGATGGTTGCAATACCTCTCATTTTCTGTATGCTGTCCAGTTGTGGGCCATGTACTGCCAGAGTACTTCTCTGATGGTGGTGAACCATGCACTGATCTGAGTATAGTACAGTGTCATTAGGAGTCTTTGGGGGCTGCTTTCCATCAATGGAACAGCTGTATTTGGTTTCCTCTAGGTTCTTGGCCTATTTTGTCTCAAGTTTTGACTACACAAACAATATTAAGCATGGGTTTCATCTCCTAGAGTGGGCCATAATTCCAATCCGATAGTGGTTGGTTACCCCCGCAGTCTTTGTGCCAATAATTCTACCGCATGTCTTGCAGGCAGGTCACCACTGTAGATCAAAGGTTCATAGCTCTGTTGGCGTTTAGGTTTCTGCTCTGGTAACATGCACAGTACCTTCCAGTACTGTGACTCCATTCAATAAAAGTGACAGCTAGAGGTAGGCACCAGCTCGCCTTTGCCGTGTTCAGTGAGTTGTGTAGGCGTGGTCTTCAGCAACAGGGCCTTATGGTCAGTTTGTGCAGACAAGCAATAGTCTTGACAATAGCCTGAGTTATTTGAGACCTCTTTAGACAGGAATTCAATTATATGTAGCCCATTCCCAAGACTGAAGATTTTATGTAGTGGAGAGAGATGTCTAGTTGAGGCTTTGTCTTTATTATCATTTTACTATTCCATTTAAATTTCTTTCATATATGTATATATTTTAAGAAGTTTCTATTGTATTACATTTCTTTGTGACCCTTCAAATGTCCCTTAATTTTAGCTGTTCCTCCTTGTACCCCTTCCCTTCCCCCTTCCACTTCCTCATTTGATCCTCCCATTCAAATTCCCCCTGCCCCTCATCTATCCATAACTTTCTATTCTATTTCCTCTTCCAAAGGAGGACTTTTCTCTCCCCACTAATTCCTTACTCTATGTATACACAGCCTCTGTGGTTAAACAGATTATACCCTGATTATCAAAGACTTAACAGCTAGCTTCCACATATAAGCAAATACATACCGTATTTATCTTTCAGAGTCTGGGCGACCTCATTCAAGATGATCATGTATCAGATTTAGGACTGTTCCCCACTTTCTCTTAGCCCAGATTCAAGTGTTTAGCTTTCAGTTGCAGTCCTTCATCCTTCTGCAGTGGAGTTTTAGGCAGGGTGACAAGTGTGAGATGATTTGTATATTCTTCTACCTGCAGTCATCTAGTTTGGCCAGCATTGCTGGCTGATGAGGCTGTCTCTGTCCAGCGTATGTTTCTGGCTTCTTGACCAAAAATCAGGTGTGCAGACTTCTATCTTTCTGGTGATATTCTGGCAGAGATTATAGCTACCCTTCTTCCCTGGTCTGAAGAATTTGTCTGAGGCTACTAACAATGAAGAACAAGCTTCTTTGGTGGAAGACAGCCAGTGTTGCCTCGTTCATGTAATTGTTAGTTATCACTCTTAAACGGATATACAATGAAGAAAAGAAAGCGTGTCAGAAAGAAATATAAAATAGACAGCTCAGAGAGGAAAAGCTTAATATCATAGCCAGCTTAATATAATATCATAACCAAGGCTTGTACTGGAAGAGAGGCTGCCATTAAAAAAAAGCAGATTAGGAATAGTGGGGAGGGGCAAATCTGTGTTGCAGTAAGGAAAGAATGCAATGTTTCAGGGCGGTAATCCCATCCAGGTAAGCTTGCACCGGAAAAAAGCTCTAAGAAATTAACAAAGCACTGCTGCAAATATAATTCAAGGGAGCCAGGTTCCAACCCAAATTTCCAGGCAACTTGGCGGTGTTATCCACAGGGCGCTAGTTTTACAGTCATGAAGTATACAAGAGGAATGGGATCGTGGGATCGTTTCCCTCGGTTTCAGAGAGTTGCTGAGGCCAGACAGCATATGTCAGGGGAGTCTCTACATGGAAGCAATGACAGGGCAAGAGGCCCTGAGAGGCCCTTAAATGATACTGTGAAGATGGAACCTAAATTATGCTTGGAAACCCCAAGAAATTAGAGATGCCAGAGCTGGGAGATGATGCACACAGAGTCGAACCAGTCCACGAAAGAGATGCATCTTACCGGGCAGTAAAGCTGGAAGGCTGGAACCAGCTAAACCCTTTAATATCAGATGTGGCGCTACAGGATTTGGAGTTTGCCCTGCTGGGCTCCAGCATCGCTTTGCTACAATGTTTCCTCACTGTGCTTTGATCTCGCCCTTTTGGAGTGTTTCTGTATATTCTGGGGTTGTATCTTGAAAGTATGTAATTTGCTGCAATTTTACCAGGGTTTACAATTAAAAGATTAGCTTGAGTCTCAAAAAAGACTTAGACTTTAGACTTCAGGAGACCTTGAAAGACTATGGGGACTTTTGAAGTTGGATTCAATGCATTTTGTCTCACTATATGGCCAGGGAACTATGGGGGTCACAGTGTAGAATGTGGTGGCTTGAATGTGGTCCCTCGCCAGTCTCAAGCATTTGAATGCTTAGTCCCCTGTTGGTAGCTGTTTGGGGGAGAATTAGGATCTCTGGCCTTGCTGATGTATGCCACTGTAGGTGGGCTTTTGAACTTCACGGGATGTGTAGCGAGTTAACCTTCTCTGATTTCTGTGTGTGGGTGGAGATGCGAGCACTTAGCGGCTGCTCCAACACCATGCCTGCTTGCCTGCTACCAAGCTTCCCACTGTCATGGTCATGGGCTCATATCCCTCTGGAACAGTAAAGAGCTTTTCCTTCTTAAGTTGCTCAATTGTGAAACCATCATTAAGACACAGGTGGATTTTGATTTTGAAATGTGACCTGAATGTACAGACTTCCTTTGTTTATCATGCATCTGATGGAGACACAGCCAGTTGGACTGGGACACAGGATGAACATCTCAGCCCAAGCCTGGAGGTAAGGGCATAGATGGTGCAGGCCAGGCTCCTTGGACTGGTACAGAGCATGGGATGTGGGACCCTGGCTCTAACTGAAGGTCACAGTAAGTTCAGGTGGATTAGAATGAAGAGCTTGGACTCCCTGAAGCATAGGAAGCACACACCAATTTTGGTATGGCGTGGGTTGAGATAAGACAAGCTTTGCACAAGGGCTTATTTTAGACACCCACATGTCAGTCCTCACCTTGCTGAACAGACCAGCCCTCCAGAAGTGGACAGGTGTCCACAACAGAAGGATGGCAGCCAGTCTGTATACACACATTTGAGTAATCTTCTCTAAACACCAGCTTATCCCTGCCAACAATATTCTTCTGACCACCTTATAGAATTAGAACCCATACAGTGATCAGCCAGACCACACCTTGCCCTGGACTCCTTAATTCTGCAGTCTTTTCCCTTGCCAAGGTCTCTGACTCTACCTAAAGCTTAATGTCAGCTCCAGGTTTACAGGCTGGTGGTCCCTGGATCCCTTGATCTGTTCTTCCAAACATGTGCACACTAACAAGATTGCATCTCTCTGCTTCCAGCATCGGCGGTCACGTTAGTTGGTGTAGTGGGCAGGTGACTGAGCCCAGCCTGTGGCTGCTGAAGTATGGCTTCTGCCCTGGATCTCACGTTAAATTGTCACGTTAATTAGTCTTAAACTTAGTTGTTGGAATGCAACCGAATGTCCATACCTGCTTGCGGTGGACCTGGAGGATCAGCACAAGGGACCTTCTGGGCAGAGGATGCAGATGCTGCCCATCTGACCTAAGAAGCAGAGCACCAGGCTTGGAAGCTTTTGAACCTAGGAATCAAATGATGGCAACGTGAATGACAGGCAGTAGACACTCAGGACCGTCTATTTTAAGGAGTGCCTGCTGATTGGGGATAAGGCTGTGGACAGGCTGCGGCTGAACAAAAATCCTTGACAGCGCCACGAGACAGACCAGCAGAAATGTTATTTCGGGGCCCTTTGTAATCTGCATGATTTGATTGCATCTCCCAAACCTACAGAGAAGGAGCAAAAGTGGAATAGAAACAGGTTCTGGATCTAATTCTGAAAAGAGAGTGATACAGATACTGAAAGGGAGCAGCTAAAGTTGTTGCCCTCTGCAGAGAATGCAGTTACCTTCTCTGTTGGTGTGGACCTAGGAGCCTTGAGTCAAATTCCTTTGGAAAACAATTACATCTGTGTTAAACAGAACATTTTCTTGGTCGCTGTTACTAAATGGTGAAGTCCAGCAACTATTTGCATAATACTATATACTATAAGTCACACATATACATGAGTACATTGACACACAAACGTACTCATATACACTTATAAACACACATACAATGCATACACACATGTACACATTGATGTACCCAGCACACACACACTTTTAAGTCTCTTGAGCTTGCCCAGCTCATTCAGGCAGAGCAATGAGCAACTGCCATTCAGGAAGACCCAGAAAACCTCAGTGAGCATGAAGCTCCAGTCTAGACTCTGTGTTCCAGGCGCAGCTTCCAGGACAAGGGCTCCCTGCTGCTCTCCTCCCATCCCTCCAATCTAGAACCCCTGCAAAAGGGGCTCCGGCTTGCCCAAACTAGAGCTCTCGGGCTCTTGACTACCCTGCCTCATCCTGTCCCTGCTTCTAAGCGTGACAGCCGCTCAAACAGGTGGGCTTTGGAAGATGAATATATTGCCTTGGTCATCTGTGTATAATCTGCGACAGGAACAAAAGCTTCCAGTTTCCTTGGCCTTTCATGCCGAGATGGCAGGTCATTCCCGTGAACTGGACCAGTGAAAGGAAGAGCATGGGCCCTCCCTGAAGGACTGCCGCATGGATTACACCAGAGGGCAGAGATTTCAGGAGAGAAGCAAATGACCCTGAGCAGCAATTAAATATGAACAAAAAAAATCAACAGTGCTGGTCAGGGCATTGTGTAATCATGAACCAGTGTGATTCTGTATCTCATTTCTTCTTACTTACTTAAGAAGAAGCACTCATTTCGAAGAGCATCTATGTAATAGCAATGTCAGGTTGTATCCTATAGACATGTAATACAAAGATAAGGAGGAGGAAACTGGGAACCGAGTGAGCTTATGGGCAACAGAAGCCGATGGGATTCCCTAGGGTAGACATGGCCGTGCCAAGTGTGCCGGTGGGTTAAACCGACTGAAAGATACAGAGGCATGCTCGCTCTTTTTTCTTCCGTTCCACGGGAAAAGATGAGTTTTTACATCAAGACCTTAAAAATAAGATTGGTAAGAGGCATGAACAGAAACTGTAGAAGCATAGAAAATATCATGATACAAACAGGCCCAGTAAATAATGTTTAGCATCTTTATCTGCTGGAGAAATGAAAATGAAAAGCAGAATGACCTATGGCTCCCCACCTGTTTTATCTACACAAGAGTTAAAATTTTAAAAACATATACTGACAGTAGCAAAGACATTTGACAATGTGGGGTGACAGAAGCTTAGCCCAGAGCTGTTAGGAAATGCAAAGTCACTCGGTTGCAAGAGGAAAGGGCTTGACAGATTCTCACACTTTTAAATACGCTGGAAAATATGACTCCAGAGCCCACTTCTGGGTATTCATATCAGAAAAAAGATGGAAATTTATTCCCATATAGAACCTTGTACATTAATATTTATAAATGCTCTCTTCATAATTGCTTGTGCTGGTTTGAATGAGAATGCCCCCATAGACTCATACATTTGAATGTTCAATTACCAGAAAGGACCACTGTTTGAGAAGGATTAGAAGATGTCACCCTGTTGGAGGAGGTGTGTCCAGAGATGTGGGCAGGTCCTCTCTCTCTCTCTCTCTCTCTCTCTCTCTCTCTCTCTCTCTCTCTCTCGTGCTCACCAGCGTGATAACCGACTGCCCCTCTGAAAATGAAAGCAATCTTCCCAATCAAATGCTTTCTTTTAAAAGGGTTGTCTAGGTCATGGTGTCTGTGGTGCTTTGAGTAAGAATGATCCCTGTAGGTTCTTCTGTTTGGATATTTAGGGAGTGGCAGTCTTTGAAAAGATTAGGAGATACAGCCCTGTTGGCGGAAGTGTGTCACTATAGATGGGCTTCAAGGTTTCAGAAGCCCAAGCTAGACCCAGTGACTGTCTCTTCCTGCTGCCTGTGGATCCAGATGTAGAAGTCTTCAGCTACCCCTCCAGCACCATGTCTTTCTGCAGGCTGCCATGCTTCCTACCATGATGATAATGGACTAAACCTCGGAAATTGTAAGCAAGACCCAATTAAATGCTTTCCATTTATAAGTGTTGCCTCGGTCATGGCGTCTCCTCACAGCAATAGAACAGTGAGTAAGACATTGCTAAAAGCTGGATAATATTCAGTAACCTTCAGACTTGGATATAATTCCATGATGAAAGAATATTTAATTAAAACAGGAACTTCTGATACATGCAATGGATTGGAGAAACCCCAGGGGCATTCTGCTAAGTGAAAGAAAGCAGAGTCAAAAGCATTGAGAGGTCCTCTGCAGAGAAAAACCTCCCAAGATTGTGATGATGAAGAACTGATCAGTGAAGGCCAGGAGGGAGACTGCAGGGGATGCCAGGAGTGTTTGGTGTATTTAATATACTGATGTTGCACAATTACATATGTATGTTTAAAATTCATAAAACATGGTCATTGATGCAAAAAGGTTCTATATGGTAAAATAGGAACAAAATAACCAATACTGTTATTGACAGCAGTGCTTTCAATAACATCTAAAGTAACCAATACCCAAGGAAGAACTGGCCGAGAAGCATATACCATGCTCTGCAATGGACTTTAAATTATTTTGAGAGAAGTTGGAAGAGAACTCAAGAAAGCTGTCTGGATTCACCAGCTCTCTAAGCTGCTCTCATAGGCCAGCCGGGGGTTGCATGTTGCACACGGGGTTATAGGTCATATTTCTGGCTAAGCCCTGTGGTCATGGCTAGTGGGAAGAGATAACCAAGGCCAAGGCACAGTGTAGAAACTCCTTATGAGCATTTTAACAACTACCATGGGTCTCCATACATCTTTGCTCAGTCAGACAGGTCTTGTGTGTTCACTAATGTGTGCATTGGTGTTTAGAGAGCAGGCATGCCCCTGGTGGTGCACACGACAGAAAAGCATTCACGAGCACTAGGGTGAGCGCGGTCAGGCATTGCTAGGCTGGGCACAAAACAGGTAAATTTTTAAGTGAAAACCAAAACCTGAAACTACGGGTATTGCACTTGAGAACAAATGTCAGAAGGTCTTTGGCCAGCTTTTAGTTTTGCTTTGACATATTCCATCCCTCTTCTGTAGGGCATGTGGCTTCAAAGTGTTCTAGTGAGTCTTTCTCCTGTGTGTGTGTGTGTGTGTGTGTGTGTGTGTGTGTGTGTGTGTTAGTTGCCTATGGCAGTGGACCAGACACCGAGTTCTTTGTCTTTGACTCTGGAAGTGTGTGATCAAGTCCCTTGTCTTGGGCTCTCTGGCATAAAGGAGAGAGAACCCCTCTCTTTCTGACCTATTCACACGAAAAAAGTCCTCCCCAGTTTTATGGAGTCCTATCCATTCTGACAGGGTCCTGCCTCTGACCAGATCCTCCACACTGTGATAGAGCCCTCCCCACGCTGACAGGGTCTTTCTCATGTTGCCAGAGTCTTTTCTATGCTGACAGAATTCTCTATATGCTGGCAAACACCGCCCCACTCTTACGTGGTCCCGCCTCACTCTTACATGGCCTTTGCCTCATGACAGCCTTGTTCCTTCAGTTCTGACAGAATCCTCTCTGTTCTGGTTGAGCCCTCTCCACCCTGTGAAGGCCAACTAATGTTCCCACCCCTCTCTTTTTTCCCTTCAGACGTTGAGGGATGGGTTGGTCTGTGTACAGCTGCTCCTTCATCCAAGGGCCTCTGTCTTCATGGACAGTCTCTCTTGCACCTAACTGATGCAGCTTGTCCCAAGATGTCCCACCCTCTGCTCTGATGCTGTCTGTGGCTCTTGGGGCCCAGCACAGTGTCTAGTGTGGTCAAGGACCCAGATGACTTACACTTTCAGTAACAGAAGAGCTGAGGAAAGAAAGAGCAGCTCAGGCCATCCATGCTTAGGGGTAAACAGGCCTTGTGAGGAGGGTGCAGAGCCCCCTGAGGTAGGGTGATTGCAGGCCTCAAAGAGACTGAAACTCAAGCCATAGTAGTGCGGAAATAACCCTGAAAACAGTGTGCATCCATTATGCTTCCACCATGATAAGAAGAAATAAAAAGACTATCTAATTATATCTGCAAGTTTTCAGATTAGTGATGGCAGCTACCTTTGATTGTCAGGTGTCTGTGATGATTATTTTATAAAGAAAACTTGCCGGCAGCTTTTTTGTCTTCTACTCTCCCTTTTCCCTCTCGTCTCTCTGCTCCCTTTCTCTCTCCTTCCTTCCTGTCCTATGAGAGGGTGTTGCTGGACTGGGATGCGCCAGTCTCCGAGTCCCATTGCAGCCCCAGCAGCCACCCTTGCGCATGCTTGTGTGAGCATGCTCTCCTGTGTGACGATGGGCAGGGAACCAATGTGGGAGAGAGACCTTGCTCGGCTCCCTAGAGGGGAGTGTGCCCAGCAACCACAAGTCTCGCTTCGTGGCCGAGCAGGGAGAAGACCGGGAGGAACTGGCGTTTGAATCTCTGAGAAGTTGCAGATGGATATTATTAAGAAGCCGGCTTTTTCTTCTGTTTGTCAGACGGCTCCGCGTGGTGCACAACTCCCCGCTTATTTTGGCATCATTAAGCCCTCTAATTGCTAACGCCAAGATGAGCACACACCTCCACCAACACAGGGGTGTATATAGGGAGGACTCCGAGCGATGGCACTGTTGAGTTTAGGAGAATTTCAGACACGTTTCCTTCATTGCCAATTATGAATTGTGCAAAGGGCCATTTATTTTTAGAAGGGATTTGCAGGAGTTGCTTTCTCCTCCGCCGAGAGATGGATGATTAATGGCATTACAAAGGAAGTTTATGAGAGAAAGGAAAACATTTCTCTGTGGGTGGGAGTGTTGCACCAACACTTAGTCAGATGTCGACACAATAAAACGTGTGCTCGGCTCAGCCCTACGCCCTCTTAACGGGGAGTCCATGGCAAAATTTCGGAACGGAGAGTGGGTTGGCCGCCCTTCCCACAGAAGGGCGCTGTGGGCTGCTTCTTTCCATCATATGGAATTAACACGGAGTTTGGACTGGCTCCTTCTTCTTCGGCCTCTGCCTCGTGGATAGTTCGCGCACAATGTGCACAGAATTGACAAGTACCCATGTTCCTCTAAGGACCACACGGAGCCATTCCACACCAACCTTGCAAAAGCAAGACGCAGAGATATGCCAGAGGAGATCAGTTTGAACCGGTTGCAAGCCGAGTCTAGGCCAGAGTGGAGAAACCTGACGGTTGGAATTGAAGGGGTACTGGAATTTAATCTGAGACCCAGTGTCCCTATTTTTCAGCTGAAGAAACCGTGGCTGAGGAAGGGAGGAGATACTAGTGTAGGTAGCTTGTAAGCCCAATGGAAGAAGACACGTCTACTCTGGGTCCCTTTCCACAGATGGCATGAAGTCATACCTCGAGATGGTACCCACCCTCTCCCTCCCAGTCATGCCCAGGAAGGAGATTTTCCGCAGAGAATCGAAGGCTCAGTGATGGTGTGAGTACATGAGAATTAATATTGTACACCCTTCATGGAAGTGTCATTGCTCTTCTGTCTCAAGAATACAGCCTCTTGGTCCAGAACGCACCATCCACCACCAGCAGCATCGGCGGCTCTTCTTCCCTTGCTGTGCAATCTCAACCCTTCACACTAAGCTCTTAAAAGAAGAGGAGATGCACACAGAGCACCGATGGAGATAGGAATCAGGAAACTAAGCTGCTAAGAAGAGCCGCTGGCTGCTCTGGCTGTTACAGTGCAATACAGCACCTTTTGGCGGAAGGGTTAATTGTACTAGGAGCATTCCAAATAACTCTGAAACATGAAGTAGCTTCGGTGTGCTTCTTCAAATTCACTTCCCCTACTCCGGTGTGATATAAACAGGTAGATGACAGCACGTGTATCCTTGAGGAGCTCTGAGCGGACGGTGGATGGCTCTCACTGAGCCGAGTGTCACTCACCTGCTCCTTGGCAGCGCCTTGAGACCACACGGAGCCATGCCTCCCTGCCGACACACGAGTTGCCAGGTGAGCAAGTGGTCACCAGGCCGACTCTTGAGTATCGTTAAACCTAGCCTGTTCCGCTGGCATTGATCCTGGCCACTTTGGCAGTGATGGCCTATGAGGGACCCTAGCCTTCCTTGGGAGACATTGCAAGCCTCCTCTCACCCCTTAACTCAGAAGAAGGCCAACAGTAAAAGGTAGGAGTTAGCAGTTATGTGCAGCTGTGTATGACACTCTCGCTGCTCATATATCAACCTTAAGTGTGTTCAATGTGTTCTCTAGTCAGTAGGGCCATTTACTCAGAAACCATCGGCCACGCGGGGTCCTGCCATCAGAGGGAAACAGGATGCTGGCCTAATCCAGTCTGTTCTGAAGGGCTGCTGCCTTAGTTGCTGTTCCATTGCTGTGAAGAGACACCATGACCAAGGCCACTCATCTAAAAGAAAGCATTTGATTGAGGTTTTGCTCATAGTTGCAGAGGACTAATCCGTCATCATCATGACAGCAAGCAGGGTGGTGATCGGGCAGGCAAGGTGCTGGAGAAGTCCTGATTCACAGGAGCAGGGAAAGCGAAAGGGAGGGAGAAAGAGACAGAGACAGAGAGACAGACTGGCTGCACCTGGTGTGGGCTTTTCAAAGCCTTCAGTGACATACCTCTGCCAGCAAGGCCACACCTATTCCACCCAGACCCCACTGCCTGATCCTTCCCACAGCTCATCAGCTGGGGACTAGCGCACAAACATAAGAACCTGTGTAGAACGACCTCATTCGGAACACCACAGGTGCTCTTCCATTTTCTGTGTCTTCTGCTGGGCATGAACCTGACCAGGGCCTATCAGCATGGACTGCTGAACCCCTTGATTAGGACTTTCCACCCAGTCACATGTTCAGTGAGCCCACTGCTCCATGCCTGTTAACTCCCTATCCCAGGGTTCATATTCTGCCTGTGTCCATGAAGCAGGCTAGAGTTTGCCATTCTCATGAATGGTCTGGAAAACGCTGTATCCAGCTTGTGTGCGTGGATCTTTCATCTGTGTGGCTCTCGGGGCTTCAAGCACCCCAGTCCAATGGCGTACACGGCACTTTGCCGTCTAATCTAATGATAATGGAAGTGGCCGTGTCCGTACCTCAGAGGAAGCAAGTTCATCTGCTCAAAGAAAGAGAGCTACCCTGCTTGGCAACAGTCCAGTGAGCTCTGTGCTCTGTATCTGGCTAGTGGTCTTTCTTCTCTATCACGGAAAACAGACTTCTCTATCCTTCAAGAAAGACAAAAGCTCAGCTCTTCCCACGCCACTCACAGTTCCATTTCCAGCTCACCCTCTGTATCTGTGGGCACAGCCCTGGTACATTCAACCAACTGCGGAGAAGATATATTTTTAAGACTCACATGTAGTTCCAAAAAGGCAATATTTGGCTTTGCTGTGTCCTGGGTACTTGGCTGAGGTCCAGCGGAATGCGGTGTTCAATAGACTGCCTGTACTGTGGTCATGACTGCACGCTCCTAGCGTTCTCCAGGGCTCATCGGCAGACACGTGTCTCCTCGGCCTCTTCAGGCACTAGGGATCTATGCCTGTGGTGCCTGTGTCTGGACAAAAGCCACACCAGCTCTTGTCATCACTTCCTAAAGAACACCATATGATAACTTCTCATTCTATACGCGCATTGCATTTGGTGTTCTGCGTCGTCTAAAGATGAGCGGACATACACGAGAGGAAGAGCAGAAGCCATGTGTGCACTTTGCTGTGCTGGAGACAAGATGAGCTTCTATGCGTTTGCTGCAGGAGAGGTGCTGGAACTAGCCATCTGCAAGAACAGCTGCACGAACCACGTCCACCTTGACTTCTATCGGCCTGTGAGCCCAGAGAACAATTATCTAAGCATCTCTGCCTTCTAGTATGGACACTAAGATGGAAACAGACAGAACACAACAGGCCAATCACTGTCACACTTATGAGACCCTCAGAAAGGAAGGGCTGTGTCACCAGGTTTCTTGGGTGCCTGATGGTTCTGCTCTTAAGTGTTATTTCCTCCCTGACTCTTGACTCCGTTGTTGGGAATGTTTTCTTTTTCCATTAAGCTGCTTGCTCTCCATGAAGTGGACAGTGAACAGTCCTCCTCCTTGGGCATCTGGAGCATTGCTTTCAGTCTGCTGTCTGCCCATGAAAGATAGGCACACGCAGGTAGAGCTAAGTCTCACCTCGTTATTGGTTTCCTGACCTGAGGTTCTGTTTGCAGAAATCCTGAACACTTAGCTTCTGATCAGCCTAACCAGTGCCCAACCAAGTCAGCCAGTTTTTTCTCCACAGGGCCCCGAAGGACAAGTGTGTGTTTGCTGCTGTTTCTCCCATTAGCCTTGATTCCCTTTCTTTTTATTGAAAATTATGCACAGTTGACCTGAGGGTCATATATATGTATATATGAATGTGTGTATGTATATGCATATTTTATATAGTATATGTGTACCTCAGGTATGTATATATTCATATACATTTTAGATATCTGAGACCACAGATATTAGTCCCTAATGCAAAATTCTCTAACACTTGCACACAGCCCGAGGAGTCCTTCCGTGCACTTTAAATCACCTCCGAGTTACTCACGATACCAGGGCACTGCAGACGCTGCCTAAGTAACTGGCATGTTGTATTCAGACAATGACAGGCAGTCCTGTCTATGTTCAGGAAGGGTTCCATCATGCTTGGTCACATTTCCAGATGTGGAGCCTCGAGTAAGGAGGACGAACCAGAGTTACCACAGCTGTGTTACCACGCTGCACTTGACTCTCTTCTCCTCGAGAGTTTTCAGGATGCCACTGAACCACACGAGTGGTTCCGGTGGTGGATGCGCTATCTCTGCATCAACGGATCTCTCAGAATCCTGGTAGCTTTCTGGATGATTCTGTCCTGATGGGAGGAGGGCTGCTGTGGCTGTCTGTCCTTCTGTACCCTGTGCTGTCTTTCTCTTTTTCTCTTTCAACAACTACTTTCAGCTCCCTGCTTCTGTTCTGGGAGAATCCTTTGCCCATCATAAGCTTCTAAGCAGGGTCGTAGCACTCAATATGTGCTGATTGACCCTGTTTCCCACATTTGCTCAAAGAGCTGTGTGTTCATCCTGCCTCGTCACCGGCCAGATTTGATGTGTCTGACCCACACTTGTCACCAAGCTGCTAGCTTTTAGTCCCGAGTTCATGATTCCTGTGTCAGTCAATTTTTCTTTTTTTTTTTTTTTTTTTTTTTTTTTAGTTTTTCGAGACAGGGTTTCTCTGTGGTTTTGGAGCCTGTCCTGGAACTAGCTCTTGTAGACCAGGCTGGTCTCGAACTCCCAGAGATCCGCCTGCCTCTGCCTCCCGAGTGCTGGGATTAAAGGCATGCGCCACCACCGCCCGGCCTCATTTCTTTTTCTTTTAAAGGAAATAGATTTTTTTTAATACATATATTCTGATCCCAGTTCCCCTCTCCCTGCTTCTCCCATTCCACCCCACCTCCCTTGCCATCTGGGTGCTCGCCATTTGTCTCTCCTTAGAGAACACATAGACATCCAAGGAAGAGTCATGAAATAAGAAAAGCAAACAGACTGGAGTAGGACAAAACAAACAAGCAGAAGACAAGACGCTGAAGAGAAAGCTCAAGGAATGAATATTGATGCAGAGACACACAGGCTTACACCCATGGGGATCCCATAAAAACTCCGAGCCAGAAGCCATCATATGCAATGTTTAAACAAGCAAGCAGTATAAGACAGAGACCCTCTTATGATGCTGTGATTTCATCTCCTGCTGGCCATCTGCTACAGGCCACGGGTGCCTCCCTTTAGAATGGTTTGTTTCCTCGGTAAGACTCATTTGGAGAAAACTAGATTTTCCATTGGGAGCAGCTATCAACTGGAGATAGGTTCTGGGCTAGGGATCAGGGTGTGTGTCCACTTCTCCTTTCAGCTCTAGGACCACATCTGGGGCAGACCTGTGCTGCCGTCACAGTCTCTGTGAGTCACAACTGGAGATAGGTTCTGGGCTGCGGATCGGGGGCATGTGTCCGGTTCTGGGCTAGGGATTGGGGCATGTTTCTACTTTCCCTTTCAGCTCTAGGACCACGTCTGGTGCAGGCCTGTGCACGCTGTCACAGTCCCTGTGAGTTCATAGATACAGCATCCCTGCTGTGGCCTTGATCTCTTGGTGAGCTCCATCTCCATTGGCCTTTACTCTCTTCTTCCTTAGGTTTCTCTGAGCTCAAAGGGGCTGAGCTCCATGGATCTGTGAGTATATCAGAAGGTCACTAGGATTCTTTTTATTGCTATGTTCCTTTAGCAGAACAGTAGTATTTGGTTTTTCTCTAGGCCCTTGACCAATCTCGTCTCAGGTTCTGAGCACTCAACCAGCACTGGGTTTGGGTAGGCCAGCTCAAGTCAGATATTGGTTGGTTACTACCGTAAGCATTGTGCCTCCACTGCACCAGTATATCAGGCAGGTCACTGTTGTAGATCAGAGGGATTGTAGCCTGACTGATGTTTTGACTTTCTTCTTTGGTGGTATACAAAGTATCTTTCCTTATCATGAACACTCATCCATAGGGGTGAAGGTGCTATGTAGGCACCAGCTTGAGTTCTCTGTGTTCAATGAGTTGTATAAGTGTTGTCTTCAGCAATAGGACCTTACCAATAGCCGTAGCCTGGGTTGTTTGAGGGTTCCCATAGATTCCCTTTGGTTAAGAACTCAATTAGATTTTAACCCATTCCTGATACTAAGAGCTTCTTTTGGTGATGAGAAGTGTCCAGTTGGGAATCTGTTTCCCTTATTATTTGGAGATTTCATTTAGATTGCCTTCATTTATGTATATATTTTAGGAAGCTTCTACATTAGGTTTCCATGTCACCTCACAAATGATTCTCAATTCTAGCTGTCTNGAGCCTACTCCTATGAACTAAAATCTTTGGTACAAGAAGGTACTCTACATATGTTTTTATTTTAGGAAGCTTCTATTGTATTAGATTTTCATATGATGCCTCAAATAGCCCTTGATTTATCTGTATCTCCTCTGTCACTCCCCTTGTCCCTCCCTCTTTCCTTTTGATCCTCCCATTCCACAACCTTCTCTGTCTATCCATAACTATTCCATTTTCCCACCCCCCCAAATCTTTTAACTCTATACCTAACCTCTGTGGTTATATGGATTGTAGCTTGCTTATCAATGACTTAACAGTTAATATCACATATAAGTGAATATGTATCATATTTGTCTTTCTAGGACTGAGTTACCTCACTCAGGATGAATTTTTTCTAGCTTCATCCATTCACCTATGAGTTTCACAATTTCATTTTTTAAAACGTGGAATAGCCGGGCGGTGGTGGTGCATGCCTTTAATCCCAGCACTTGGGAGGCAGAGGCAGGCGGATCTCTGTGAGTTCGAGACCAGCCTGGTCTACAAGAGCTAGTTCCAGGACAGGCTCCAAAACCACAGAGAAACCCTGTCTCGAAAAAAAAAAAAAGTAAAACGTGGAGTAGTCTTCCATTGTATAACTGCGCCATCTTTTCTTTATCCCATTCATCCACTCACAGCCATCCAGATTGTTTCCAATTACAGGCCATGATGAACCATGAACCATGATCATGGTTGTGCAAGCATCTCTGTAATGCTTTGAAGTGTCCTTTGGCTACGCGCCCATGAGTGTTATAGCTGGATCTTGAAGTAGATCAAGCGCCATCTTGCTGAAGAATTGCCTCACTGATTTCCATAGCGACTATACAAGTGGTACATTCCTACCCACAGGGGACAAGTGCTGTGTTTGTCCCCTGACTTCAGCAGCATGAGTTAATTTCTGTCATTCATTTTATTGATCTTGGCCATTCTGAAAGATGTAAGATGGAATATCAGAGTAGATTAGATTTGCATTTCCCTGCTGACTAAGGATGTTGAATGTTTCTTTAAGTGCTTCTCGGCCATTTGAGTTTCCTCTTTTGGGAATTCTGTTTAGATTTGTACCCCACTTTTGAATGGAGTTATTTGTTTTCTTGATGTTTGGGGTTTTTTTTGAGTTCTTAATATATTTTGGATAATAATGATATATATCTATTTATAGATAGATATAGATATCAGACATATAGTAAACAAAATCTTTACCCATTCTGTAGCTTGCTGCTTTGTCCAAATGATGGTGTCTTTTACCATGCAGATTTTCCATTTCATGAGGTCCCATTTATTTGATGATTTTTGTTTTCGTTTTTCAAGACAGGGTTTCACTGTATAGCCGTAACTGTCTTAGAAATTTTGTTTGTTTTTGTAGACAAGGATGGTCAGAGATCCATCTGCCTTTGCCTCCTAATGCTGGGATTAAAGGTGTGTGCTACCACACCAGGTGAGGTCACATTTAATAATGTTGCTCTTAGTGCCTGTGCTGTGGGTATTGTGTTCAGAAATTCTTTTCCTGTACCAATGTGTTCAAGACTGTTCGCCACTTTTTCCTTTTTCAGATTCAGTGGATCTGGCTTCATTCTGAGGTCTCTGATCCATTTAGACTCATGTTTTGTGCTGGCTCATAAGTATGGAGCTGTTAGGATGCTTCTACATGCGGTCATCCAGTTTATAAGTTTAGTTCTTGAATTCTGGTTTTGTATAAGTCATAATATAAGAGAATATATGACCAGGAAGAAAACACACATACGCACACGCGCACATTCACACACACACACACACACACACATGCACACGCACACAGAGACACAAACACACACTTAGTTACTCCCATACTGTGCCTGGTGTGCTTCTCTTTTAAGGATGTGCCTGTTAGACACGTACATTTTGGAGGCAGCCTCCACTGATCCATAGTGGAAGATATATAGGAGACGCAGAGACTCTTTAGGAGGACATCTGTTTGCTGAGACATCACAAAGCCCCTGATAGGTTGTGAGTTGACATTGAATTGAGTCTTCTGGGGAAGTTTCCTGATCAGCTTTTCTCATAGCTGCTCAAAAAGGTCACATGAAACTCAACTTCTTTGTTCTCAACTCCCCCTTCTCTGAGGGTGAAGACCTGGACACGGCTCTGTCCTCTTTTCTGTTTTTGGATAGTCATACCACAAACCACATTATACACAAAATACAGACGTTTGCTTGGGTCACTTTTCTGGATGCTGGATGCCCAAGGGCATGGTGTCTATTATTGTTGAGTCTTGATGGTGCAGAGGAGGCAGGTACCACAGGGTAAGGCAAAGCCTGTGACCTCCAGTCTCTTTTCTATTATTTACCACTTTCTGGACTCTACCAAGATATATATAATATTACGTTTTGTTCACTTTATATCTCTCCACTTCCCCCTCTCCCTTGTTCTCCTTTCCTCCCCCCAACTTTCTTTTTTTTAATATTTTTTTATTTATTATACAATATTCTGTCTGTGTGTATGCCTGCAGGTCAGAAGGGGGCACTAGATTTCATTACAAATGGCTGTGAGCCACCATGTGGTTGCTGAGAAATGAACTCAGGACCTTTGGAAGAGCAGGCAATGCTCTTAACCACTGAGCCATCTCTCCAGCCCCCCAACTTTCTTTAACTGTGAATGTGGGCCCCCATGGGACATGGTGCACCCGTGGAGGTCACAACACAATTCAGGGTTCACTCTCTCCTTTCATCAGGAGTTCCTTGGGATCAATCTTAAATTGTTAGGCTCGCACGGCACGAGCTTTTCCTGCTGAGCGGTTCACAGGTCCATCTTCCTTTCTTGAGAAGCCATGAGCACCATGATAGGGACCTTCCCTTCAAGACCCCGTCTAATCCTGCTTACGCTCCAGACACCAGACTCTCAAATGGAAAAGTTCAAGTGTGTGAACTCTCAGGGAATGCATACAAGCATGCTTTTGGTTTTCGCTGAACAAAATGCAAACTCGCATGCGTGGGGAGGTGTGTGCGTGGTAATATCACCCTCAATCACGCTATTATTTTAACTTAAGTTTTGTCTCATTTGACTGGAAGACAAGCTCCCTGATGACTGTGACCTTTTTTGCTCTCAAGTGCTGCTTCTCCGGGGGCTACAGAGCTTCGTATGGTCAACGCAACAGAGCAGTGCTAAGGGAAACATTAGCCGACAGAACACTGGCTGAATCTCAGAGGCCTTCTTTTCCTGGAAGCTCAGTTGGAAAGAGAATTACCCAGTTCACCGAGAGCTACTGAGTCAATGCTCTGTGAAAGCACTAAAATTATAATATCTAATGCTTAGTGGAAATTATGAAAAGCCAAGCTTTGGAGATCAGCCCCAGAAGCCACCTTTCCCCAGACCTGTGGTGGCTCTTCACAATGTGGGTAGAAAATCTCCTCAGAAACAGATGAGGCGGTGACATTCCTTGTGTGTTGTGGTGGTGCTCTGAGCCCTGTACCAGTCCTCTGATCATCAAGCCAAGTCATATTGGGCCTGTGAACTCTGGAACAACAGCTATCTATGCTGGGTCTTTGCCTGTGGGACCCTAACCGCCACTCTTGCCACCTCCCCACCCCCAGCCATCTGTTAGGATCAAGACTGCCTTCAGTGGCTTTCCACTGCAGTTCTGTGCGGTTTATCTCCTGTGCTTCCTCCTCCTCCTCCTCCTCCTCCTGGTCCCCCTCCTCCTCCTGCTCCTCCTGCTCCTCCTCTTCCTCCTCCTCTTCCTGCACCTCTTTCTCCTGCTTCCCTTCCTCCTCCTCCTTCTCTTCTTCTCAAGGCTGTGTTATCTGGGAAGACTGTTGAATAATGGTGCGTTGTTTCATGAGCTAATATAAGTTACAGTCTCTCGGTGCTCAGCCTCCGCCTTTCCAGTTCATCATCTCATTTACTCTTTCGCACATTTAGGAAAGGGACATTATTCTCCTCGCTGTATAGAACATTGGCTCTGAGTTATCAAACAAGGCGTCCAAGTTTGGTTGGTTTAGGTTCTGCACCATGCCCTGAAGTGTGTACTGCTCCCTCCTCCATCCCCATCAGATCGTATGTTCTTATTGCCACTTAAGGTTAAGAGAACAATGCCTCAAATTCTATCATATTGCTTGCTGATAATGCCAACTAGGTGTTTGCTGGATGTAAATGCGTTCAGCCAGACAGTTCATCTGCTACTCGTGAAAGGGGGGAGTTGGGGGAGGGGGAAGTGAAAACATAGAAGAAAATTAAACTTTTGACAAAGACAGCAAAGCATATTGAAATTCAGTCTCCTTAAATCTCAGAAGCCCTGTGAAAGGGTTGCCTCCTTACAAGGAGGAGAGGACTCAGGAGCAGGACAAAGGGACCAGTTCACCTACCCTGTCACATGTCATAGATTTCCGGTTCCTAGGCACCTGCCTGTCTCCTTTCTCAGGCTCAAAGGCTTTGCTGATTGGCCGCAGATTAATAGAAAATCTCTTTTCTCTGTTTCAGGAATACCAAATTGATATCTTTTTTGCTCAGACCTGGACAGACAGCCGCCTTCGATTCAACAGCACCATGAAAATCCTCACTCTGAACAGCAACATGGTTGGCCTGATATGGATCCCAGACACCATCTTCCGAAACTCCAAGACTGCGGAGGCTCATTGGATCACCACACCCAACCAGCTCCTCAGAATCTGGAATGATGGGAAAATCCTGTACACATTACGGTAAGATGTTCTCTAGCTCTGTTTTGAGTTTTTAAAGCTGGCTTTATTGATGGAATCTAAGGTAGTATAACTTGCTGCGATACCTAGGAAGCACAAGTGAAAGAGAATGCATCTATTCAAGTCCAGACTTGTGAAAAGCAGGAGACCCTTCTGTCTCAAATGTTTGTCTGCTTGGAGCTCAGCAATGCAGAGTGTTCTCATGGAACACGGAGGACTACAGCAAGACCCCAGATGGGAGGCTCGCTGAGGATCAGATGGTCTCTCCGGGGTGCTGGTCCCCACTCATCTTTTGAGTGTCTCTATGGACTTACTTCTTGGGACATTAGCTTCCAAAGGCAGCATTTCCTTTATCTAAACAAACACATTAATTCTTCTGCAAGGTAGGTCACAGGTGCTAAGGAATGATGGACCTTAAAGAGGCCTCTTCCTAGAACCCAGAAACTCAAGTGAAAAGTCTGCCTCTTTAAAAGAAGAGGGAAAGGATTAAAAAGTAAAGTCAGAGGTGACCAGTTCTCCTACCCTATTCCAGGTTTAAGGTCCTAGGCACACACCCATCTCTTTCCCGGGCTACAAGGCATCTCAGATTGCCGATCAATTAAAGAAAAGCACCTTCCTTTGAAATATACTGCTTTCCCCCAGGCTCCCTTAAGCGCCTTTTCCTCATAGCTCCTCGCGTTCTCCTTCATTCCGTATTTATTATAGAGATTTTAATTATGAGTGATCCTGGCACGGAGGAGAAATTGTGATCCCTACCAACTAAGGTTTCCACGGCACCAAGAGACACATACTGACATCAAAATGTGAAGGCAACATCAAAGTCCAAGGGAAGGAAGTTTCCAGAAAGGGACCCACAGAAAGAACAACAAAGAGCCACAGCAGGGAAGTTTGGTGATGATACGGGCTAAGGAAGGCAGACATTATTCCAGGCTTCTCAGCAATCATACAGGGCTATGAAGGGGACTCAGAAGAGAAGCGCATCCTGAGGGAAACAGTACTGAGCCTGGCTGGTGCTCCATCTGTGATAGGCCTCTTGACACACAGGGAGCATGAAATGGACTCACATAGTACAGCTGCCGCCTGCCTGCACCAGTAGAGGGAGGTGTCCAAAGAAGAAATGCCGTGGAAGCGGAGGGATTTGGCTTAATGTCTGCATGGACCAACCTACCAGCTTAAAGTGGAAGGACTTCATTCAAACGAATTCAAACAGTGGCTTAGGATACAACAGCCATTCCCCCCCCCCCCCCGCACTGTGGCTTAGCTTGTATTTCTAGGTAACACCGGAGTTTTACTAGAATTTGCTCTGCTACTGATAGTTCAAAGCAAAGCAGAGCCAGGTAATGGTGGCGCAGGTCTTTAATCCCAGCACTCGGGAGACAGAGGCAGGCGGATTTCTGTGAGTTCGAGGCCAGCCTGGGTTCCAGGACAGGCTCCAAAGCTACAGAATAAAACCAATAAATAAATAAAAGCAAAACAGAGTAGCTCAGTAAGAAAGCAATCAAAAGCCGCCCCCCCAAAAGCGAACCAGAGTGAGGGAGACCCTGCTTCCTGACATTGCCCACCCATCTCCTCCTGGGGTACACACCCACCTTGGGATGCCTAACCCCATTGGTGGCCTTGGCTGTGTTGCTGCTGATCCCAAAGGATGCTGGTCTCTTCCGCAGGCTCACCATCAATGCAGAGTGCCAGCTGCAGCTGCACAACTTCCCCATGGATGCACACGCCTGCCCCCTGACCTTCTCTAGCTGTGAGTATGCAGGGGCTTTGCCCCTGAGTGGGCAGCTCTGGGGCTGGGACTGGTTGCTCTGGGTCTGGTTTCCGGCGGTCAGCCGCATTGTTGGTGACTGTGTTATTTCTTACACAACCAAAGAAAACCAGTAACAGTTGTGTCTCTGGCCATCAGGCTGGTTTGCTCTAGACTCCATGGCACAGAACCTTGTAAAACAGGTAGCTTTGATTAAGGAGGAAGTGACACTGTTCCTGGTGTGGTGATTGAAGGATTCAGAGGTTCATGGTGCATAATGAGCTGTGCCTATTTTTTGCAATCTTTTCTTGCATTTCTTAGGTTTAATATTGTAAAGATTTGCCTATTAATGAAGAAGGTCAGAGCCTCCCTTTGAATGTACTTGTGTATCTCCTGGACCAGATGGCGATTGGCTTGGATGATTCCTAACACTGAGTGCCTGCGCACACCCACAAGGAAATATCAAATATCAAATATCGTACAGAGCTTTTAAGGAAAGGGCAATATGGAAATACACCTATTGAATTTATGGTGGTTTGTTTTAAATGTATTCATCACACGTACTTACATATGTATGCAAGACTCAACAGACATTTAAATAACTGTATTGGCTTTCTTTAAAACTGAATATCAAGCATGCCTGGGAAGTCGGAGGGAGTCCCAGGCAGACAGACTGCTGGCGGCATCCAGGGACAGATGCACAGGAGAATTGGTTTTACGTTCAGGAAAATCCAAGATGCAACCCAGAATTGCACTGACCTCCTAGACTTGGTAAAAAAATGATCTCATATAAAGAACAGTTCTTAAGCAGCTAAATCTAAACTCAAGGTGTTTGTCGATGGCACACATGGCTGGTGACCAGCCCTTGAGTGTGCCTTGCTCTGGGGTGGTGAAGTTACACGCAGATCCCTTCGGGCAGTTGCTCTCTTTATTTGGAAGTCAGAGACTGGCAGACTCTGCGGCAGTCTTGTGAGCTGTTTGGGCACCCGTGGACGCACGGTGTGGTTCCGAGTGATCCATGCAGGCCCTATCTATCGCTGCCCTGCGGCTCCTGCGGCTCTTTCCAATATGTCAACTCATCTATCGAGTTTATAATTTAAGTGGTTATTCTATACTAATAGGCTTTCCATTTGCTCCTTTTTCCTAACCTCCTGCTCAAATTTCGGTTTCTTTACCAAATTTTCAGTGACTTCTCTTTTGAAAAATTCTCAAAAAGTAGTCATCTCTGTGGGGCCACCTTTGCACTACTAGTGGCTGAGTCATTTGTTAATTTGAATGAATGTTTCCTAGGACCCCTTCTCAGACTTTTCTATGTGAAGTGATCGAGGCCTTGTGCTTTCTTAGCTGGCATTGACCTGAACTCAATTCGCACCTGTCTTCACCTCCTTGCAAGTCATTCCTGTCCCCATCCCATGGTAATTGTTGATCTGGTTTGGGTCACTGCATGTTAGGGGCCTGGTCCAAAATTTCATAGCTAGTGTCTGGCCTCTGTCCCCCAGCAGGATGGAGCTGAGTCATGCAAACTGGCACATTATTTAATGCTTCCTTTTTCTAGACTTTAAAGTTTAAGCCGGAGAAGCTAGGCCGTGCATATGGTGTGAACTGAAGTTTATACATTCTTTCAATTTTAGGCTCCAGAACATCAGTTCATACGTTTGAAAAGCACTTTGACTCTTGCGTTCCTTCATGGGCAAGGGTGGGTAGAAGCCTCCTTTTAGAGAGTTCTTCAACAGGCCTCCAGCTGAGGGCTTTTTGCCCCTGGAATCTTACCTTCTGCCAGGGCCTGGCCTTGGGCCTTGCCTTGTTCCTTGCCTCGATGGATTCCTCAGGCTCCCTGAGGATGCCAGCAGAGATGGCAGGGTTCCAAGTGCTCCATCCCAGGCATCCCCTTACAGTCCTGTGTCTTCCTGTCTGTTTCCTTTAGACCCTCATGCTTGCCAAACTTACTTAACCGTTCTGCAGATGCTTCTAAGTCTTTCACTCCAGACCAGGATTATCCTGGCATGACGTTTGCTCTGTTTCTAGAGAGAAAATGCTTTTAGAGGTAAAAATAATTTTATTGTGTAAGAAAAGATATATCCCTGCTGGAACTAGTTAGTGATTAGGATAAAGTAGCAGGAAGCAGTCTGTTATAATTTGTGAGACCAGACATAATTAATTCTGTGTCTGATATAGAACAGTTGTGGAAGATGCTC
The DNA here is from genome assembly GCF_014885135.2 of Alexandromys fortis. NCBI lineage: Eukaryota > Metazoa > Chordata > Mammalia > Rodentia > Cricetidae > Alexandromys > Alexandromys fortis. The sequence continues at coordinate 1,853,489 of NW_026067918.1, forward strand.
ACAGTGAATGTGCAAAAAAAATGAGTAACTGAGATATATATAGTGGTAAAAAGAGAAGATTTAAAAACGATTCTTTAAAGTATGTTCTCTGTGTGTTTCCGATGCATGTGTAGCTGCAAATCCATTATGGCTGCCAGAGGGTGCTATAGCCCCTTGGACTGGAGTTACAGGTGGCTGTGAGCTATACCGGGTGGGTTGTGGGAACTGAGCTTGGGTCTTCTGCAAGAACAGTGTTCACTCTTAACCGCTGAGCTGTCACCACGGTCCCTACGATCTCTGTCTTGAGGTTCTGTGTAGGAAAACAATTAAGCTAAAAGACAAAGCGTGTGCAAATGGCTACTGGTATTCCTTCTTTACAGTTACTTTGAATATAGTCTGTTTCCTTATTGGTTTTCTCTCGGGGAAATGTAAGTTTTATGAAAAATCTTCCTCTCTGCTCTGATGATGGATCAGAATATATTAACGTGAAGGTTGTTTCCTTTGTGGTTTTAATTTCCAGAAGCTGCATGGCCTGTGAAACGTTGCCTGAGCTGGTGCGCTGCACCTACCAAGGGCGAGCGCTTCTCAGCCGCCCACAGGGCAGATGCGTCCAGATGGACGTTTTGTTAAGCTGAACTCACCCTAAATGGCAGGTGTGGCGACTGCCGCTACCATACCAAGCACCGTCACTCAGAAGCAAAGTGTTCTTCAGTGCCGGTTTTGCGCACTGCGATTACAGGGTTTGTTGCTTGCTTTGGATGCTGCTCTTGCTCAGAGTCACCGGAGAGAGCCACGGGGATGCAATAGCCTGGGGAAGACCCGTGATTTCTGAAAGGTGTTTTAAAATTGTGTGTTCCACTCTCCTAAGGTATAAAAAAATTTGTCTAGCCATCCTAAGAAATTGTGTGTGTATGTGTGTGGTATGTGTGTGTGTGGTGTGGTGAGTGTGGTGTGTGTGTATGTGGTGTGTGCGTGGCGTGTAATGAGTGTGGAAGGGAGGAACAGCAAGTGTGTGAATTCACTTCTCTCTTCCCTTCTTATGAGTTCCTTTCTTCACTGATTTGTCTCATTAATCCTCTGTGGGTTTCTATTATAATTTAAAAATGAAACAAATATTACAGTCATTTAAGCAAAGGTGATACGCAGAGGGAGCATAAGTCATTAAAGCAGCTATAAACCATCGGCAGTTAGTAAATGCAAGATGAGATCAGGAAGTGCCGTCGCTACAGATGATAGAAGAAAGGCTGACATCCAGAGAAGCGGCAAGAATGTCGAAGACAGCCGACATTCTGAAGATGGGGATACAAGATGGCAGAAATGGAAAAGAATTTGGAGGTTTCTTCAAAACTAAAACCATACTAGAAGGACTAAGTATTGTATAATTAGAGATTAGACCCTGAGAAGCAAAGTATATAATTGTGTAATCATGAAGATCTATCTAAGGGTATTCACAAAGACCTACCTATGGAGATTCATGAAGACCTACCTATGGATATTCATGATGACCTACCTATGATATTCATGATGACCTTGGATATTCATGAAGACCTACCTATGGATATTCATGAAGACCTATTTAAGGATATTCATGAAGACCTACCTATGGATATTCATGAAGACCTACCTATGGATATTCATGAAGATCTATCTAAGGATATTCATGATGATCTACCTATGGATATTCATGAAGATCTATCTAAGGATATTCATGAAGACCTACCTATAAATATTCATGAAGACTTACCTATAGATATTCATGAAGACCTACCTATGGATATTCATGAAGACCTACCTATGGAGATTCATGAAGACCTACCTGTAGAGATTCATGAAGACATACCTATGGATATTCAGAACATTATTGCTTTTCATTCCTAGACACAGATTCTTTGTGTACACCAAGTCTTCCTTGAACTTCAGTCTTCCTCAGTTTCTCAGTCCTGGGGCTACAGACATACACCATCTCATTTTGCCCAGCTGTAATACCAGCCCATAATGGAAAACATTTTCATACCTGTCAGTGCACGGGCTGCTGGGAGAGTCGATCTTAGATCCTTACACTGGACAACTCAGCAACCAAAGTAAGCCAACTACTGGTTTGTACAACAAGATGGTTGGGCTACCCCGGGATTTATGTTAAATGAAAATAATCCCCAGTGCCACTCATGTGTGGTCTTCAGTATTCTTTAAGTGATGGGGAAGTACAAGCCAGGGTAGAATAGTTGATTGAATCTAAAGAAATGCAGGCTTAATAATAGGAAGGCATCCTGTTATTGAACAGAAATCTTTAATTTTATTAAGATAATAATGCTCTGCAAAGATTGAAAGTTAGTGCTAAAATCTTTTTTTCCTTTTTTTTAATTTATTTATTAAAGATTTCTGTCTCTTCCCCACCGCCGCCTCCCCTTCCCCTCCCCCTCCCCCAATCAAGTCCCCCTCCCTCGTCAGCCCAAAGAGCAATCAGGGTTCTCTGCCCTGTGGGAAGTCCAAGGACCACCCTCCTCCATCCAGGTCTAGTAAGGTGAGCATCCAAACTGCCTAGGCTCCTACAAAGCCAATAGGTGCAGTAGGATCAAAAACCCATTGCCATTGTTCTTGAGGTCTCAGTAGTCCTCATTGTCCACTATGTTCAGCGAGACCGGTTTTAACCCAGGCTTTTTCAGACCCAGGCCAGCTGGCCTTGGTGAGTTCCCGATAGAACATCCCCATTGTCTCAGTGTGTGGGTGCACCCCTCGCGGTCCTGAGTTCCTTGCTCGTGCTCTCTCTCCTTCTGCTCCTGATTTGGACCTTGAGATTTCAGTCCGGTGCTCCAATGTGGGTCTCTGTCTCTGTCTCCTTTCATCGCCTGATGAAGGTTAATATTCAGGAGGATGCCTATATGTTTTTCTTTGGGTTCTCCTTCTTATTTAGCTTCTCTAAGAACCCGAATTATAGGCTCAATGTCCTTTATTTATGGCTAGAAACCAAATATGAGTGAGTACATCCCATGTTCCTCTTTTTGGGTCTGGCTTACCTCACTCAGGATGGTGTTTTCTATTTCCATCCATTTGCCTGCAAACTTCAAGAAGTCCTTGTTTTTTACTGCTGAGTAGTACTCTAATATGTATATATTCCATACTTTCTTCATCCATTCTTCAATTGAAGGGCATCTAGGTTGTTTCCAGGTTCTGGCTATTACAAACAATGCTGCTATGAACATAGTAGAGCATATACTTTTGTTGTATGAAAGGCCTCTCTTGGGTATATTCCCAAGAGTGGTATTGCTGGGTCCATGGGTAGGTTGATCCCGAATTTCCTGAGAAACCTCCACACTGCTTTCCAGAGTGGTTGCACAAGTTTGCATTCCCACCAGCAATGGATGAGTGTACCCCTTTCTCCACATCCTCTCCAGCAAAGGCTATCATTGGTGTTTTTGATTTTAGCCATTCTGACAGGTGTAAGATGGTATCTTAAAGTTGGCTTGATTTGCATTACCCTGATCACTAAGGAAGTTGAGCATGACCTTAGGTGTCTTTTGGCCATTTGAACTTCTTCCGTTGAGAGATCTCTGTTCAGCTCAGTGCCCCCATTTTATAATTGGGTTGATTAGCCTTTTACAGTCTAGTTTCTTGAGTTCTTTATATATTTTGGAGATGAGATCTTTGTCAGTTGCGGGGTTGGTGAAGATTTTCTCCCAGTCAGTGGGTTGCCTTTCCGTACCTGATTTTCAATAAAGGAGCTAAAAGTATACAATGGAAAAAAGAGAGCATCTTCAACACATTGTGCTGGCAAAACTTGATGTCAATCTGTAGAAGAATGAAAATAGATCCATATCTATCACCATGCACAAAACTCAAGTCCAAGTGGATTAAAGACCTCAATATCAGTCTGAACACACTGAACCTGATAGAAGAGAAAGTGGGAAGTACTCTACAACATGTGGGCACAGGAGACCACTTCCTACGTATAACTCCAGCAGCACAGACAGTAAGGGCCTCATTGAATAAATGGGACAGTCCTGACACTGAGAAGCTTCTGTAAAGCAAAGGACACTGTCGCTAAGATAGTGCTAAAATCTTCAAAAGAAAAAAAATGCAAAAACTCCAGAATGACCCAAATATTCTTTTTTGAGGAACAAATTATATGCCTTATGCATGTGGTTTCAAACTTACTAATTGGCTACAATAACCAAGACAGAAAGATATACATATATAATCTTGGAATGAAACTGAAGTCCTGAAATTTAGAAAGTACATTTTTACCAAAACTGTTTGATAAAAGTACCGCAATAATTCAATGGGGAAGGGTGGCCTTTCCACCAACGCCATTGAGATGCGGGGCTGTGTATATGCCAAAGGAGGAAGCTGTACTCCAAAGCCAAGCCATGAGGCCTTTGGAGGATAGCAAGTGTGGGTCTTTGTGACTGTGGGTTAGCTGATGGTGGCTCAGCTCTGGAGCCAGAAGTATGAACGACAAAGGAAAAAAAAGACTGTGTTGAAAACTGTGCCACCTCCAAGGACACCATCAAGATAGTGAAAGGCCAGCCTCCAGGAAAAAAAGAGATAGCTGTGTGTCATACATCTGAAATCTCATTCAGTGGGGGAAGTTGTACGCCTGGGAGAAATGGCATCTGGTTAGTGATCCCAGGTGCACTGCTCTGTGCAGTTATGAGAAATGTCTCTAAAGGTAGGAAATAAGTTAACCTGTTGTTGGCCAGGAATTAATCCCCCTATAACAGTTAATCTCACATTTATCAAAATTGTCTGAATGTCAAATGTATGTTGTTTTCCTCTTAAGTGTGCTTCAAGAAGGAGATACCTATGCTCTAAAGTAGCAAATGTCCATCAGCATTCCACGTTAGCCTCCAGGAGACATCAGGGAGCGGTGGGGACTCTACCCGGCTTCGTATTACAACTGTGAGGTGGTTATTCTTCAGTGTTAGCCAATTCCAGCAAAAACAGTATGATGCTGTGAGATTGTGTCTCCTCGGAACGTCAGGTGCTATACCCATAGAGAGTCACTAACGTGGCTTCCTAAATCTGAGCTGAACAGAGAAGGCCAATAGCCATGCTAACATACGTGGGGAAAGCTCAAGGGGCATGGAGCCTACCCAAAGAGCTGCAGACATCCAAGGATGCTGAGAGTGGAGAAACAGTCTGCTGCAGAGAAGAGCACTGGAAACATACAGGTAGCGTTATACAGACTGAGCAGGTGGTATTTACATATAGGAAAAAACTATATATATATATATATACATATATATATATACCCACACATACATATAAATGTTTATACACACATACACATATATGCTCAAATATGTACTTAATAACAATTAAATCAAAAAGAGGCCAGGAATTTGAAAGGGCTCAAGGATGGATATTGGAAGGGTTTGGCTGGAGGAAAGGGAGCAGGGAAGTGATGTAGTTGCATTGTAATTTCAAAAAGATTGAAGAAAATTAAGATTAAAACTATTTTGTTAGATTAATTTAATTTTTAACAGAATACAGTATCCTGAGGTTTTCTAGAAATGCTTACATTATTTTTTAAAACTGGCGTTACGTTTAGGAGTATTCAGTGCATAACTGCAACATTTCAAGCTTGGGAACCGGGTCCCCTCCTCCGCACGCTCTACTGGCCAGGCGCTCTCCGTTTACTCACTGAGAGGTTTCATGGCTCCTAACTTCTAATTTATCATGCTCAGATTCATGTCTCTTATTCCTTCACAATGCCTCTTGGCCAGCGCTACCCTTTAAAGATACACTGCATGCCATAGCTAGAGACAAATTAAATCAGTTTTAACACTACGTTTCACTCAGTCCATCTTCCTAAAACATTGTCATTTTGATAGGGAATTAACGTGAAAACCCTAGTGGGTTTTCATATCCTAGGACAAGCTACGTTATGATGAAATCGCAGGAATCAGATCCTGTACCACTGGCCCACACCTGCTCCCTACAGGGGTTGTCCAGAGATGAGAGTCACCTCTACAGACTGCCCTTAAATCAGGCAGCCTGGGCATGAGCCAGCTTCATCACCGCACAATGCTGGCATCTCTCCACGCCAACTAGCAATATTTCAGTTCCTCTGTAGCCTATGCCTGGCTCAGGCTGCTCTGTGGTGAGTGTCCTGGCTGGGGCTGAAGCAGCTCTCACCAAACAAGCCATGTAGTTCCAAACCTGATTATTTTCACATCAGTTTCTAGTTCTAACGTCCCCGTACTCCTCACTGATTTTTGTCATCCTCAGAGTCTTGTGAGCCCTTCGTGAAATTGATCTTGACTAACTGCTCATAACCCCACATGCATGTGCATGCATGTGTTTAATAGAAGCCCCAAACACCTTCAGGAAGCCTGGTGATTTAGCTTGCTAAACCCCTACATCCTCTTTCACTCTTGGATGCAGGCTAATGAAGTGAAGATAGTATATTCTAGGCAGAACTGCACATTACAGTGCTCTTTTATCATGGAAATTGAGATATTTTACTAATTGTGATAGACGCTAAATGAAGATGCCCCCTTAGTATCCACAGAGAATTGTTTGAAGTCCCTCTCCGCAGGACATAAAACACTGTACCCCTCAAACTTTCCATGTAAAATGACACAAGAGGGGCACATCAGCATAGGTCAGCACGACTCATCCTTTATGTCATCTCTAGATGATCTGTCTTTCCTACAGGCCTTGATTCTGTGACAGAATTGCTGAGAACCAAAGCCACGCAAAGAAGGAAGGCTTTATTTTGGCTGTGCTTGAGAATGCTGTCTATAATAGAAGGGAAGTCACAGCGGCAGAGCATGAAAGGAGAAGTGGTCACATTGCATCTGCAGGTACAGTGCAGAGAGATGGGTGCCGGTGCCCATGTGTCTCTGCAACTCAGGACACAGCCTAGTGAATGCTGCTGTGCACATTCGGGGTAGGTCTTACTCCCTTAGTTAGTACTTTCTGAAAATACAGCCACACCCAGAAGCTTATCTTCTAGCTGATTCTAAATCTTGTGGAGTTCACCATTAGAGTTAGCCAGCCCAAGCCCACCCTTTGCCAGTTTGACACCCAAACATCACTTTTAAACCGCAACCTTCCACCTCTGATCCTTGTAGACTCATGGCTGTCTTATAATGCAAAATACATTCAATCCTATCTCAGTCTCCATAGTCTTTAATAGTTTTGGCAATGTCTGAGAGTCCAAAGTCTCTTCTGAGACTCACAGGAATGTAACCTTGAGCTCTGATAAAATAAAAAGCCGCATACTTCCAATACACAGTGGCACAGAGTAAACATTGCCAGACCCAACTGGAAGAATGGGACATAGTAAGGGCAGACCATATTAAAGCAAGATTATAATACAAGAGGAAAAATGCCAAACCCTACAGCTCTGTGTCTGGCATTTGGGGTGCCACCAGGATTGGGTAGTCTTACCCTTCCTTTTTTAAAGTACTTGTAATCCTCGCAACTTAATAGACTCATGCAATGTCATGACAGGACCTCCTCACGGGAATCAGATCGTGCTGCATGCTACCAGGCCTTAGAAGTTTTCTAGGAGCTTGGGGAAAGCTTTCCCATGGCCCTGGAACTCTTCCATCATTCATGCTTGTGAACCTGCTGCTGTGTGGATGATGCTGCCTTATTCACATCTCTGCATGGCTCTGGGAGGGATGTCGGCATGGGGGATGCTGCTCAAGGCATCTCCGAGGGTGTATGGTCCAAACTAAGTGCTTAGTACCCAGTGAGGTGGGCCATTAAACTAGCTGTGGTTCCCAGTGTGGGTGCTTCCCTCCCACGGTTTCTGACCTGTGAAAGAGAGAACAAGTGTTCTTTGAGCAAATCATCAAAAAGCCCATGACAGCCCATGCCAGCAGAGACCCTATTGCAAAGGAGGGCATGTGTTCCTTCCACGAGGCAGACAGTCTTCCAAGCTGGGTGTTCACCAGCATCAGAGCCAACCAGACATGTGGACTCTGAACTCCCAGTACCAGGGAAGCCAACCACATTATCGAGTTCACTTGAATTGGGCAGCTGGGCAAATATCCGAGCACATTTCCGAGATATGGCAGAGTCCCCTGGTCCTGTGCATGAAGACCAAGATGCTGCCTGGGTTTTCTGTCAAGAGCCACACTCGCCCACCGTGAGTTATGGGAGTTGTAGTCTCAGCCATTACTCTGTTTGTCTACCACACGCAGAACTGATCATCTGGCCATTCCTGACTTCTTTCTGCCCCTGACATACCATCTTTGAAGATGTGCATGTCTATCTGATATTTCATTCCAGCTTCAGTGGGCAGACATGCACAAATCTTATGTCATGGCTGAGAGGAAGCCCGGTGCCTGCCGTTGCCCTGAGCTTGGCACATGTGCCTTGTCTGGTAAAATGGCAACTCCAGCCATCATGAATGACTTAGTGAAGGTTCATTGCTTTCTCTACCCTACACAATATTCCTGTGTTATCTGCCACAGCTGGGCAGTCCCTTGGTGGACCCCAGACACAGTATAGAAACCTCCAGTGTCAGCCACACTCACCCCTGTGTGTGACACTAGTGGCTACATTGTTGTCTGATGTAGGAGCCTGTTAGGAGTATCTCTCACTTAAGTGAGATACTCCATCAGAATGTAACTTGCTATCTTCTGCCACTGGGGACGGGCCTTAAAGGGGTTTTGACAGGTAACAAAAGTTGTGTGCTCAAATTAGGGATGCTAATACGCCACTCCCTCCTCTTAGTCGGTGTTGCCCCCTCTCATGGTGTATGATTAAGGAAGAAAGTGTTACCTGTGACATCAACGATGGATACAGGACTGTTGTTGACTTTCAGCTCTCCATAGAGCTGCTGACCGGAAGGAAACTCTGGGTCGTGGCATCACTAAGACACTTGGCCCATCAAAGTCAAATGTTGCAGAATGAACCAAGTCAGAAAACAAAGTCATGTTTCTTATATTCCTTAGAGCAGATGTGAAAGTTTATTTAAAAAGTCACCAGACCTTTAGCAGGCAACAGCAGCCGCAGTGCTCGCCTCGGGTCTTCTGGGTGATAGTACTTAGACACTGTCTGCTTTTCATGCAGCCAAATCCAAGCAATGTCGAGAAACCCTGGGGCATACAGGAAAGAAACCAGGGGGAAAAAAAAAAGCTGCTTGCCGATCCTACAGTTTTCAGAACCCTCACAGTCATTTTTACTTGGTATTTACCTTTGGAAAACTTTGAAAACAGACTCAGTGGAGCAAGCCTTCCTGTTTGTGGAGAAGCTTGGAGCGAGCGGGTGCAGTGTTGAGAGACAGAGGCTGTGTGCCTCGAGGACTCTTAAGCCAGAGGTAGGAACCTGGCCAGCACCCCACTGAGCATTGCCTGTCTGTGCTCCGGGACTGTTTGTATGTGTGCCTTTCCAGGAAGACTTTAATTTGTGTGATCGGAAAGGATGAGAGAAGTTGAATCCCAGCTTAGATTGCGGAGGGGAAAGGCGGGTTTGTCTTTCTAATTCTTTATAGGTTTTGTCCTTTATTCCATACTTGTTCTCTTTCTACTTTATCCAAAGTCTTAACAGGAAATATTTTTGTTTGGTTTTGCATGTGTGTGTGTACATGCATGTGTGCGTGTGTACGTGCGTACATGCATGCATGTGCACGTGCGTGTGTGTGTGTGTGTGTGTGTGTGTGTGTGTGTGTGTGAAATTAAAATGGATGGTCTCCAGCTACACCGCTTCTCGTCTCTGGTGTTTCTGCTGATGGCATGTGTACTTTTTCAAATAAGATGTCAGCACCTTTAAAATAAAGGTGGAACCCAATAAAGTTCTCTGGGTCAGCCCACCCCACATAATAATCAACCGAGTGCTCGAAACAAAGCCCTCTCTTTCCACCCGGCTGTAACCAAGTGGTTCTAGAATGTTCCAGAAATGACTTGTCCCACCCAATCTCAGTCATTTCCTTCTTACACATCACCCTGGTGGCCTAAGTTTTCTTCCTGGAGAGGTGAGGCCACCTGGGTGTATTCCCTTTGGACGGTGCTGAGGGTTCAATGCCATAGGACAGCGTACTGATGCCGAGGGCCCTTTGATGATGGCAATCACAACTCTTGCTACTATCAGAGGAGGGGGGATGGAACCAAAATGAAATTCACCCAGAAGATGTGCATGCATCTCACTGGGCACAGCTCTGCTGCAGTAAACCATTTGTTTTGGTTGAAAAATTTCAAATCTATTGTACTGTTTTAGGCTTGATATCTATGTCATTTGTAACAGCGTTGAAGCTTGAGCAATCATTAGGAAAATATCACTGCGATTGCGGTGATGGCGCAGATGTCTGAGAAAGCTGGATGGCTTTCAGAGTTCTCAGAATAATTAACTGGGGAGAGAAGTCATTGTTAGTAAATCTCAAAGTGAGCCTGGGTGGCCAGGTTGCTGCCCTGTAGCCAGGGCCTGCTTATATCCCGCTCTCCTGATTGGCTGACCCAAGCACAGGGCCTCACAGTGATTAAAGCTGGACAGGCCTTATTGCTATAAATGTACTTCCTATCGGTCTGCAGAAAAACACCGTCCAGTGTACCTCCTAACAGACGCAAAAGCCGATTATGGACGAACGTGATCAAAGCGAATCTTCTGCTAGCTTGTGGGACTCACGTGTGATGAACGACTGTGCGTACAGCTCCTGCTTCCCAAGTCTGCCGTTTCCCTTAGCATGCCAACCTTCATCTCAGGGCGTGGCTTAGATAAGACAAGACGAGTCAGTGGCCAAAGCCAGTGGTCTCATCTAGGGCTTTCTAGAATACGCCACCTCCACTGTCAGCTCCACTTTTACTTTAACCAGTGCTTCTTGGTAAATGCTGGCTTGGTAAATTAGTGGTTTTGGAGTCTCCTTCAATAACCATGACTTCACTAACAGTGAACAGTTTGCTAGATTTTCAGTACTAGGCAAAATATTTATTGTTGGGTAGGTTGTAGATCCATTAGAGAGATGTTGATTGCTGCCAAGGTATGTCTGCTGCCGCTGCACCTTGTGTCCTGCTGGCTGTTGATGTGATTCACAGGTGTTAAAGTTGGGAAGGACTGTCATTGCCTCCTTCCTTTGGAAGGATGCTTGAGGCCTTCTGGTACCATAGAAGAAAGTCCTCAGGAAGAGGCGTCCAGGTAAGTCTCAGCTCAGGGATCTCTGGGCACTGTTTCTGAAGTGCATGGTGTCTTTGGCGATGCTCTTTTTCCATCTGCAGATGAGGGTAACCAAGGGCAACAGCAATAGGCTGTATGTTTTTGGAGTTTCATCAAGAGCAGTGGCCAGCAACATAAAAGAGGGTTTCTCATATCTGGTACGGGTGTGGCCTTTGGCTCTTGGAGGCAGAGCCATCTGCCAAGATGAGGAAAGTCTACTAAAACTGTATATGTGTATTGATACAGCAAACTGTGTGCCTTATAGGTTGTTGTCATTCTGGTCTTGTGGTGTTTGCTTTGTGTAGTTAATAGGACAATTCCCTGAGCCCTTTTCACAATCCATGATACTGCTTTACCCTCCTCCTTCTTCCTGCTGGCACCTCCTTTCCTCCCCCTTAAGGTGCTCCCCCTTTTTAGTTCCACTATCAGCTTATCAATATCATTCTCTTCCCCTCCACATTCCTCTGATTCTTCTGTATTTGCCCCCATCCCTTCCCTAAGGAGTCCCACTTTTCCGTTTCTCTTTTCAGATTATATGTATCCTGATATTCCCCCCTCTGTATCTCCTCAGCACCACCCTGCCATCCCGACCTGTCCAGTTTCACTTCCCTGTTCTCTGACTGGCAGTATACTCACATCTGAAGAGTTGGGGCTAGAAGCCTCCGATAAAAGAGGACACACAAGGAAGCCATGTGTATTTCTCTTTACTTATCTGGATACCTCGTACAATAGGGTCTATTCTACTGCCATCCATGTAGCTGCGAATTTCATACATTCACTTTCTTTACAGCTGAATAGTATTCTGCAGCATGTATGCACCATGTTTTCATTATCCATGAATCTATTATAGGACATTTTGGTTATTTCCACTTCCTAGCTATTGTGAGTAGAATAGCAATAGATGTGACTAAGCAAGTATCTATAACATAGGAAGTCAGGTCCTTTGGGTACCAGCTGAGGAATAGTATGGGTGGAACATGAGGTAGATACATTTTTAACTTTTTGATATTTCTCCATGCTGATTTCTATAGTGGCTGCATCAGTTTGCAATCCGACCAGCAGCGAATGAGGGCTCCCTGTACTCCACATTCCCTCCAGCATTTTTGTTGCTTGTTCCATTGATCTTTGCCATTCTGACTGGGATGAGGTGAAATCTCTAAGTTTCTTTGATTAATAGTTCCATAATTGCTGGGAATGATGAACTTTATATAGATAAATATAGAAATAGATACTTTTTAGCCATTTTTTTTTCTCCTTGGAGAACTCTCTGTTCAGGTCCCAGGCCCATTTTTTTAATAGGTTATTTGCTTTCTGTTTGGTTATTTGGGTCATTTTGTTGTTGTTGACTCTTTAGGTTCTGAGTTCTTTGTATATTCTTGACATTAAACCTCTGTCAGACATATAGCTGACAAAGATTCTCTCCCATTCTATGGCTTCCTTTTTACTGTCTGCATTGTTTCTTTAGGTGCACAGAAGCACTTTAGTTTCATGGAGTCCCACAAATTGTAGGCAAATAGAGTCCTCTACAAAAAGCAGTGTTTTAGGCTCTGAATAATCTCTCCAGCACTGTTACTTTTACTCGGGATTATTTTGGCTATCCAGGGTCTTTTGTGGTTCCATATGAATTATGCAATAGTTTGTTTTTTTAATTTCTGCAGAGACAGAAGTATAGATTTTGACTGGAATTGCATTGAATCTGAAAATAGCTTTTGGTAGAATGGTCATTTTTTATAGGGTTGATTCTACTAATCCTTGAGCATGGAACGTTAAAGATATTTTCTACCAAAATTATTTCCAAGGTCTACTTGTCTATTCTAGCACACCTGTTCTGTTCGGTTCTTTTGTCAACTTGACAGAAGCTAGAGTCATCTGAGAAGACAGAACCTGAATTAGGAAAAGATCTCCATCAGATTGACTTTTAGGCATGACTGTTGGACGTTTTCTTCATTCATGATTGATTTGGGAATATTCCAGCCCACTGTGGGTGGTGCAAGTCCTTGACAGATGGTTCTGAGTTGCGTTAAAAAAAAAAAAAAAAAAAAAAAAAAAACCGAACTGAGACAGCCAAGAGGACCAAGCCAATAAACAACAGTTGTCTACGGATTCTGCTTCAGTTTTTGCCTTGGGTCCCTGCCCTGCATCCCCTCAAGGATGGGCTGCAACCTGTGAGGTGAAGTAAACTCTTTACTCCCCAAGCTGCTTTCAGTTGTTGCCTGTATCACAGCAACAGAGAGTGAACAAGGAAAAAAAATGGTACCAGGAAGGTGTGATATAACTGTGACAGTCTGAACTGCTTTCTTTTGGGGGAGAATTGGGGTGTCATTTGGAACATTGAGCTGGAAGAGCTGTTGAAGTACTCTGAGGTTAACGGGCAGTTCTGTGAGAGCTTGGAAGACGAGAATGTTGAGGGCAGTGCAGACAGCGGGAGCTAGTTTATGACGTTTCAGTAGGAAGCGAAGACTTTGTCAGTGCCGTGAATGTGGTGTTCTGAATTAGCAGTCTGTTTCTGGTCAGTTGGAGCGAGGAATTGTCTGTGGGCGGCACAAGACCAGCCTAACTAAAGAGAAGCCTTTGTTTCACTGGGGCAGTTGAATCTAGTTGAATCTAGTTGCAAAATGAGTGGTGTCTAAGAAAAGACCAGCATCATTGAGGGGAAAATCCTCTGGGAGCATTTCCCAGGGTCAGAGCACAGAAGCTTGGTCCAGAGGAGACCAAGGCTGTATCTCCTGCTGGCAGCCAAACTTGGTAATGTGTGAGAGTCTCCCAGGTGGTATTGGTTTTGGCACCAGGAGAGATGCAAGGTTGAAGAGGTCATGGAGAGAAGCTAGCATTTGGCGCCCTGTGACAAGGCTGAATTCTGGAAGAGAGGCCAGGAGGTTATTAGTGGAGATGCAGCCTGTTGAGACCCCAAGATACTAAAGATGCCAGTTCCGTGGGATGACCACCAAGGACACTGGCAGGTGTGGCATGGAGTAAGCCTGAGCCTGGAAGACAATCTGTGCGTGTTGCAGGTTTCAGAGCTTGACCAGTTGAGTTGCTCAGACTCTTTGGGAGCCAGGCATTGAGCTCTCTATGTTATTAGGCTTTGGTTCTGCATTTCCTGGATTGTGACTGTTCCCTGTGACTTCCCTCTTAGAATAAGAAATTGCAAATAATTTTTGATTTTACAGGAGTCTACAGTTGGGACACTTTCAACTTTTAAAGAGATGTTGGATATTTTAAAGAGACTGGACTTCCAGACTGTTTGGATTGATTTTTAAGAGTCTAGGTCTTCTAAAAGTTATAATTTGTTTTATGTTGGAATACTGATTTTAAGATGAGATCTTGGGAATAACTCGGAAAGAAAGGGTTATCGGCTTAACAGTGATGCTTCTGTGCCAAGATGACAGGGGTTCAGTTGTATTGATTTGATACAAGCTAAGGTCACCTTGGAAAAGCAGACCAGGAAGCATCATTCTCTCCTTTCCTCTCCTCTTTTCTCCTCTCCTCTCCTCTCCTCTCCTCTCCTCTCCTCTCCTCTCCTCTCCTCTCCTCTCCTCTCCTCTCCTCTCCTCTCCTCTCCTCTCCTCTCCTCTCCTCTCCTCTCCTCTCCTCTCCTCTCCTCTCCTCTCCTCTCCTCTCCTCTCCTCTCCTCTCCTCTCCTCTCCTCTCCTCTCCTCTCCTCTCCTCTCCTCTCCTCTCCTCTCCTCTCCTCTCCTCTCCTCTCCTCTCCTCTCCTCTCCTCTCCTCTCCTCTCCTCTCCTCTCCTCTCCTCTCCTCTCCTCTCCTCTCCTCTCCTCTCCTCTCCTCTCCTCTCCTCTCCTCTCCTCTCCTCTCCTCTCCTCTCCTCTCCTCTCCTCTCCTCTCCTCTCCTCTCCTCTCCTCTCCTCTCCTCTCCTCTCCTCTCCTCTCCTCTCCTCTCCTCTCCTCTCCTCTCCTCTCCTCTCCTCTCCTCTCCTCTCCTCTCCTCTCCTCTCCTCTCCTCTCCTCTCCTCTCCTCTCCTCTCCTCTCCTCTCCTCTCCTCTCCTCTCCTCTCCTCTCCTCTCCTCTCCTCTCCTCTCCTCTCCTCTCCTCTCCTCTCCTCTCCTTTCTCAAAGGCCTAATTGTGTAGTATCATTCCTCATCTGGCAGTTCATAGTTAGATGTGAAGAAGAAAGAAGGACACTTACCAAGAGCTTGTTATCCATGCTTGAGGAGAAGCTGGCCTAGTGCTGGCCGCTCCTGAGCTGACACACCGCCAGAGCAGTGTACAAAGGCTACACTGCTCCCTTCCCTGCTGTGCTTGACTCTGTGATGAGCCGTGAGCACCTTGGATGGACAGGTGATCTGCTGTCAATTTAACCACATGAGATGATGTAGAAGAGAAATCTGTAAACCAAACCATGTCTCCTGCTGGCTGTTGTTGAATCCTAATATATACGGGAATAATGCCTGTCAGTACATTTATGATACATATATAGTTGCACTTTCAGTCAATATTTTCATGAATATTTTTTGTGCTCTTTTAGAGAGATCAAGAAGTGTGTTCTGCGTTCCTAAACACATTCACAGTAGGTGCTTCATAGCTGTTTATTGTGTGTAGGTGGCCACCCAAGACACAGCGCCTATATTGATAGCCCGTCAAGAGACACTCAAGTAGTGTCTCACTTTGGAGAATAACAGTCGACTCTAAGCATGTGGCTAACTTTCTAAAAGAGCGCAGTTCGTTGTCTATGCAACCTTTGTACATCCACAAGTGAAGAAGGCAGGGGAACAAGAAAGATGCAGCTTAAGTGCCTTTTATTATTATTATTATTACTATTATTATTATTATTATTGGCTGTCACTATGAGCAACGAGAGCCTCAGTAATGTAGGTTTGTCGTTCTGTTCATGTGTGTGCAGGGTCCGAGTGGGGATATATAAAAGTGCCTAGTATACCCAGCCCCTGATTTTAGACACCTTTTATTTCAGTGATTGAGGTCTGGAAGAGGACAAATGACTCTAATTATTCTGATCCCTTTTCATGGCGCCATGCCGGCCAATCCAGTGCTTTGTGAGCGGTGCTCAGGCTTGGAGCTCGAATCAAAAGAAAAGAGACTGAAATAGGAACCGCTTTTTTCTTAGGGTTTCACAGGCATGCAGAGTAGAGTATTTCTAGAGCCACTAATGAGCGCTGAAGTCCTGGATCATCATCTTACGGGTAATGCCGATCTGTTGTGCCGCAAGGAGGAGCAGCGTGGGTTTTCTCAGATTATTAGAGCTGCTCGGTCTTGTGTGAGCCCGTGTGGGGTAAGGGGACCTTAGGGCCTCATTTAGATGAAAAATATCTCTAAAAGTCTTAACGTGGAACAAGGCAAATGGATGAAATGATTTCATTCCTATAGCTTGTGTGTAGATTGTGGGGGCCAAAAAAAATTGTGCTATTTAGCAGGTGTCTAGTGGAGCGCCTTCTGTCATCTGCCCTTTCTAAAGAAGGTTCATTATGGAGTTGCCTTGCTTTCATCAGATGAATCTGCCACATAAGGAAGGGACAGGGAAAGAAACTGGGGGGGGGGTCGTTGTAGTGAAAAGTTAGCATTGGCCAGAAATTGGTATCTGAGAAATTCTCTCCGTTTGGATATATTAATTCTGTAAACCTTCGTAATGAGATATAATTTTAATTTAAAAATTTAATTATTCTTTGTTAACTAAAGATTTTCTTTGATAACGTTAGACATGTATGTAATATATTATAATCATTTTTATTCCTTCACCTTCTCTCAGCTCCCTCTCAATCTTGTCAACTCCCCTCCTCCAGACAGGTCCCTTTCCCACATCCATGTGTTTATATTTTAATTTGTAGCAGGGTCATCTGTGTGAACACAGAGATAAAGTTATCCAACGGAGCCTAGTGAATTTGCCAGTCAGTACACATCTGAAAATGCTAATTCTCCTTCCCCCAGAATCTTTCAGGAGCCAACACTTCAGTGAGGATGGGTAGGAGCCCATGGGTATTCCTGCCATCTGCCACCTACTACTGGCTGTTGGCATGTCTAGGCTTGTGCCTGCCTAGTGCAGGGAACCACAGTTGCTGTGTGTTAGTAATGGCAATGACTGCCCTGGCCCCTGTTTTCTAGTGCTTCCATTCTTTCTGCACTCGTGACTGAGTCTTATAAGTGCCGTAGCTAGGGAGGAGCGCTGAACCATCCCCTTTCTGGTGACTCTAAATCTAGTGCCATTTGTTGTAAAGGGAAGCCTCTTAAATCAAGTCTGGTGGTAGCATTTGTCCAGATGAATAAATATGGATGTTTAGAAGGTGCTATGTCAATTCCAGTAATGAATAGTTCTCAGTTTTTTCTAGGGTCTGAGGACCTCCTCAGCCCTGAGTTTCTGACCAGGTATACGGTACCAGGTATGAAGTCCTTCCTGCAGTGTGGAACTCAAATCCAGTCCGAGAGCAGTTGGTTGCCTCTCTAACAATCTTGCCCGATGACTTGGTACTGTAGTTCTTAGGGTTCCCCGTTGGGTAAAGTACTCATGATTGTTCTTTCCTAGAAGTCAAGGTAATGCCTTCTGCTTTTATAAAAGCTGGCTCGTAGGAAGAAGCTTTCAACTTACTTCCTGCTGCCTTCTCAGTGCCTGGCCACCATGGCATCTTCAGCAATAGCGTCTGATTGACTAGTTCTGGTGGGCAGTTAAAAGGAAGCAATGGGACTTTGCTTAGGGTTTTACATTTTTTTCTTTTTTTCATATTTTTTATTAAAAATTTTTACTTTTTATTTTACATGCCTGTTTGCTTGTTCCCCACCGCCCAGACCCAAAATGATCACACATAAACTATATTAATTACAGCACTGCTTGGCCAATAGCTTAGGCTTCTTATTAAGTAGCTCTTACATCTTAAATTAACCCATTTCGATTAATCTATGTATTGCCACGCGGCTGTGGTGTACAGGTCAGTTTCCGTCCAGCATCTGTCTCCTTCAGCAGCTACATAGCATCTCTCTGACTTCCCCTACTCTCTCTCTATATATATCTCTCTATTCAGGTTTCCCACCTGGCTTTACTCTGCTAAGCCATTGGCCAAATAGCTTTATTCATTAACTAATGGTAATAAAACACATTCACAGCGTACGGAGGGGAATCCCACATCACATACCAACCCCAGTTCCCCCTCTCTCTCCTTCTCTCACCCTCATCCTCCCCCACTTCCCACCCTCCATCCACTCCTCAGCAGGGTAAGGCCTTCCTTGGGGAGTCAACAAGGTCTGGCATACAAACTTGAGGCAGCATCAAGCCCCTTCCCACTGTATCAAGGCTGAGCAAGGTATCCCATCATAGGCTCCAAAAAAAGCTAGTTCATGCACCTGGGATGCCATTGCTCGGGCCCCCACAAGAGATCAAACCACATAACTGTCACCCATATTCAGAGGGTCTAGTTTGGTCCCATGCAGTTTCCCCAGCTGTCAGTCCATAGTTCATGAACTCCCACTAGCTCAGGTCAGCTGTCTCTGTGGCTTTCCCCATCATGCTCTTGACCCCTCTTGCTCTTATGATCCCTCCTCCCTCTCTTCAAATGAACTCCAGGAGCTCAGCCCAGAGTTTGTCTGTGGGTTACTGCATCTGCTTTTATTAGTTACTGGATGTAGATTCTATGATGACAGTTAGGGTCACCAATCTGACTAAGGGGGAAGGACTGTTGAGGCACCCTCTCCACTATTGCTAAGAGTCTTGCTGGGGTCATCCTTGTGGATTCCTGAGAATTTCTTTAACCCCAGGTTCCTACCTAACCTCATAAATGACTCTATCGAGATGCATCTTTCACTGCTCACCCACTTTGACCCACCCCCAACTCTGTTTTCTTGATCCCTCATGTTCCCATCCTCTACCCCCTCCCTTCAACACTGCCCCCTTTCCAGTTCACCCAGGAGATCTTAACTGTTTTCCTTCCTGGGGCTATCCATGTGTGGCCTTCTTAGGGTAGGGTTTTACAGTTTCACCATCAGTTACATTTTTATACACTTATCCACCACAAAAGGAAAAATAACATGATGGAGTTGAGGCTGGAAAAATGAACTTCATATCCTCTTTCATTTCTTGTGTCCTCTGGCCTCATTTCATGCTTGATAAATTCTTATCATTAACTTCTCATGGTCCCCTTCCTGAATATTATAACACAGACACACACATACAATTTACGTGCATTTGCAATATGCTTGAAAGATAGTACATTTTCACATTTCACACACACACACACACACAGTGATTGTTTTGGTTACTCTTCCTCCTCTTTCACCTACCTCCATCCCTTCTTATTGTCTTATTTACTGTATTACCAATTAAAACGAGACATTCTGATTCATGAATTTATTAATTCATTTAAGAATGACAAAAGGCTACCTAAATAATATCTCAATGAAAATAAGAATATTATTAAAATTTGTTAGCACAATGACATTGATTTACATTTTTGAAGATGTCTTTAAATGTTGGCTTAATAAATTAATTAAGAAAATTTGGTTGAACTAAAACAGGCTTGAAATGAAAGCATTTCAAATGATTGTGGTTAGTGATTCTTGATATCATGTCAGCCATGACTAATAGCACATTAGAAGTCAATTATTATATTAAACTTGAAGCTGAGTCAAGAAACAGTTCATACACTGTTCCCTTACCATCTACAGGTCAAGTTCATCCTTGGAGTATAGCTTTTATGCAGGCATGATTTCTTATCATCCATCTGTCCTTTGGAAAAACACCAGCTCATGGAGTTCATACAGCTATGTAAAAGTTAGCACTGCCGTAAGGCTCCATTTGTTAATAATCTCTATTGATTTTGCTAAGGAATTTAAGAGCTGGGAAGCAGAAGCCTATCAATAGTAGATTCATTTTCTGAACTTCCAATTTCTATTTGCAATCTCTAATTTTTATATTGGCCAAAATGAAAGTCTTCATATATTGTCGTATTCCATTTGTGTCAATCAAATTGGCTGCCCACATCTAGAGATAATCTTTGTGTGTTGCTCTTACAAGTGCTGCTTCATTGGAAAAGCATTTTTTGTCCACTCCTTGGATTTCAGGTCAACTGCCCAGGAATGTCATCTCAGGGACTGTGTTGTTATAACAGACACTTGAGACTGAACAATACATAGGGAACATAATTATTCCGGATGCTGAGTACATTTGGTACTGTGTGAGAAAAGAAGGCAGAAGGCAGAATAGCAAGAAACTAAGCTTGTTTCCTCAAGCCCCCTCATCATGGGAGTCACCCGTTGCTGGGCACAGAACTCTTAAGCTTGCACCCTCAAGCACTTTCATCGTGGGCATCACCTCTTTCGGGGTTCAGAGCTTGCAGAGTCTCCGCACCTCTCATCAACCCTCATTGGGGAAAAAGGCTCCAAAGTATGCTGTGAGGGATAGACTTAAACCAAAGCAAACATTGCTCATTTCCTCGGATCCTTCGACGAGGCTCTTTAGAGAGCAGCTGTGCTAAAGAGGTGTCTTCTTCCAAGTTCTTGGCAATATTGTCTGGTAGAAAAGCATGCAGAGTCGAGATGATGAAGGAAATCTAGAGTGAAAAGCTGCAGTTGGCTTCTGAACAACCAGAAAGTCAAATACCCTCTGTATATATCCCCCTGGGAGCTGTGCCTCTTCAGCTCTGTTCCCGTATCACTTCACTGAGACCCCAAAAAGAAACAGTATAGGGGAAGGGATGCGTGGTACAAACACATGGGGAAACACAAAGACCGCAAAACGAAAAGACTGCAAAAGAAAGGATTCGCCTCCTGGTTAAACACGTCTCTCTTGCTTTTAAAAATAACGTTTTAGTCTTTGAAACTTTCAGACATTGTACATTCATCAAGTGCACCCATCGCTACCTCCCTCCAGCTAGCTCCTCCTGGAGCCCCATCCCATCTCAATCCCAACTTCATGTTCTCTTTTTCTTTTAGTTTTTATTATAAATAATCTTCTGAGCCCATGTACACATTGATGGGGGGTCATCTACTCGGGCATGGGAAACCTACCAGTAACCACATTGCAAAGGGGAGTAACTCTTCCTCCCTCAGGAGCCATCAGTGCCAAGACCTCCTCCAATAGAGGTGTAACTTTGAGCCTTCTTTACCATTCATGCTGGAATTTTTGTCTTGATCTATTGCGGGTATATGTGGATGCTGTAAGTTGATGCATAAAACAACCACACTATGTCCAGATGTCAGTATTCTATAGCTCTTCTGCCCATCCACAGGCTCTCACACTCTCTTGATTTCCTCTTCTGAAAAGTATCCAAACTTTGTATGAAGGAGGTTGGTAGACAACCCATCCACAGCTGAGCACTAAGATTATTTATACTTGGGGCTGGCCAGTTATGAGTCTCAACATTAACCACTACCCATTACAAAATTTAGCTTCTCTGATCAAAGTTGTGAGTAGTGGAAATTTATGTGACTAAAAATAATTGTTTAGAATGCAGTTTGACTACATGGTCACTTGGCAGAAAGCACTAGGCAATCCAGTAGGACCGATGCGCTCCCATGTCATACGTTTTTGACCATGTTTATAATACCCAAAACAGAATAGCTTCTGTGAAGGAGGCTTTTAACCAATCAGAAAGTGGTTGGTCACCCCTGTAACTACCATGCCAGGATTGCATCTGTGGGAATATCTTCTAGGCATCTATTATACTATGTGGGATCCAGCCCTGGATACATCCATTGACCCCTTCCTCCTCCAGCAGCGGTATCACCTTCTGGCAGTATGTAAGTTATCCAGGATGGATTTCTCACTGTTCTACATCGAGAGTGAATGATGTATTCAAAAATAGTGTACTCTTTTTTTATATACATGTTCTCTCCATGTAATCCTGACTGTGTAGACAAGGTTGACCTCGAACTCAAAGATATCAACTGCCTCTGCCTTTCAGGCGCTGGGATTAGAGCCATACTCCACCACACCCAGATAAGCAATATTGTCTTACCATCTTATTATGGTGGATAACCAAGAACAAAGACAGCAGCCTATGTTGTTTTGTCTATGTCTAGACTCTCCCAGGTGAACAACTTGTAGAGAGAGATTCCTGGCACTCAGATTTTCTTTTAACATCCCATACCTTTGGGGAGTGCATTGCGCAGCCATACACACCTGTTCAAACTCCCTTGTAAAATAGATCTTCTCCCATCTTCACCTTCTCAGACCCCTATCCCGTTTGACACTGTAATCTAAGATACACAACCCTCCCCTTTCCTGTCATTTTTGGTGTTCTACTACCCTGTAAAACTTAATTGATGAATGGGGGAAATTAAAGTGGATTTGGTACCTTTCCTGAAAACAAGGGGCCATTGCTATTTTAAGTATTCTGTACACTGGAGTGCAAATGAGTTAATATGATATTTGGGCTTAACTTCAATGTGGTCCAACTGGGTTGAGAAACCAATGAAACAAAGCTGGGCAGGAGTTGATCATTTCTAAGATATGATGGGAATGGGGAACTCATCATGCCTTTCTTTTTTTTTGCCATGTGGTTGGAGATGCCCATCTTAAAATGCATTTGATAAACAAATACTGTTCAGGTGACCCATGCTTGTAATCCCAGCATGAAAATGTAAGGGAAAAGAATTGTGAGTTTGAGGCAAGCCTGAGCTATATAGTAACACCCTGTTTCAAACAGACAAAGTAGATAACAAGCAAACCCAAACCAACATACATTCGGAATATATTAGTGCTGTAGGAAGTCTTACAGCCAGTGGTTCCCCGCCCACTGGGGCGTGGCCTGTTATGCTGATGTATACTGGCCTCTTATGCTGACATAGAGCATGCGTCAGGCCTCTTTTCCAGCTGCAGGATTCGGTTTCTGATCTCCGTTCCAGCAGAGTATTCTGATTTGTGAGTCTACCCCTAAATAAATGTCTATTTCTCAATTCTGAGCAAGTGTGGGATTTCTTTTAAGCATCTTTCCACATATTAGTGCTAGGAAGGGAGTTTTGGATAACCAAACAGAAAAGGGTTTTATGTTTACATTCTACTGTTGATGTACAATAACGTAGAAGGGCCTGGTTGCTGCATGTCCTGGTAGTCTATTGGGAGAGCTCTCGCTCTGTCCTCCAGTTGTATGTACACATGCACCTCCCCTTGGGAGTTTGGCCAGGCATGGCTATATTGTGTTGAGCTTTATTGCAGAGTGAGGACCTGGGCAGGAAAGGAATTAGGTTGGGCCCTTAAAGGGAAAAATACTCCTGACAGGAGTTACAGTGACACCTTCTGGTGGTTTGCTTATGGTGCAATCCCCACTTAGGAATACTGTTGGGAAAGCAAAGCCACAAATGGTCCAGCCTTAAACAATGGACAAAAGTACTCAAATCAGATGCAAGCAGGAAGCAAGCAGACACTGTTGCCCTAATACCTGACAAAACAGGCTTCACACTGAAACTAAGCAGAAGGGGTAAGGATAGACACTTTATTCTACTCAAGGACCAATTAACCAAGAAGACATTACTGAATATGGAAGTTTCTGTCCCACCTGGTCCCACAGTCACAAAGAAACACACAGAGGCTTATCTTAATTATACACTGTTTGTCCTATTAGCTCAGGCTTATTATTAGCTAGCTCTTACAACCTAAATTAACCCATAATTCTTATCTATATTAAGCTGCGTGGCTCGGTACCTTTTCTCAGTGCAGCATTCTCATCTTGCTTCCTCTGCATCTGGCTGATGACTACATCTCTGTCTTCCTCTTCCCAGAATTCTCTTCATCTGGTCACCCTGCCTATCCTTCCTGCCTGGCTACTGGCCAATCAACGTTTCATTAAACTAATATGAGAGACAATTTTTTACAGTGTACCAGAGCATTTTCTCATAACACATTACTAAATAAACATTGTGTGTGTGCATGTACATGTGTGTAGGTATATGCACCCAATTTCATAAAAATATTACTGAACTGAAAGACACAAATTAACATCAACCCATTATTGTTAGTTGATTTCAGAACACACACACATGATGTTTTGTCATGGTAATATAAAAGTAACTAAGATAGGATAAAAAATACAGAAGAAGGAGGGAGGGAGGAAAAACAACAATAGGAATGTCCATTAAAAATCTTAAGGAAACAATCAACTCTGTCTAAAATACCTATAATACGCATGTTAATGTATGAATATTAT